>NC_045975.1:33932820-34249578 GCF_010909765.2 Amblyraja radiata | reverse complement strand
GTGGGTTTTCTTCGGGTGCGCCGGTTTCCTGCCACACTCTAAAGATGTACAGGTTTGTAGGTTAATTGGCTTGGTATACGCGTAAATTGTCCCTAGTGTGTGTAGGATAGTGCTAATGTGCGGGGATCGCTGGTCAGTGCAGACTCGGTGGGCCGAAGGGCCCCCTTCTGTGCTGTATCTCCAAACTAAACTAAACCTTTGGAATTTTTGGCCCATTTCATGAAAATTTGCTTCAACTGCAACCGCTATTATTAATTTTTAATTAAGAAATTTTAATTTAGATTTTTTAATAATTTCTGAAAATTACATATTTAAAAAAAGATGGGAGCTGTGGTGGTTGGCATCCCTGCAAGTTATTTACAGGGATCAAAGTAACTATATAATCCCTCTGGGTACTCGATTTATTAGAGACTGAAAAATGTTATGGCCATGGACCCATCTTCAGCTTTGACTTAACCTTTTACTTACTGTGCTCCAGCCGAGAACATCAACACAGTGGAAAACATGAGCCTCTCTGACAGCTTCGTGGTGGCAGCTTTGATCACAAAACTTGGGCGAGCCAAGGCGGAGACCTCCATCCAAACAAAGACCCTGCACCCTGTTTGGCAGGAGACTCTGACCTTCCCCGCTGTGGAGGAACACATGCAGGAGGGAACTTTAACTCTGGCGGTCTATACCTGTGATAAGTATTCCAGGCGGAATTGTTTGGGGGAAACTCAACTCAAGCTGTCTGATGTGGGACTTGAAGAAAGAACAGATTCCTGGATCTGCCTGGCGTTCCCCAGTAAGGTATCTGTCTTCCTCCTGCACACTCAGCCTGCTCGCTGCTATTACAAAATACACCCCGTGGGATCTCTGGCATTATTGATCTCCATGTGGACTCTGCAGTGTAGCTCAAAGTCATAATCATTAATGCAGCCAGTGCTTGCAGGGTATGGAAATATCTTGAGTGGAAGATGAGAATTTATTTTTTTGAGAAGGGAAGTGTATATTTGACCAGTGTTACAAATTGAAAGTGTAGAAAGTCCATTGCTGGTGCCTCAAAGTGTGAGTATTAGTGACCAGCTATACTATTTTACAGGGTGACTGTTCTGTGTGGAGAGTTTCAATGTTAAGAACCAGCAACACTGTGAACAGCAGTTGTTCCTCAGTCAGGGTGTTGTGCTGGAGGGGGGGCCTACAGATCACCTGTGATCATATTGAATGGCGGTGCTGGCTCGAAGGGCCGAATGGCCTACTCATGCACCTATTTTGTATGTGAGGGGATGGGGGGTGTCTTGCATTGGCTATTCTTGTCCTTCCCCACTATTTAGGGACCCCAACTTCAACATCCTGGAGTCACCATCGAGCCGATATTTAACTGTGCCAGCCACATAAATCTTGTGACAACAAGATAAGTCAGAGGCTGGGTATTTTGCAGTGAGTAACCCATGTAGAAACAAGGAACTGCAAATGCAGATGCACTAAAGCACACAAAGTGCTGGAGTAATTCAGCCCAGATAGGGAGGCACGGTGGTGCAGCGATAGAGTTCCTGCCCTACAGGGTCAAAGACCCTGGTTTGATCCCAGCTATGGATGCTGACTGTACGGAGTTTGTACATTCTCCCTGTGACCACGTGGATTTCCTCCACGTGGTCAGTTTTGTAGGTTAATTGGTTTCAGTTTTAAAAAATTGTAAATGATCCCTAGTGTGTAGGATAATACTGGTGCGGAGATCGCTGGTTTGTGCGGACTCTGAGGGCCGAAGGGCTTGTTTCTGCGTTGTATCTCTAAACTGTGGGTCACTCCTGTTAATGGAGTGCTAACCACACCAGAACTGTATGTACAAGAGGCATTCTTTTATTAATAGCAACCAAAGATACATTTCTGCACTTATGCCTTCGTGACATCCTTCATACAGATTGTCTGACCAGATCGTCAGCCCATGTGCGGAAAAATAGGTCACATAATTATGAAATATATGGGAATACAGGCTGACTTTGTGAAGAATGCCTGATTTGTGCCCATTTCTACAATCAAGCAAGCTTCATTACATTATTAAATTCAAAATGACACCTGTAAAAATGGAACTATTTCATTGTCCAGGGATTGTGTGGTAGAGTTAATACAGAAAAATAATATTGCGGTTAGAGATTGATTGATTGATTGATTGATTGAAGGATGCAACATGGAAACAGGCTCTTCAGCCCCAGTCCACATTGGCCATTGTTCACACTAGTTTTATGATATTCCACTTTCTCATCCACGACGATCTATCTAGGGCTATTTAGAGGCCAATTAACCTCTCAACCTGTACATTTTTGGGGTGTGGGAGGAAACTAGAGTACCCAGAGGAAATTACGAATCACATCTCCCATGCGATCACAGAGCGAGCGTACTAACTCCACACAGACAGCACCTGAGGTCAGGATTGAACCTGTTACGTGGCACTGTTCGGGAGCAGCTTTACCAGCTGTGCGGCTGTGATTGTCTGTGGTTTCATTGAATAGTATACGTGGCATAAGTGGCCAAATAGCAAACACCACTTCTATTCCTTGTGATGTACTCACAGTTTGTGGAAAGAATGTCCTCTCCCACATCGAAGGTTTGGCTATCTTGTGAAGGAAATCAAGAAATGCATCAAATTGGCTCCTACAACTCAAGCCAACAAACTGTATACATTTTCTACTGGGAAACATGGTTTGCCCTCATTTAGAAACATAGAAACATAGAAATTAGGTGCAGGAGTAGGCCATTCGGCCCTTCGAGCCTGCACCGCCATTCAATACGATCATGGCTGATCATCCAACTCAGTATCCCGTACCTGCCTTCTCTCCATACCCTCTGATCCCCTTAGCCACAAGGGCCACATCTAACTCCCTCTTAAATATAGCCAATGAACTGGCCTCGACTACCCTCTGTGGCAGAGAGTTCCAGAGATTCACCACTCTCTGTGTGAAAAAAGTTCTTCTCATCTCGGTTTTAAAGGATTTCCCCCTTATCCTTAAGCTGTGACCCCTTGTCCTGGACTTCCCCAACATCGGGAGCAATCTTCCTGCATCTAGCCTGTCCAACCCCTTAAGAATTTTATAAGTTTCTATAAGATCCCCTCTCAATCTCCTAAATTCTAGAGAGTATAAACCAAGTCTATCCAGTCTTTCTTCATAAGACAGTCCTGACATCCCAGGAATCAGTCTGGTGAACCTTCTCTGCACTCCCTCTATGGCAATAATGTCCTTCCTCAGATTAGGAGACCAAAACTGTACGCAATACTCCAGGTGTGGTCTCACCAAGACCCTGTACAACTGCAGTAGAACCTCCCTGCTCCTATACTCAAATCCTTTTGCTATGAACCCCAAATTTATGTTATCTCCATCTGATCCTCCAGTACAGTCTACAATCTACCGTCTGCAGTCCTTCAGAGACATGTACCTGCTGAAGCCTCCCCTGTGCAACCAGTGAGCTGATTACTGATGGCCTCACCAGCCCCCGCAGAGGGAAATGAGTCCGACCCCATGCATCAATAACCAGCTCCTATTTCGCCAGATACCACAACCCCACTACCAGCTCTTACTCTCTTCCCCCCCCCCCTCCTCTGGGACAAATTTTACTATTAGAAAGCCTGTCAAACACTTAGGCACAACAATTGGCACGGTACGGTGGTGCTGCGGTAGAGTTGCTGCCTTACAGCGCTTACACTGTCAGAGACCCAGGTTCGATCCCGACTACGGGTGCTGTCTGTACAGTGTTTGTATGTTCTCTCCTTGTCCGCGAGGGTTTTCTCCGAGGTATTCGGTTTCCTCCCACACTCCAAAGACGTGCAGGTTTGTAGGGTTAATTGACTTGGTATATGTGTAAATTATTCCTAGTGTGTGTAGGATAGTGTTGATGGGTGTGGACCCGGTAGGCCGAAGGGCCTATTTCCGCGCTGTATTTCCAAGCTAAACTAAACTAAACTAAAGTTTAAAGACTTTTGAATTCATGACAGCCATTGCCAGGAAATGAATTACTGTGTTGAATAAACATTGTTCTCTCAATCTAATCATTTTAGAATTATAATGAGATTTTAATCTTGCATTCCCAAGCAAATCAACTTCAAACAAGAGGAGAATTTGCTTTAGGAAGCAGGTGGTGCTGGTGACGAAGAATTTTATTTTTGAATATTGCCTTGTGTTCCAGGACTTGGTTGCAATGCTTGGTGAAATCTTGCTTTCCATCAACTACCTGCCTGCTGCCAGCCGTCTGATTGTCGTTGTTATGAAGGCGCAACACTTAAATACAGAGAAGCTGAAAGATCTCATAGGTAAAGGAACTGCAAATGTTGCTCATTCATTTTTTTTTTTTTAATCAATTATTTTTACATTTGCGTATTTGTGCCCTTCACTCTTGTGTTCTTGTGCCACATAATGTACTGCGATTGGAGTGAAGAGCAATGTGTGACCAAGTTGCTTGGGTTCCCCTCTAACAGCCACTTTGAGTTTTCATGGAGTCATACCATATGGCACCGAAACGGGCCCTTCGGATTGCCAACTCTGCCCCCACCATCAGCATTGTTACGCTAATCCTGCGCTCAACCCATTTTCTCCCATATTCTGCCATCAATCCCTCTCTTATTCTACCACTCGGCTGAATACTAGGGGCAATTTACAGTGGCCAATTAACCCATCTCATTGCATGTGTTGTAATATTGGAAGAAACAAGAACAGTGAAGGGACAACGTTCAAACTCCACAAAGATAGCAATGGAGGTCAGGATTGAACCCGGGTTGCTGGAGCTGTGAGGCAGCAGCTCTACTCGATGGCCCACTGTGTCATCTTTCAGAATTAACCATCAGCTGCCCTTCAGCTGATTCCTACTCAGATATAAACTAACACCTTGGCCTGAGACCTTACGTTAATTGATAACATACCAAGCTCTTTCATTTCAGTTTAGTTTATCAGTTTCAGATTAGGTTATTGACACGTGGACCGAGGTACAGTGAAAAGCTTTTGTTGCGTGCTAACCAGAAAGACAATACATGATTACAATCAATGCACTTACAGTGTGTAGATACATGATAAATGAATAACGTTTAGTGCAAGGTAAAGCCAGCAAAGTCCGAACAAGGATAGTCATCAAAGAGGTAGATAGTAGTTCAGCATTGTAGTAGGATGATTCAGTTGCCTGATAACAGCTGGGAAGAAACTGTCCCTGAACCTGGTGGTGTGTGTTTTCACACTTCTATACCTTTTCCCCTGCAACTTGCAGTAAAGTAGCAGGTGCTTCTTAATCTCAGTCGCTCCACCATCAGCCCATCATCTCTGTTCTGAGCTAGGCCAGAATATGAGTGCTAGCCAGGCACAGTGATGACCAAATATAATGAGATGCAGTGAGCAGCGGTTACCTTGCCTCTGTAGACTGCAGTATAGTTTCTCCACTTCTGAGGATTTGCAGGCAATACTGTGCCAACTTCTGGCAGCACAGAGCAGTGAGCTGCCCCTTGGATCATTAACAGCAGCTATGAGTTTTAATGTTACTGAGCTAGGGAGCCATCCTATTTCAAAACATTTACACAAAGTATTGGCTGAGTGCTTACACCTGCTTTATTAAACCTCTGTGATTTTACCATCCCTCCCTCACGAGTAATATTTTTCCAACTAACCAACAGGGTCCTCTTTAAAAATACACCCTGCTCTCTACAAACAAAATAGATTCATTGGCACAGGAAAGCTCAAATATTTCCACCCAAGAACAACACACATAAACATTCAGTCAGAGCAGCCAGACAGCAATTAAATAGCAGTAATATTGGAAAATTGAAGTGAAGCGGGACCTGATCAACAGCAGTCCTCGACATAGCTGTGGGATTTAGCTCAGCCTGACGATATAGAATACAATTCTGGTGAAATCCCATTGCAATATTGAGACAGCCCTCCACTGTCAGAAGTCCTGGGCATCATGTGCGATGCTCTTTGTATGAATGCAGACTATTCAGGATGGATGTTAACAGTAAGAGGATAGCTTTTTAAGAAGATAAGGTGAAATAAGCCAAGTGTTTTATGCGTCTGAATGGTGGATGTGCTCAGCCACAGTTCCGAGAAGACCTTTTCCATTTCCTGCCAGCGGTGTCCGGTTCACTGTCAGACATGATACACCCAGATTAAAGTTCCATTAGCACTGCATCTTACCCAGTTTGGAAGTCTGTTTCTGTGACATTTTAGTCGCCATAATTTCTCTGGAATATAATTTTCAGTATGTTTTATGCAATGGTTTGCTCACCCTTGAGATTGACTTGATACTGCTCACTGGTAATGTAAGAAATACGTCAGCCAGCTTCCACACTACTGGCAGGTGCAAATCATAAATTAATAACCACAGATAATCTGTCTAATGCCCCTGTCCCACTTAGGAAACCTGAACGGAAACTTCAGGAGACTTTGCGCCCCACCCAAGGTTTCCGTGCGGTTCCCGGAGGTTGCAGGTGGTTGCCAGAGGTTGCAGGTAGTGGAAGCTGGTAGGGAGACTGACAAAAACCTCCGGGAACCTCCGAGAACCGCACAGAAACTTTGGGTGGGGCACAAAGTCTCCAGAGGTTTCCGTTCAGGTTTCCTAAGTGGGACAGGGGCGTTAGTGACATTGTTTGAGGGATAAATAGTGCCCAGGATCGTATGAAATTTATTCAAAATAAAAACATTATTGGGATTCTATTTTTCAGCAAAAATGTTCAGAAAAGGTGTCCGAGGAAAAGCTAGTTTATAAAAAGAAGTATTATTGCGTAGATTCTGGGAGGTGTCATGAAAAAAGAATCATTTTGAGTGTCAGTTTAGGCTTCTGTTGTATAGTTAGTGGATTTGTTATCTCACCTGTGCACTAACCATCTGTGCTTTGGTTCCCGTAGATCTATCGATTAAACTCACTCTAATGCACCAGTCCGTGAAACTGAAGAGAAAACATACAAGACACGCGAGGCGCAAGATTAACCCAGTCTGGAATGAGATGATAATGTTTGAGGTTCCTTATGAAATGCTATGCAAGTCCAGCCTTGAACTGGAGTTGTTGAATCACGACTGTATGGGTCAAAATCACCTACTGGGGAAATGTAACCTGGGTATGAATTACAGTGACTTGGAGTTAAGTCACTGGCAGGAAATGCTGACCAAGCCCAGGAAACCGATCGCAATGTGGCATAAACTGCATGCATAATCACCTTCTCTCTCCTTCTCATTCACCGGCAAACTCTAACCTTCATCAGATTCCTTTTCGAGGCCTCCTGGTTCCAAAATTCAATGGTGCCATAGCCAATGTTGATATTAAACACAAACATGGTTTGGGGGCCACAGCGGAAATGAACATTGCACCTGTAATGTTGGGCTTACTCGTTGTGGCTTCTGTAAAATGGCTGGCCTGAACTCAGAAGAAAAATATTGGTCTGTATGTAGCCCAGTCAATAGCCCTTCAAGGGGCCTCAAAATGCTACCATCAAAAATGAAGTTTGTTTAAATATACATATCTGCAAGTGATGCCAGGATGTCAAGGAAGATTCGTACCAGACCCAATAAAGTGCCAAGGACTGATGCCATTCTGCGTTCTGCCTTCGGGGCATCTTCTTCCATCAATTTACTGATCTTCAACTCCACCGTCCTGCATCCTCTCTCTATCTCATCAGCTCCTCTTCCCATTGCCATCTCTCTTCCCTAATCAACAGAACACAAGCAGCAGGAGCAGAAGTATGCTTAGTGCCCCCTCAAGCCCCTCTGTCATTCAATATGATCTTGTTTGTTTTGATCACTGGCCTCAGCTCCATTTTCTTGTTGATTCCTGTAACCTGTTTGATCAAAATTACATCTCAACCTTGAATAAATGTAATCACTCAATAATAGTGGGCAGCACAGCAGTAGAGTTGCTGCCTCACAGCGCCAGAGACCCAGGTTTGATCCTGACTCTGTGCGGAGTTTGTATGTTCTCTCTGTGACCGTGTGGCTTTTCTCTGGGAGCTCCGGTTTTCTCCCACATTTCAAAGATGAGCAGGTCAATGTAAATTCCCTTTGGTGTGTAGGATGTGGGACAACTAATGTGAGGGTGATAAGTGGTTGGTGTGGACTTAGTGGACCAAAGGGCTTGTTTCCACACTCTCTCTAAACTAAACTAAACTTGCATCCTCCCTGTTTCCTTTGTCTTCTTTCTAATGTCCCCCACCATCTGCTGATCACTATTTGGATCTCATTTCTACTCTTCTTCTCCCAATTACCCCCATCCATCCCTTTTAAGTCATCTTGTTGAGTCTCATTGTATGTAACTTGTTTTCACCTAGCCCTCAGCTAACAATGGCCTGTTTCCTTTATCATTACTACTTTTTTGCATATATTTCTTTCAATTGGTCCATATCTCTCTACATCACCGTCTATATCTCTCTCTGACTCTAGTCTGAAGAAAGGTCTCGACCCGAAACATTACCTATTCCTTTTCTCCAGAGATGCTGTCTGATCCACCGAGTTACTCCAGCTTTTTGTGTCTACCTTCGGTTTAAACCAGCGTCTGCAGTTCCTTCCTACTCCTTTTATTCATTCCACTGCCTCTCCCAGAATACAGTGGAGGACCATTACCAGGATGAAGTGGGCCAACATTGAATTTCTCTTCACCACTGAGCTGTTCGGGATGCTCTGTGGCTGAGTAGAGATTATGAATTATGTGAACATGACGGTAGAATCTCACCTGAATGTTGTATTGTATTCCGTCCGTCTGCCGTGCGGGAATTGCTGGGCAAGAAGAAATGGAATGTTAATACGATTAAGATGATTTATGAATCCATTATTTAACGTATTTGGTGTCCATCATTTAAAGTGAGAAGTCACAATATGCTCTTGGCTGCATCCAGCACGCTCAAGTCATTATTTAGGATTCCCGCTCAAACCCATTTCTAACCTGGAGACATTCTATATGACAAATAAATTCTTAACATTCTTGTTAAAACCTCAAAATTGAATGTTATGTTAAACCTCAACTCTTTTCAAATAGTTGAACAAGAGCACATTAACCTTTCATGCTTCAGCTCATTTGGACAAAGAACCATGTCTGCTTATCCTGAAATTATATCCATTTGATCACCATGTTCCTTGATTTTAAAATGCTTTGGATATCTGCCACTGGGTTTTCCGAATAGTATTCTCAGCTAAAGAAAGGCACCAAGCAGCATTATGCAGAGCATTTTTAAGGTAGGAATGTTGAAGAGGGGACGCTCACTGATTGAAGGGGTGCATTATACAGGCGGACCACTGTGTTATAAAACAGTTCTTACCTGTTGCATTGACAATCTGTATTTTGACTATTTTAATCAACCTTCTTTGCAAATGTGTTGGATCTTTAACTATCTAGACTCCAGTGACTAGCCAAGAGTTGTATTTGAAGGTTTGTAAGTTCAAAGATATTTATGTGTTATATTTATCGGCGCATTTAATTACACCGATCATTAAATGCTAATGCACAGATACAAAAGTAATTTAAAAAAACAATGGGATATCCATCCATTCTAAGAAGGCTGGAATTAAATTTATTCACTGTCTGGACCATATCCTACCTGCAGTACTGCAGGCAGCTTTGGGATAAATATTGTGGTCTTTAAAGTGGTTCACTCACAAGAGAGCAAGCCTGGTTTATGTGCCTTTGTAATTCAACATTTTAAACCTTAGTATCATTCTAGTGAATATAAATGTGACAACTTATCTAAGTTAGTTATCAAAATGATAAAAGATTTGGTCTGGTTGATACCAAGAAACCATTTTCTCTTCTCTGTGAGAACTATGACAAGATTGTAAAACCTTAAAATCAAGCTGGGTATTTGGACATCAATCCAAACAGCTATTTTATTTCTATGTAAAGGTTTGTGATTTAGAACCACAAGGCTATGGATTTGGTTAATGATATTTTCAATCTTTGTTGGGCAAGGGTAACAATGGATAAACTATGAAACAAATGTCTGGAGTTGAGGTAGAGATCAGCTTTATCAATTGAAAAAGGGAATCGGATTGAAGAGCTGAATTACCTAATTTTCTTGTCATGTGCCTGTTAGAATCTCTACCATTATCCAGGATTTGTGCAACTCCGAACCCTCTCCCCTCTACACCACTTTTACAATCATGTTATCTTCTCCTCGAAAATCAGGTCCTGCTCACTAAGTTTATTGCTGTTTCTTCTCATGTTGCCACGTTGCTCTTAACACCAGTACTGTTTTAAAGTGTAGGAGGAAACTGCAGATGCAGGTTTACACCGAAGATAGGCACAAAATGCTGGAGTAACTCAGCGGGACATGCAACATCTCTGGATAGAAGGAATGGGTGATGTTTCAGGTCTTGACCCAAAACATCATCCATTCTTTCTATTCAGAGATGCTGCCTGTCCCGCTAAGTTACTACAGCATTTTGTGTCTATCTACTGTTTTAAAGTTATGGATGTTTATTAATATTTCAGGTTATTCTTGGTTCCTTCCGATCTTGCCCATCTTCAGTAAACGATATGTGCCACCCATTTTGTCGGTGGTATCACTACTATCTGTACTTAAGACCCATAGAGTTATACAGCGTGGAAACGGGCCCTTCGGCCTAACTATCCCACGCCAACAAACATGACCCCTTCTGCAATTTTACTATAGAACATTTAAGATGAATTATTTTTCATTATGGCCATACAACCTCGAAAACATTAAAACATCTGCCTGATTACAATTCAAAACAGTTACAATTCTTTAGACTTCCATTAAAGATATATTGATATTTCCTGGTGAATCAATTGGTGGCTCTTATTCTGATCATTTTTTGTTATCGTCTAGGTTTCTATGGACTCAGTTTTCTCTCACTCCGTTCTTTCCCAATCCATCTTCCTTTCATTACCTGACCTTTATTAGTGATTAATTTTTTATTCATTATCTTCAACATTTTTATTTCATTTCATATTCGGTCTCACAATATATTGACTAAATTACTCTCTCAATATCATAGAGACAGACAGATGAGCTTGTCATGTCCGCACCAACCATCAACCACCCATTTTTATACTAATCTTTCCCAATTTGTTGCTGCCCCCATTCTCTTCAAATTCCTCCAGATTCTACCTCACTTTGGGCAACTTACAGTGGCCAATTAAGTTACTAACTTGCATCTGAAAATGGAAAATGAGCAAACTCCACACACCCCAAAGTCAGGATTGAACCTGGGTCGCTGGGGCTGTGAGGCTCTATGTGCTACGTGGCTGTGTTAATAATTACATGTCCTTCATTAAGTGATTGAACATAATTTCTTTCAACATGGGCAGTGATATTAGTCATGGCTAGTAATTCAGAATAGCTTAAGGTAAATGTTCCTGTTATTTCAGAGCCAGTCTAATTCTTTATATTTCTGCTCTGTATTTGGTTGAAATAAAGATCATTCTCGTTGATGCTAATCTCCACCTGAAGTTGAATCTGTGTATTTATTCCAGTGGTAGAGCATCATTCAAGAATATTGCTGTAGCTGTTAATGCCAAATGATTATTTACCACTTGACAATACTTGTCCCTTTGTTATTGTGTTTCAATGAGAATTCAAATACTGCTCTGTATGTGTGAAGGCCTCTCAACTACCTTGTACATGTGTGGGATCGTGTTAGTGTGCGAGGATCACAAGTCGGCATAGATTCGGTGGGCCGAAGGGCCTGTTTCCATGCTGTATCTCCAGATTAAACTAAACTAACTTCCATTCAGAGCTAATAAAGACCTCTCATCAATCCATTGAAACATCCATGGAGCTTTAATGAACCACAACATGAAGCAAGATTTCTTTACTCAGATTTATTTATCAGCTGTTGCTTCTCAGTCATGTAATACTTGTTGGTTAGGCTGCAAATAAGGTCATGTTTTCCCACTTAGTTTCAAGTACTTTTCAAAAGACAAGCGATGAAAACAAAACTGGCATTTATTTAACCAAATAATTTAAAAAAAATAAACCCATAGTCTTAATAACCTAAGATAGATTTATCTTGGCCAGACAAGAAAACAGTTCATGGCTGAAATAGTATAAAGTTCAAAGGTGGACACAAAATGTTGGGGTTACTCAGCAGGACAGGCAACATCGCAGAATAGAAGGAATGGGTGACGTTTCGAGTTGAGACCCTTCCTCAAACTGAAGTTCAAGGGAAATGTAGAACAGATCATTGTTAGCTAGGAGAAGGTGACAACGATGCATACAGAGATTAAAATGTAATCAGGAGGACAATTAGACTGGTCAGAGTACTAGGATGGGGAGGGATGGAGAGAGAGAGAGGGAAAGCAAGGGTTTCTTGAAGTTAGAGAAGTCAATGTTCATAACTGGGTTGTAAGCTGCCCAAGCGATACGAGGTGCCAATGATATTTATCATGACCAAAATTATTTTTGAATATTTTTTCCTTTATATTAATGTATTACCTGCAACAAAAAAGATTTTTGAAAATGTTATTAAATTTAAGAAGAACATCATCAATATATACCCATTGTAGAGAAAGCATGGAGTGAAATTGTTGTTTAACAGTGATACAGAACATAAATTAATAAATCAGTGCTCGTTTTGTGTGGCAGTCAAGGGAAGCCAGTGCAAATATTTTGATTGGAACATTGTTCTAAAGTGAATGCACCTCCAGAAACTTGTAATTCAACTAGGGCATTTTAATAAGGAGTCAACCAAATTAAGGTGCTGTAAAATAATTGTCAGCATGGCAAATGAAATGGCTCTCATCTACTCTAAAATGCTTTATTCAACTTTATTATCATGTTTTTACATTCATAAGGTGGAACGCTGGTGATAATGAACATGCAGATTAGCCCCGATTCACAAAATGATTTTTGAAGCTGGGCTATTTCTAAAACTTATGAATATAAAAATCCATCATGTTTCAAGTATCATCTGTTCAGATTTTAATTAACCACGAGGCATGGGAGCTAACTGTGGCTCTGGAAAGATGTGGTATGATACATCTGAAAATACTATATGCAGCATGTTTGCCTAAAATAAATAAGCAATTTCAATCTGAGAAGTATTTAGCTTGAATCGGCCAGAAAAGTCACGTAAAGAATCTTATTTGGTTTGTCTATCCTCTAATCTTCATGAACAGTTTTTGCAGTTTGCTACGGTAAACTTTCCTTGGTGTTTGGCGTTACACCCTGGTCATTCCCTCTTCTCCTCTCTACCGTCGAGCAGAAGATACAAAAGTTTGAAAGCACAAACCACTTTCAGAACCAGCTTCTTCCCCGCTGTTATCAGTCCAGTGAACAGTTCTTTCATAAGCTAAGGATGTGGTCCTGATCTCCCAACCTACCCCATTGCAGCCCTTGCATTTGTTTTAAACTGTACATTCTCTGTAACTGTAATACCTTAGTGCTGTAACACTGTATTCTGTACTCTGCTCTGGTATATCTGCATGGCTTGACTATACTCATGTATAGTATGATTTGACTAGATAGCGTGCAAACAAAGCTTTCCATTGTATCTCAGTATACGTGACAATAATAAACCAATACCATTACAATTTGTCATTTGAAATATTATCTCAGATAGTAACACTTGTCTTCTGGGATGCCAGAATCAACTGTTGAGCCTTCCCAAAGTGTCGTGGGCCTAACTCAACGAAACACCAATGAAGGGAGGTGGCCACTTGATAACCCTAATGATAGACTTGCATGAAGTTATAACACAAGTACTTTGTGTTTTAATTTTAATCCATTTGATGTGGAGAGAATGAGTTTGTATTTGTGTGAGAATAAATGGGAGTGCAACCATTTGTCAATCATTCTGACCTCTTTATTTAAGTGGTGATCATTAAGCTGAAATATAAACCCTGAAGGGAGTTGAGCCACAAACATATTTATTTACTCCATGTTTCTATATCTGTAGTGGTTGATACAGTCATTACATATGACACACATCATTCTTAGATGCATATGTACTATAGTGGTGCTGAACTGCTCCCTTACAAGCGAGAACCAATTTACAATTCAAACCATTCAGAACCTACTCATGAGAAACATATTATTTCGACCACACGTAACGGATGGCAATAGTCCTAGTCACGTTTAAAATAATAAATGCCACTATTCGCACTGCTTCCTCACTGCGCTTGTGTGTCCCATGACGGCACTTCACTGCTGCGCTCTATTCACAGGTTGGTCTTCTTCCTACATCTCCAGTGCTCCTTTGATCTTACCAGACTTGTGCCCAACAATACCACGCTCCAGTTTAACAGTAACAGACTTGTCTGAAGAAGGGTCTCGAAGCGAAACGCCACCCATTCCTTCTCTTCAAAGATGCTGCCTGCCCCGCTGAGTTACTCCAGCATTTTGTGTCTATCTTTGATTTAAACCAGCATCTGCAGTTCTTTCCTACACAGTAACAGACTTGTTACCAACTGGAACTGTGCCATTTTTTTTAATACAGTAGGCCATTTGGCCCATCTAGTCTACTCCATCATTTAACCATGGCTGATCTATCTTTCCCTCTCACGTCATTCTCCTGCCTTCTCCCCAAAACCCTCGACACCCTTACTCTTCAAGAACCTGTCAATCTCCACCTTAAAAATACCCAATGACTTGAACTCCACAGCCATCTGTGGCAATGAATTCCACAGAGTCACCACCCTCTGACTAAAGAAATTCCTCCTCATCTCCCTTTAAAGGTGTGTCCTTTTATTCAGAGGCCCTGCCCTCTGGTCCTTGGTTTTCCTACTAGTGGAAACATCCTCTCCGCATTCACCATTCAGTAAGTTTCTAAGGTGTCCCCTCACCCTTCTAAACTCCAGCGAGTTCTGGTCCTGTGCTGTCAAACACTCATCATACGTTAACCCAATCATACCCGGTCATTCTCATAAACCTCCTTTGGACCCTCTTCAACACCAGCACATCCTTCGGCCTCAGATATGGGGCCCAAACTGCTCACAATACTCCAAATGCGGTCTGACCAGTGCCTTATAAAGCCTCATCCCTGTTTTTATAACCTAGCCCTCTTGAAATAAATGCGAACATTGTTTTTGTATTCCTTGCAATATTGTCTTCAGACCTCACTACCATCAGCTGTGACACAATTGCACTATTGCCTATGAGTCAGAAGGTTGTGGCTTCAAATTAAATTTCCAGACTCAGGCTCAAATTACACTACACTCAGAATTAGGTGCGAGAATGCGTATGAAAAATGAAACTTATATTTTTATTAGTCTCAAAGACGATTGTAAAAGATTGCATAGCATTATTTTGTAAAATAATTATCACCAATATCCTGGCAATCAAACATTACTAAAACAAATGATGTATTATTATACCCCGGGAGCTTTGCTATGTATGAATTAGCTGATGTATTTCCTATATTACAGCAGTGACTACACTTTACTGGCAGCAAAATGCTCTTGGAAAGTCTGAACATTTTAAAGGCCTCACTTCAAAGCAAATACGTCTTTCTTCGTACAAGATGCATAATGTAGCATGAATCACAGTAACATTTTTGGAGACAGCACCAGAGGTCAGCATCAGACCCAGGTCACTGGAAGTTTGAGGCAGGCTATCTCAGAAGACTCCATCTCTGACCTACGTTTAAACCAAAGATACTGGAGGTTAGAAGTTCTAACTTTATTACTAACCATATGACATTACTCAGGGTAAGGACTATAAATGTTCTCTTGCCATTGTTGGGAGCTCTCTGGGTCTGACCCAAAATCTATATTAATTCATAAAAATGTAGTTTAGTTTTAGCTTAGAGATAACCTTGTCATGGTCGGGGAGCTTGTGTGTCTCAGTGACCCCTAGAGCTACGCCAGCGGGGGATTCATCTCCTGTTAGGGTCCCCCAATGCTGGACAGGTCGAAGGGTAGAGGCGAGATGAAGAACGATCCACTGGTCCTGCAGATTGGAGGTTGAGGACAGAGCAAACAACCCTGTCTCGTAAACCAAATAAAAGCAACTGAAGAAATCAACACTACTGAGTGGAGGACCTTCGTTGCTGCCCTACACGCCAGGAGGCAGAATAAGCAGTAAGTGTGTGTGTGTGTGTGTGTGTTACAAACTGGGGAGGTTTGATGGGAAAAAAAGGCCACATTGTAAAAGGAAGTTAGGATATTAGGAGAGGCAATAAATAGATTTATCATGGATTTAGCTTCCAAGGCATAGTTAGCCAAAGTTAAAATAAACATTGGGGTTGTAAACCTGGTGGAGGGCAATAAAACTCATCATAAAACAGTTTTTTTTAATTGTGCCCATTGTTAAAGATAACAGAAGGTTAAAGATAACTCTGGGGATAAACAAAGATGAATAGCTACAGAGACATTGATCAATGATGAGTTATTTCAAAAAAGTAAAATCCTCATGTAACAATTGTGTCTTGAGAATATTAAAATGCGGTGGGTTCTGTGAATCATGGAAACATTTTGGGTTCTCTCAGAGTGTTTCTCACTGCACACTGTTAAGGCCTTGAATAAACTGACTTGTTTGAGAAACTCACCACTGCTCTATGTGTCTGGCCCTATCTGAGCCTTAATTAAAAGGTCAATTGTGACCCATGTGAAAGTCAGATTCAGGGTACAGGTTAAACACTAAATTCCCTCTTACATTGCCCTCCGTAATGTTTGGGACAAAGACGCATCATTTATTTATTTGCCTCTGTACTCCACAATTTGAGATTTATAATGACAAAAAAACATGTGATTAAAGTGCACATTGTCAGATTTTAATAAAGGCCATTTTTATACATTTTTGTTTCACCATGTAGAAATTATAGCTGTGTTTATACATAGTCCCCCCCCCCCCCCCCCCCCCCCCCCCCCCCCCCCCCATCTCCCCATTTCAGGGCACCATAATGTTTGGGACACATGGCTTCACAGGCATTTGTAATTGCTCAGGTGTGTTTAATTGCTTCCTTTATGCAGGTATAAGGGAGCTCTCATCACCTAGCCTTTCCTCCAGACTTTCCATCGCAGTTGAGGCCAAGTGGATGGCAAAGAGCATTGTCAAACAGGGTGCCTTTAAGGAGGAGCTTACTGGATATTGAAAGAGAGAGGCCAAAAGGTTTAAGGAGAAAGTTACCAGCCAGAAGGAGTTTCTGAGTTACCAATACTGAGGGTAGGGGCAGAAAAGGGGAAACATAATTGGCAAGAATTTTAAGAGGAAAGATAATTTGAAAATTGAACAAGGTTACAAAGATAGGAAAGGCCAGAATGTTGAGAGTTTGAAACTAGAGGTAAGGCTAGGTGAAGAGCCAGTATCTGAAAGTGTAAGAGTGACAAGTGAGCAAGACTTGGTGTGTGGTGGAACATGAATAGTTAGCCTCTTGATGAGCTGGCTTATGGAGGATGATGCCTGGTCAGAAGAGCACTGGACTAACCAAATATGGCAAAAATCAAAAGGGTTGATCGGCGCTTTTGAAAAAGATGGACAGAGGCAGAACCAAACACAGCAGAGATGGTCATTGTTGTGACAGAGGGAATTGGCGAGTTTGAAGTTCATCAGGGCAACAAGATTGTAACCACTTGGACAGTGGCTGTAAAAAAAAAAAAAGTTTTTAGAGGCAAATGATGACGGTGTCTGTTCTCCCAAAGAAAGCTGTGGTTTACTGAAGACTAGGTATCAGTTTAAATATCAATTTATGAGTTTCTGTATGAATCTATGTTAGTTAATGTAGAATAACCAGTTCTTGTTTAAATTCTGATGCAAAGTAATGCTTCAATGTAATTTCTATTTACCCATTTACACTATAGATGTTACTGCTGTTGGGTTTCAAGGAAAGCACATTGTTTTTGGCATTCCTCATTCTTCTAACGTAATTGTAAAAATTCTGATATCCACCATGTCTCTTTATATAACCCTTTTTTGCAGCTATTTGGTGTCAGTATTTGTTCTTCTTTGTGCCTCTTCCATGTACCAGGATTCTAGTCATCGTTGGATGCTCTGTTTTGGCAAGTAGTGTTTCTGCTGCATCTAACATCCTCCATAGGCTTGTCACTTTCTCTGCCTTCTTCTCTCCTTATGCCCCTGTCCCACGTAGGAAACCTGAACGGAAACCTCTGGAGACTTTGCGCCCCACCCAAGGTTTCCGTGCCGTTCCCGGAGGTTCCCAGAGGTTTTTGTCAGTCTCCCTACCTGCTTCCACAACCTGCAACCTCCGGCAACCACCTGCAACCTCCGGGAACCGCACGGAAACCTTGGGTGGGGCGCAAAGTCTCCAGAGGTTTCCTTTCAGGTTTCCTAAGTGGGACAGGGGCATAAGTGGGACAGGGGCATTACTATGATGCATCACGGAGTTAATAGCAGGACCATCCTCTCTGCCACTACCTCATTCTGTAGCATCTCAACACTGTTAGCTATCAGAGGGTTAAAATATCGCCAGCACTCCAACACTTGACCACTGAACCACCTCAGCAAAGGGTAAAATTTACATTACGAATGCCAGTTGGTAAAGGCTTGAACTATTTTTATCTTCATATTTGGTCATTTAATTTTAAGCTCCATATAGCTTTTTAATGTACTCATCATCATTTTAAAACCGGCTTTAAGTGCTGCTTGACCATCATTTCCCAGACTTTGGACAGGTTTCCAACATCACGTCCACTACACATAAATTAATACGAGATGGCAAAAACACATCAGGATGTTTGCCCGAGACTGGGAGACTATTAATGATTCACCGCTGACTAAACACAGATTTAAGGCGCATTTAGAAACGCATTAATATTTTAGTGAATTAATCAATGAATACTACAATCAGAAGAAGACGCTGATTTTCTGTGTAGAGTGTGCAACTGATAGCAATGTATTCCTTTGATAGTAGAATCATTGATCCACTGCTAACCTACAGTAGAACAGTTCCAAAATGCTCTTGCAAGTACCACTTTATTATTGGAGTTTGTTCATTTCTATGTCCATTTGTCGCCATGAAATATTAATCGCTGTTGTTCATCCAGTATTCAATCTTTTCTGGCAAAGTGCTTAAACCTCCTGTGGATTAAAATGCAATAATTTCAAGTAATAAATAAATTTCCAGTATAGCCAACATAGTGATGTTCAAAAACAAGTACTGATGAGGTGTAAGTAAGTCCACAATGACACCATTCAGCCTCCCTCTCTAACTTTAGTGAGAAACACCAACAGGCACATTATGGAGTTTTTATCAGACTGGGAAAAAATTCAAACTAAAACAAGTTTAAAGTTGCAGAAAAGGCAGAAAGGGCTGAGAGAGAGATGAAAGTTACTTTTTTGGTGAAGACGAGGAGGGAACTAAATGAATGCAAATAGTAGTGGTGCTGGCTAAAATATGGTAAAACCTAATAAAAGTTTACCTGAGAATCAAGATTAAAGATAGTCAAGAGCCAAGAGTATTTACTGGCAGACACTGGCAAAGGGACACTGAAATTCTAAACTGCAGCTTAACAGGACTATTATCGCATGCCACACATATAAATATATAATAATCAATAAAACACTAAATTAATAATAATTACACTGGATAACCATAATAGTAACCAAAATTCATAGTGTATCCCAAGACGCAGTCCATAGAAGATTATAATTGCTGATGTAGTGGTTCATTCTTCTGGGAAGAAACTATTTTTGAATCTGATGGTAAACGGTTCGAAGCGAAATGAAAGCATGGTCAGGTCCTTACTAAGGCAGGAGTAGATGTGATCCATAACCAACCTCTCAAGCACTTCACTGTCATGGGCCTTAGTTGGCAGCCATAGAATGGTGCATATATGAGGAAGCCAAAGGAGGAGGATCACCAGCAGTGTAGGAGGCTCTCCAACTGTATTTGCAATAACATGTTGTTACAAAACTGTGCAGTACACCACCTCACAAACTATGCACCAACCTGCCCCATCAGGCACCTCTTGTCCCTAGTGGGGAAGAATCTGTGTGGTTCCCACAATGGCCTTATGAAGTACCTCAGTAACTGCCGTACCAGAGTGGAAGCTATCATCTTCAATCATGAGGATGACTCATGATATTATCTTGAGGAAGCACTGCTCCTCACAAATAAGGGTATTACTCCCATGTGTACTCACCAGTTTCAAACCCTTCTTGTCGCACATCTCATATTTCCACCATTCTGCTTTTTTTTCCTCCTCTAATCGTAATTCCAAACAAAGTCTGACATCAACCACAACAAAAGCCAGGGAAAGCCCCACACACAAAGAATGATGGAGGTCGGGTACCCACAGGAAGACAAGGAAGTTCTCCAGGAGTGTGCTAAAGCAGGGGTCAGAGACTGATGGGGGTGGGGTTCACGCAATCACAGCCCAGCTAATGGATTTAATGCAAGAAAAGTTCAATAATCTTATGTGTAGATAATATCAAAATGTGGCTGTGCTCTGCAAAATGGCTGAAACATCAAAACTATTTAATTCAACAAAGCCAATCTTATGATCCAGAAGTTCTTTTTTCATTAGTTGGGTCCTGTTCAGGGGAAAGAAAAAAAAGTGCTCTCCTAAGATCCCAAGATGGAAGGATGGACACGAGGAAGGAAGATCAAAGAATTCTGTCACTATATCCAATTGTTGAGGCACATGGGCTTGACTAATGCTCAAAGGTTGACTATTGAGAAAGACAGCTGTGAGCTATTGGCATGTGAAGTACAATACCATGTGAAACCTCTACCTACAGAACAAGAGGAGATAATGTATTAAATCGACAATTGGCTACTTCACCTGGTCTTTTCTTTTCATCAAAATGGCATCATGCATAGGACAAGAACAGGATGATTATTGATTGTAGACTTTAGGAGAGCTGCTCCTCGCCTCCCCCCACTCACCATCAACAACACCACAGTCACATCTGTGAGTCATTTAAGTTCCTTGGAACCATCATCTCCAAGGGCCTTAAATGGGAAGCCACCATCGACTCCAAAGTCAAAAAGGCCCAACAGAGGACATACTTCCTGCGGTAGCTGAGGAAACACAATCTGTTACAGGCAATGATGATCGTCCAGTTTTACACAGCCATCATAGAGTCTGTCCTCACCATCTCCATCATGGTCTGGTTTGGCTCACACACCAAGCACGACATCCAGAGGCTTCAGCGTTTCATTCGATCAGCCGAGAAGGTTGTTGGCTGCAACCTTCCCCCCATCGACAAACTGTACACTGCAAGGGCCAGGAGGCGAGCGGGTAAGTTCATCTCTGACCCCTCTCACCTTGGCCACAGCACTTCTTTGAAGCACTTCCCTCTGGAAGGTGACTCCGGACTGTCAAAGCCGTCAGCCAGACATAAAAACTGCTTTTTTCCATAAGTAGTAATTCTACTCGACAGCCAAAAGTCTGTAGCCTCCTTTTGCTCTAGTATTTTATTTCATTCTTCACATGTTTAAATTATAATGTTTTATTCATAATTGTTTACTGTACATCGTGTTATTACTTGCGAGCAAAGCATCAAGGCAAATTCCTGATATGTGTACATACTTGGCTAATTAAATGTATTCAATGTATTCAATTCAATTCAATTTCTATGGGAAAGAGTAAAATGTGATAATTTCTGTTTCAGTCTTAGCAATAATTTTCAAATACTTTGTGACTGTGCCTTTCTGCTGATGCACTGCATGCACGTAAAATATTTATTAGATTTAAGTAAAACCTATTCAAAAGGAGAACTAAAAACAGAAAATGCTAGGAAGATAGACACAAAATGCTGGAGTAACGCAGCAGGACAGGCTACCTTTGATTTTTCCAGCACCTTCACATACTAAGAGCTAGAATGGTCTGTTTGAAACTGTATTAGAGACAAATTATTTTTGTGTCGGAATGACCTGCAGATGCTTGTTCCAACAAAGATGGACACATATGATGCTGTAAATGAGTTGCAGAATCCTAACCAAGGGGTTAATTGAAGAGATGAGAGATTTCTTAATGCAGAGGTTGTGAATGAAACAGTACTACAGATTTAAAGGACTATCCCATAGGAACAAAATGATTGCTAAATGTGAGGATTGGGATAAAGGCTGTTGGAAGTCCGTAAGAATGCTGACAATAGTATCTTTGAACAAAAGAAAGGGGAGATAGTGCTATTTAATAATTGGGAGTGAGCAGGATAGCACCTTTAGCAAGCAGGATCAAGAGTCACCATGATACAATTCCTATCTGATGTCAGGTAGAACACCTCGTTGATTGAAAGAATATTGGATCAATTCTTCGCCAGTCTTCTTGGACCACATTGAAGTCAATAATATAAAATAAAAAGTGTAGAGTATATCCGTGCTGTATAGCCCCTATTGTTCTATGATCAGGTGTTGGGAAATAACAAAGGATTTTGTGGATGATACTCAGAGTTGCATTAAAACTTTCGGAGGATAAAAATGATTAGGAAGAAGGAAAAGTGGCTGAAGAAGGTGTGGAAAAAAGCAGTTCCGTTTCATGAGATACAAAGTAATTATACCATTTGGAACGACTCCACTTGAATTAAATTGAGGAGAATTGCATAAACACAGGCTAAATAGATGTAAATTTCAATTTGATGCACAATAACCTAAACATTATAGTGTTTTACTCGAGGGGATTTCTAGAAACATGAAAGGAACAAGTCATATTAGGTTTAGTACCGTATTGTGTTATCAGTCAGATTTAATCAACAGTCTAATGGCGCAAAACAATAATCTAATTGTATTTAAAATATGATTGAGCTCAATACAATACTTCAAAGGGAAGTTTATCCAGACGGTACTCCCAACAATTCATCTTTCCTTAAATAACCCCAGGCAAGTCAATCTCTTTTCATATCTGACAATCTCCAGCCAAACAAGTTGAAAGCCTATTCTGCACCTCATGTTATGCCGCCCTTCCTGTAAATCAGTGACAGAACTCTGGCTACAGTCTAACTAATACCATTTATACTCAAGAAAATAGGACACTCCAGTCTATCCTGACATGCAGTAGGATTACAAAGGTAAACAAAAATGCTGGAGAAACTCAGCGGGTGAGGCAGCATCTATGGAACGAAGGAATAGGTGACGTTTCGGGTAGAGACCCTTCTTCTCCACCCGAAACGTCATCTATTCCTTCGTTCCATAGATGCTGCCTCACCCGCTGAGTTTCTCCAGCATTTTTGTCTAACTTCGATTTTTCCAGCACCTGCAGTTCCTTCTCAAACATTCAATAGGATTACGGTTGATTCATGCTGGCCGCAACACTTAGGCCGGTTCCCACAAAAACATTTACTGTATGTACTAATATTACCCGCAAGTTTTCTCTCAAAATCAATGTTCTCCCTTTTTATGAACATTTTAGTCTTGTGCTGTTGGATCCTAAAAACTTCCCTGTTCTCTGCCTTGCCACCAGGCCTTGCCACTTTATACGCACCTTTTTTCAATTTAATATTGCAGGGGAATCAAGAACCAGAGAGCATAGGTTTATGGAGAGAAGGGGAAGATTTATGAGGAACTTGAGGGTTAACCTTTTCATTCAGAGGGTGGTAGATATATGTTCCAACCTCAACTATAGGAGGTAGTTGAGGTTGGTACTATAGCAGCATTTGGACAGGTACATGGATAGGAAAGGTTTAGAGGGTGAAATGACACATCGTCCCTTAGGGCCGCTCTGATCTCCATCAGCGGCAGACAGGCTTGAGGAAGCCTGCGACCATGAACAAAGCCTGGCTGCTGGGAAACACGGGCACTCTGGACCAGGCTGAGGCCACAGGCAACTGAATCACAGCAGAATCCAATTAGTGGTTATTGGATCAACTCACCGGCACCTCGTCAGCCCTACTCCTTAGAAACCCAGGAGGTCCAGACAGGAAAGGAAGAAAAGGCGAAAAAGTGGAAGATTTCCTACTAACTGTGCTTCCCCCCCAGGCTTGGAAGACTGAGCCACCTGGACAAAGCTGAGACTGTTGGCACCTCCTCTTGAGGCCAGGGGAAGCTGCTGGGACAGGTCCAGGTTTGCCTGTTCCTCCTCAGTGATGATGAGGATCTGTGCCCTTGTGTGGATCTCGACCTTCCAGACACTGTTGGTTGTCATTGGAAATAAACCTTACTATGAGTTCACCCAATATGAGTGCCGGTGTAGTTTTGCTGATCTGGTGGCATTACTGAGGCCACAAGGGATATGGGCCAAACACTGGCAATTGGGACAGGCTTAGAGGAGCATCTTGGTCAGCATGGACAGGTTGGGCTGAAGGGCCTGTTTCCATGCCGTGTGACTCTGGAACTGTAAGGATTCAAAAAGCACGTTTTTACACTACTACTTTCTACTGACTACTGACCGACATCCACTATAAACCCACTGACTCCCATGACTATCTGGACTACACTTCTTCCCACCCTGCTTCCTGTAAGGACTCCATCCCGTACTCCCAATTCCTCCGTCTACGCCGCATCTGCACCCAGGATGAGGTGTTCCAAACCAGGGCATCGGAGATGTCCTCATTCTTCAGGGAATGGGGATTCCCCTCTTCTACTATAGATGAGGCTCTCACCAGGTCTCTTCTATACCCCGTGACTCTGCTCTTACTCCCCATCTGCCCACTCATAACAAGGACAGAGTCCCCCTTGTCCTCACCTTCCACCCTACCAGCCGTCACATATACCAAATAATCCTCCGAGATTTTCGCCACCTCCAACGTGATTCCACAACTTGCAACATCTTCTCATCTCCTCCCGTCTGCTTTCCGCAGAGACCGCTCCCTTCGTAACTTCCTTGTCAATTCGTCCCTTCCCACCCGAACCACCACCTCTCTGGGCACCTTCCCTTGCAACCGCAGGAAATGCTACACTTGTCAAAGGGACCTGTCCAACCTCCCCCCCTTGACTCCATTCAAGGACCCAAGCAGTCTATCCAGGTGCGGCAGAGATTCACCTGCACCTCCTCATACCTCATCTATTGCATCCGCTGCTCTAGATGTCAGCTGCTCTACATCGTTGAGACCAAGCGTAGGCTTGGCGATCGCTTCGCCCAACACCTCCACTCGGGTCGCAATAACCAACCTGATCACCCGGTGGCTCGGCACTTCAACTCCCTCTCCCATTCCGAATCCGACCTTTCTGTCCTGGGCCTCCTCCATGGCCAGAGTGAGGACCACCGTAAATTGGAGCAGCAGCACCTCATATTTCGCTTGGGCAGTTTACACCCCAGCGGTATGAACACTGACTTCTCTAATTTCAGATAGTCCCTGCTTTCTCCTCCCCTTCTCAGCTCTCCCTCAGCCCACTGACTCCACCTCTTTCTTCTTCCCCTCCCCCCCCTCAAATCAGTCTGAAGAAGGGTCTCGACCCGAAACATTGCCTATTTCCTTCGCTCCATAGATGCTGCCTCACCCGCTAAGTTTCTCCAGCATTTTTGTTTACCTTCGATTTTCCAGCATCTGCAGTTCCTTCTTAAAGGTTTTTATACTTGTGCTTTGATTTGCACATGTCACAATCCAGAAGGGCAGAAGATCCAGTCCTTCTCTTGCCTTAAATTGAGCCAAGGGTGTGATGCCAGCAAACTGGACTCCTGGCAACTGACTGTAATGTGAGGGTTAAACAGGTTATGCCAACTTAATTAACAGCTTCACACTACAAACCCTGTTTAGGAAAACAAGTTGGACAAATGCTTGGTGCTAACTTGAAGGGACCTGTAAATCACAAAGCCACTTGTGAGGTTTTTAAGATAGGATTCTGCCTTCCTAGGGACATCAGACACTAGATCTGTGCCTAATATGACAAATAACTCCTGTTTGGCACTAAGTAGGATAGCTAGTTTTTTTTTTTAAAACACCCACCTGCTATTCTTTGATTCGAGTAGAAGCTAGCAGCTAGCCTTTTTATTATATGAGAGAGGAAGGGTGGGGGAGAGAGAGGCAGCTCAGATGTGCAGAGGTGTGTGAGACATGTTATTTTGTTAATAATTTTTCTGTATTTTGCTTTAATAGTTGTTTGTGCTCTTCAAAATGTTCTTTCGACAGTCACTGATCCGAATCCTGCATATATTTTGTTATACTGATTCTGACAGGTATTAATGCAGAAAGGCATTTAACCATCCATTCCTTACATTTGGGAAAAGTATTGCACTTCAAAGATTGAAATGAAATGTGTATTCTAACCAGCAAGAGCATTTCCATCTGCAAAGTGTTACACAGCACACACTTGTGGTAGTTTGTCTGATCCTCAAGGAAGCTCTGATCCATTACCCACAAGGCAAAAATGATGGGAGAATCCATCAGCATAATTGGAATTTTAGGATAGCATACCTTATACCATAATAAAAAAACAAAGTGCTGGAGTAACTTAATAGATCAGGCAGCATCTCTGGAGGACATGGATCGGCAACGGTTTGGGTTAGGGTCCTTCTTCAGACTGATTGTAGTAGTGGGGGAGAAAGCTATCCCCACCCCATCCCGACCAACACCAGTCTGAAGAAGGGTCCTGACTCGAAATGTCCTCCACAGATGCTACCTGACCTGCTAAGTTACTCCAATACTTTGTTTTTTTTTGTTAAACTAGCATCTGCAGTTGCTTGTGTCTCCTATCCCTTAATGTATTGAATAATGCATTGCAAGGATACCTTTCCCATAGTATTTGCAGGCAGCTGTAGAATACCAGGGCCTGAAACAGTGGCAGCTGTGGCACAATTTAGGGGATATAGTTTTGCAAGCAGGCCACTGGTCAGGTTTACAAGAACAGCCCTGATCAGATTTTTTTTTTTTACATTGCGATTTAACTTATGTCGCCCAAACAAAATTAAGTTAGGACGTTGAAATGAAACGTAAAAGCGTTTTTTTGTGTGCACCTACTGAGTTCAGCAGACAGATGATACATACTGGCAATACCAATGAGGAAAAAAATAACATTTTTAATCTGGAATTCACTGCCTTGAGTGGTGGAATTACATTCAAGTGTAACTTTCAAAAGTAAATTGTATTTATATTATATTGACAGGACAAATGGAGATCTCTTTTAAGAAGCTGCCATCTTAATGCTCTTAATGTTTTGTGATTTAGTGACATAAACTAAAAGGTGGACAGTTTTCTGGCTGAAATGTTTTTATTTGAGTTTAAAACCATATTTGAATTTTGTCTGCTAAACAAGAATGGTGAAGCAGAATGTATTTTTTCTATGTTTCCGCATCATTAACTGCATGTGGAGTTGGTAGGAGTAATAAAGGAATTTAGGAATGCATGCAAATAACTTGTCAAAAAATAGCCATGATATGCAAGTTACTGATACTGCTGGGGCTCCCCATGAAGGGTAGAATGTTAAAAGCAAGGACATTTAACATTATTTTATAAAGCACTGGACAGGCCTCGCAATCAAGGGAAAATAATCTTAATTCAGGGCAAGTTTATAACAGTAACTGCACCACAGAAAGGGTTGTAGAAATGGGTAAATTATTTGTCCAATTTCCCATCGGAGAAAAAGGGTATTTAACTATGAAAGCTTCTTTGGAAAAATGTATTAACCAACATTAAAGAATTATGGATTTTTTTTAAATTGCCACTAGCTAACAAAGTGGTTGGAAAATACCTTTTGCATGTCATGAAATACCTCACATGTAGATTCCCATTCTGTCAATCCAGTCTCCTAAAATACGAAGTAGAAAATTAGATGCTTCCTGCAATCGATTTTAACAGGCACGGTGGCACAGTGGTAGAGTTGCTGCCTTTTACAGCGCCAGAGACACTCTCGATTCTGACTACAGGTGCTGTATGTACAGAGTTTGTAGATTCTCCCCGTGACCTGCGTGGGTTTTCTCCGGGATCCTCCCACACTCCAAAGACGTACAGGTTTATAGGCTAAATGACTTGGTAACATTGAAAATTATCCCTAGTGGGTGTAGGACAGTGTAAGTGTGTTGGAATCACTGGTCGGTTCAGACTGTGCTCCCGTGCTGTATCTCTAAACTAAACTCAATGCGTTCCACGGTCATAGTTGCACTTTGGTTCATCTTACACCTTCTGGGACAGACCTAATAGGCTGTTACCTCTTACTGTTTCTATTCCTTGGAAATGTTTATTATTTCCTAAATGTGATAACTTATTTCTCAGAATTGCCAATTCTGGACCTAGTCCATTTCTTACCCAAGAAATTGGAATAATAAGGAAAGTTTTGTCACCGTTACTTCCAATTTCCATTTGGCTGTCATTTTCATCTGATCCACCTGTTTGTTCCTTTCTCTTTCTTGATTTCACAGGCGATAGTTCAGTGCCCCAGATCTATTGCAACCCCTCAGACTTCCATTCTGCTTCTTACAAAGACTCTATATCATTCTCATATTTTCATCAGTTCTGCCGCATCTCTTCTGATGACTTATTCAACATCAGGTCTTCTGAAAGGTATTTCTATATCCGTATACATGATTTCCCCTCTGAAATTTCTCAACCATGTTGGCCCCATTTCCTAAACATCCACTGTCTTCCCATGCTTCTCTTCTCTTGACCATTCTCTTCTCACCTAGAGCAAAGATCGATTTCTGCTTGTCATTGTTTTTCCACCATCATGTTGAACAGATCTTTCCACCAACTTCAATGCAAATCCACCATCAGACACATCTTCACCACGTTGTGGAGCTCTTCCGTTCAATCCATATGCATGAGCCTGAGCTACCAGTCACCTATCACTTTTATTTCCATCCCATTCTCTCTCAATCTCGCCTCTCTATTTCTGACCTTACACTGTTCTAATAAAGCCTAAGGAACTACATTTCATGTTCAGAATATGTACATTAAAACCTCAGTATTGAATTCAAGAATAACCAGATCTTTGAGTTTCCATCAGTGTGTTAGTTCTAATGAAAGAATAAATCTGTATTTCCCTCACTCCATGGACACTGTCTGACTGCTGAGAATTTCCAGTATTCTCTTTTATTTCACTTTTAACAATAGCAGTAGTTTGTATCACATCGCTGACGTATTATTTTTTCCACTTCACATTATTTCCATTTATCGTCCATTTATCGTCCACTCCTGCAATCTGCTCAGGTACAATTAACAACACTCCATCATCCTTTCTCAGCCAGCAGCATTGATACCTGTGCCATTCAGTCTCTCTTTCTTCATCCTCTCACTGGGATTCCTTTTGTTTACTCCACTCCTCTTCATCTGAATTTTAATTTTCATCTTAATTTCCAATTTTAGCTTGGTCTGATGAAAGATCATCAGACTGAAACATTCACTTTGTTTCTCCCCATTGACAATGAATATTTCCAACTTTTTCAAAATATTAGATGAGAACATTTCAACTTATTTGAAATCATCAGCATTAGGCGTTATTGTTTTTATTAAACATATAGATTACACAGGCAATTTTAATTAGATAGGAAATATAGTCTGAATATTCAGAAAAAAAACTACACACTGTACTTCTTTGAACAGAACCTACGATAACATAAAAAATAAAATCAACTTCTAAATGTTTATGGCTTAGTGCAGTGGAGGAGGGAGGAAGGACATACATAAGAAATAGATCTGCTAAACATATTTTCATCCAATCAATCTGATGCTTCTGGAGTCAACAAATCTGAAAAACTGCAAACTTGGAAAAACAACTCTTATAGCATTTTCTCCAATTATTGTTTCTCTGTAGAACATTAGCACTGCTTATTTTGACTATGTAGAATTATAACATTTCAATGCATTATGTGATGGCATCAATGACAAGTTTGATCTACATTTGAACATAGAAAATCCTAATTTATAAATGATCCTATCTAATTTTTGATATCTCATTTTTAATCTTCCTTCACTCACAGCCCACAGGTCATCATTAGAAGGGAACATTGGCTGTTTCCTCCCTCTACATTCCTCAGTCTAAAGGAACTATAGGGTTTTTGCTGCTGTGCTCTCAAAGATCAGGTCGGACAACATAGAGTGCAAATTAAGCTTGGGACTTTGAGGATTTCAGCAAGATATGCACGTTTATGATGCCTATGAGGAAAGGTGGAAGTAAACTGATCTAATGTTGATCATTATAAAATCAGATCGTAAATTGTAAAAAATGATTCATCATTACTTTTTATTGTAATTAGACACTTCTGGACTCAAGGTTATTTTGTTTTACTGCACCACAAATATCTTCTCACCCACTGATGTTAATTTGATAATGGGCTAAATAGCACATTAATGCCACTGGCCAATATTCTACAGGATAGAAAAAACCAAGAGGGGTAACCTGAGGGGTGACTTTTTTAAGCAAAGGGTGAAAGATGTTTGGAACGAGTTGCTGGAAGAGATAGTTGAGGCAGGTACTATCACAATGTTTAAGAAACATTTAGACAGGTACATGGATTGGACAGGTTTAGAGGGATATGGGCCAAATGCAGGCAGGTGAGACTTGTGCAGATGAACATGTTGGTCAGTGTGGGCAAGTTAGGCCAAAGGGCCTGTTCCCACGCTGTAGGTCTCTATGACTCTAAAGATATGTTTTGGTTTGGTAGGTGATAAAAATGCCCAATTCCAAGCAGCAAACATGAGAAATTACTATCTTCAAGGTCCTTGGTAAGAGTGCAGTGGAAAGTTATAGGAATGGTACCAGAGATGAATGCAGAAAGGTAAGGGAAAATGTAATAAAGGCGTTAATTATGATGCAGAATTCTTATAGAGTGATGGCCAAATTACAGCTCAGTCAATGACCACAAATTTAACTGTACAAAAGAAGCACTAGAGATGTGATGGGACAAGGTAAATAAATAAACTGTGTACATTTGTTTACACAGAGCTGAAAGAATAAAGAAAGCCTTAGTAATTTTCTAAATACACCATTTACATATATTTAACATGGAAATATTTGCCAAATCCTGGGAAATACAGCAGATAAATAGAACCACTTTGATATTTTTTTTCAGGGAGCTTGCACAGCCACCTTGAATCCGAAGACCTCCTTCTCTTATGCACAATTCTATTGTGGCAAACGCAGCATCACCACCAAAGTAAATTTGGTGAACTCATTGTTGCAAGACCAATTTAGTCCAGTCCTAGCACAAAAAAGTATTTATGAAATTATGCTGTGGATAATAATCCAACCAAAATTTCCATGGTGAATATAATCAAGAATAACAAAGGTTATTTTAGAGCAAAAAAAATGCTGCTTCAGTACTAGTACTGGATTAAAGTACTTGGATAAGCATTCTTTGGATAAACATATCTTGCATTTATATTGATGTCAAATTGTGGTGACATCAATGGACAACATCCTAAAGTAAACCAAACTGAACAGATAACAATTCAATGTGAAGCCAAGTAAAATGAAACAGTCTAGCCTAACCACCAAATTAGCTTAAAACCATTGGGAGAATTGTGTAAGAGGGAACTGCTGCTGCTGATTTACACAAAGATAGGCACAAAATGCTGGAGTAACTCAGTGGGACTGGCAGCATCTCTGGAGCGAAGGAATGGGTGACATTTCCTGTTGAGACCCTCCTTCAGACTCCAGAGTCTGAAGAACGGTCTCGACCCGAAACATCACCCATTCCTTCTACCCAGAGATGCTGCCTGTCCCACTGAGTTACTATCTTCAGTAGGAGAATTATGTTCCTATAGCTTAAATTGACAGTGAATTTACCAGTCTGAAACCAGTAGATGCCATTTAAGTAGCACTATGTTGTCATGACTTGTTCTCCTGCCAGCAAAGGGCTCTACCTGGATTGATGGATGCACATTGCTTTCCATGTTAAAATTGTACGTGTTCGGAAAGGAAAAGGGAGAATCCCTGCTCATTCAATATTTCTCTTAATTCCAACCATGTTCGCTGATTTTAATTTAATTTACAGTCATACAATAGACAATAGGTGCAGGAGTAGGCCATTCGGCCCTTCGAGCCAGCACCTAGGACAGTGTAGAATTACTTTTTCTTTCTTGCTCTGGCATCTGGTTTAATGTCAATTCCAGATGAGTACTGAATGTCATGTCTTACAAAATATTTAGATTTAAAATGTAATCTTAAGCAAAAAAATCTGGAGGAACAGGGCGTATATGGAATAATATGGAGATGGCATAGGTGGATGAGGACCAGTTGGACACAAAAATATAAACAGAATCCTTTTTACTCTTATCATTAAAAAAACCCATATTTATCTTTCAATTGAAACCACCAAATATAGGTGCATGAACTGTTCATAAGTTTGTGTTGTACAAACACCCTACATCTAATATTATTAAAATAGAGATGCTAACTAATAAATACTGTCAGAAACTCTGAATTTGACGAGGTAACCAAGAAATCTTCAGACAATAACCCAGATTTACTTTAGGTCATACGATTACTTTCTTCTTTTGGCTGTAATAAACTCTTGGCTAAAATAAGTCAATGGGACAAAAATTTGCAATGCGTCAGTGTACCAAACCAAATATCAACTGAGAGGAGGATTTACATCTGTGATTCTTCCCCCATATATATTCTTATCGAGGGGGATATCAGAATGAAGCAAAAAGAACCATCAAATGGGGGAGATTTTTATAGAAAGTTAGCAAATGTTGGTCTGCACAACTGCAGTTGGTGATCCTGGAGGTTTAGTAGTTAAGAACATTAATGGCAATAGGGAAAAAAATTAAAATTAAAATCAATCAGCAAAGGAATAGAAAAATAATTCTGCATAAAAAAGGTTCATTATTTGGTACTTAATTTGTGATTGAAAAATCCCTTGCAAATACAATGAAATTGTTTCTGCTGAAGGAAACACAATATGAACAAATGCTACATTGTGCTTAAAAAAATCTACATTATTAACCAAACAATGAGAAATCATATATGTAGCCCAGTAATAAATATACAGTAATGTCGTCAGCACCTTGAGCGACACCATCGCCAATCATATTGCATAATACAATGTACGTCATTCATGAGGCTTCTGTCTAACAGCAACATCTAAATGAGATTTAAATACAAATTCTCTCCTTATATTCCTTTTGACAACATAGATCAACAAACAAAAGATCACCAATGTATGAACGGTAACCAAGACGTGGATTAAACATGTTTGACATTTTTTCTATTATCTCGACATTGTTCAGTATTTGTACACATATGATTGAGTCCACACATATCATGGGAACAATAAAAAGGCAAATGTAGAAAGATAGCTAACTCCAGGCACCCTTATAATTACATCTGATTTGATTATTGCATTTATGGTAGCCTTAGTTTAGCTGTATCTATGCAATTACATCTCCAATCAATCTCTGGCCTTTAGAATGATCACTATTCTCCTGAAATGGCCATGATTACCATTTTGTTTCTTTTAAACTATAATACCTATTTTCTAATTCCATCAGTTCTGCATAAAAATCATTTACATATTGTAGCTAAATCATTGATCAGTTAGTTCATTGCATTTGCTAATCCATTTGATAGACTTGCAGCAGGCAACTTTCAACAAGTATATTTAGTAACTTAAATATAAAAATTTACACTTAGTTACAAAAATATATATGCATTTAAAAACATACAAACCATATTAAGACTGGGTATTAATGATATTGACTAAACACATCTTTGTTCTCCATTTGCAGATATGAAAAATAAAGTCCACCAATAGTGAAGAATGCATTCTGATTCTGAATAAAGTTGCACAGATATTTTAAGTTTAGAAATAAAACATTTTAATTACTGGTGGATTCTTAGCTTTTGTAAATTTCTAACGCTTCTAGCTTATGACATTTATGACAATTTAGGAACTTGTCAGCAACTTAGATCATGAGTAAGCTTAGTACCCAATGTTAATAACCAGGCAAGGCATTTTGAAATTATAGTTCATGAGTAGGATATATTATAGAACCGCATTAACTAGACCAGTGATTCCCAACCTGGGGCCATGGCAAATTTCAGGGGGGCCACAGAAAAAAATTGGGATTTAGGGGGCCACAGGTTCAATGAAGGGGGCCACAGAGCTATCACCCTGTTGCCTCCTAAATTTCAGTTCTAATAAATTTAAATCTATGTAGTTTAAATATTTTTGATGTTTGTGGAATAGAATAAAAGAGAATATATGTGCAATTAATAGACACTGATATTTTTATGGAAGGTATTATAATATTGAAGTACTTTTTCCCCGCTAATAATGTCGGGGGGGGGGGGGGGGCACAGAAAAATTAAAAGATCCCAAGGGGGCCATGAGCTAAAAAAAGTTGGGAACCACTAGACAAATCAAATTCAGTCTTAATATTTTGAACCAATATTAACATGTCCAACTCTTTAAGAATATACTATCTTTTTCATAATATTCTAAACTCTATATGTATACTCAGAGTTATTAATTCACTATAATATACCACATATCAGTTTTAAATTATGCAGTTCCTTAATTCTTATCTAGGGTATTTGCACTATAGTCTGCCAAAGATCAGTAGTGAACAAAGGCTGTACAGTACAAATTTAATCCCTTGTCCTCACTTCGAAGTTTACGGTATATTCAAATTGGCGGTTGCACTAATAGGTTCCAGGCCCTATTACTTTGTGGCCATTTTCATAAAAGTTTTACTGCATTTCAAAATCTGCATTACGTAATTGATATGCAAAGGATTAAATTCATACATACAAAGCAAATTACGCAGTAAAATGAGTAAATAGAACAGCCGCTTGCATGTTTTCCATACATCTTTGTCACTTGAGTTATAGAGAAAGGTGCCCTTTTAAAATAAATTATGATATTTTGAATCTATGGTTCTACAATAATATTGCTCACCATAGTAACAGGATTCACATGATATTTGCCTAAATTGGTGGATACAAGTTGATGGTACCAGCAATGCCTGTTCAGCATTTAAATTGGCAAAGAATTGTTGTGGTCATGCAAAAGCATTAGCCTCTCATATCGCTTGGTACGTTTTACAATAAGAGCATCTGGAAACAGCAGCCTTTCATATTTAGTTGGTGAAGGTGACTGGCCATTAATTGCTCATGGTACTGGGAGCAGGAATTGTACTTTTACTGGTAAGGTTAATTTAATGCAGAAACATTATATTAATTAAGTATCTCATTTCTTGTTCTCAGATTTCAATTTAGAACCACAAATTTCATACCTGCTGTACAACTAAAGTCTTTCTCATATTCAGGAGTTTCTGAATAAAAATTTGCTTAAATTTGTCGATCTAATAACAATAATAAAGTTTTGTGCAGAACTGTAAAAACCACAGGCATAAAGCATGACTAGGAACTGTCAAACAAAATGCAATGTTTTTTGTGGCATTTATATATATCAAAGTATGTAATAAAAGTGCTTTGTAGCCAGTGGCAGCACCTGGCAATATAAGTAGGTTATGCTTTTCAACAAATTTTATGAAAGATAATGTTTTCTCATCTTGCAATACATCATGTTGCTGTATGACTTTGCCAATCTCAAAATGACCCTCCTTTCCAATTGAAATTATCAAAATAATCTCACTATCGTCTTTAAGAACAAACTTTCATCCAGTTACAACTGGGTTGAGTCTTTAAAATATCTTGGACATGAAAATAATTTCTATCGTCAATCCCCTATAAGGGCACATACAGTATCAATAGTTTTATCGTCTAGCTTAGTTAACTGAACAGAGTTGAGTATGGTCAGCCAATGCAGTGCTTGATTGTGTGTGCTTCCTCCCACAATAATAAAGAAATGAGAAGGGAAATATATTCCTTTGATAAATCTATTCATTTCTTGGTGTTTTTTTAAGACATGCTCATTTGACAGAAATGCATGACCATCTATTATCAATAATCATTATCTATAAAAATAAAGTAAATACATATATTATTGAATCCCTTCAGCTATGCATTTTATATCTTTTAAACCCCACAAATAACTAATGATCTTTCCCTCCCCTCTCTCGTGAGTCACTAATTATTCAACATCAGGTCCTCTGAAAGGTATTTCTATATCCTTATACATGATTTCCCCTTTGAAATTTCTCAACCTTGTTGGCCCCATTTCGTAAACATCTACTGTCTTCCCATGCTTCTCTTCTCACCAAGAGCAACGATCGATTTCTGCTCGTCATTGTTTTTCCACCATCATGTTGAACAGATCTTTCCACCAACTTCAATGCAAATCCACCATCAGATACATCTTCCCCACGTTGTGGACCTCTTCCGTTCAATCCATATGCATGAGCCTGAGTTACCAGTCACCTATCACTTTTATTTCCATCCCATTCTCTCTCAATCTCGCCTCTCTATTTCTGACCTTACATTGTTCTAATAAAGCCTACTGCAAGGTTAAGGAATTACATTTCATGTTCAGAATATGTACATTAAAACCTCAGTATTGAATTCAAGAATAACCAGACCTTTGAGTTTCCATCAGTGTGTTAGTTCTAATGAAAGAATAAATCTGTAACAGTAACTATTTCCCTCACTCCATGGACACTGTCTGACTGCTGAGAATTTCCAGTATTCTCTTTTATTTCAGACTTTTAACAATTGGAGTAGTTTGTATCACATCGCTGACGTATTATTTTTCCACTTCAAGTTATTTCCATTTATCATCCATTTGCATTTCCTCCAATCTGATCACCTGCAATTAACAACACTCCATCATCCTTTCTCAGCCAGCAGCATTGATACTTGTGCCATTCAGTCTCTCTTTCTTCATCCTCTCACTGGGATTCCTTTTGTTTTCTCCACCCTTCCACTTCATCTGAATTTTAATTTCCATCTTAATTTCCAACAATTAATGATCTTTCCCTCCCCTCTCTCATGAATCAGTAATTGTTAATGCTTATTTATTGTTTATGTAAATAAGAGGTTAGTTAAAGACTGAACAAGGTGACCCATGTATCAATCTTAGGCAGCATAAATAACCACAGTTTTCAAATAAAAATTAGAATAACTTTGCTTATTATCTAATATTTGCATTACTAAAAGCAAACTGCAGTCCAATATTTTTGGTGACAAAACAGTACCAACATTTTAGCAGACCATTTCATTCAGGTTATTTGAACTTTCAATATTTGATTCCCAAAGGCGACAATAAATCTAGGAATTGGATCCTATAGGTTGGGGCAGCAGTGGTTTGTCGGTGAGGTTTATCAAAGTTTTATTGACTTCGCTGGTCTGGTATCTGTACCTATATGTCACAAATTACCATTTTCATAATATCAATATATTTTGGGTTATTCTCATTGGATAGGGAAGCTAATATATAAGCAATTTAAAAGCACCGATCATTTACATTATGGTTTCATGAATATCTGTTAGACAATTAGTTCCCATGTCTAGACCATGTAATGTTGCTTTCTGGTCCAGTGAAGTAACTTTGTTGAACATCTCTGGAGACAAGGAATATCTGTTTCCTGACTTCTCCTCAAACCAACAGTCCAGTGCCCTCTTTGCCTCGAAGTTTGCAATGGATGTTCCATTAACAGCAATAGTCAAAAGGTCACTGAGTTGGTCAAGGCTAAGTCGAGACCTGTTATTGTTACGTATCCGATAAAAGGCACCACGACTTTTCTCACAAGCTGCTGTTGAAGTCGGCAGAACAAGCAATAATTGAATGATTCTGTTTAGTATTGGGAATCTTTGTTTATACTTAAAGATGTGACAGCTCAACTCTTTGAAACCATTCTTGTTGTAGCATTCAGATTTTAACTCCCGCCATTCCTGCAATAAACTACCTCGAATGTCTCTGCCATCCAGACCAATTTCCTTTGTAAAAGATGGAATTATTTCAAAGTGCTTATATATGTGCATAATTTCTTCTTCACCATGACTCATCAGGTTTTCCTCATTTTGGGGCCACGTCGTAATGTCAAACACTTGACATGCTCTAATAATGATACGGCTATTGCAATCCAGCCTTTGTGCTAGAATGAGTTGCGTTTTTTGGCAAATCTTCTCTCTTATTGAATTAAACTTGGCTTCTGCCACTCTTAGTTTTTGCAGAGGAACACCATGAAAGTTTTCGTGAAAGGTCTCCTCAAACTCTTGCAGATATTCTCCTGGTGATTCCACCAATCTACTTATCTCTTCAATGGCTTCTTCGATTTTTTCATCCGCATGGGTAATGAGAAGGTGATCACCCTGGAAAATTAACGCCAACCGTGTAAGAACAGCAGTAATGTCTAACAAAAAATAGATAAGCTTAACTGACTGATAGTCCATCAAGAATTGTAGCAGACCCAGAGCAATGGCAGCAGCATCTGCTTTATGGGTCTGAGCACTAACATCCTTAAGATGAGCTATCACTTCCAAATAATCCTTGATCAATGCATTCAAGATATTCTGCTCTCCAATGATCCACCTGACAGCACGAATGTCACCCAGGAATTCTGTCTCCTCGCAGAGTGTTGCAGCAGTGGCTCTTAATTCACACATGAGTTTGGGGGAATATCGATAGAAGCTCAGCAATTGTTTCAGGTTATTCTCTAGATCTTCCAAACAGGTTAGTTCTTTGCTACTAATAGCATCCAATACTTCCAAGTGAGGTCTATGTATCACACATGGGACAGAGAGTAGCCAAGGCAAAGCCTTTTTGATCTTCATGGCTAAACCTGCCCTTAGTCCTGTTGTCATATTGGCTCCATCAACCCCCAGACCAACAATTATTTTTTCTTCTTTCCATTTGATCCCTATGCCCCCAAGGGCCCTGTCCAGTGCCTGTGTATAACCGTCCACTGTTGCAGAGCTCAATTCCTGTAGGCACAATAACTCTGTAGCAGCTGGCCCCTCATTGGTAACGTATTGAATGTAGATGGCAACATTATCAGCAATCATGTCATCTGTTTGCCCATCCAAAATCACACTCATAAATGGGGACACCCTGAGCCTCTCAAGGAGATCCTCACGAAAAGACATTGCTATGTGGTGAATTAAAGTTTGACAGTCTCCCTCATTCAAGTATTGATCAACAATCTTTAAGTCACATTTTTTCAGAAGTTCAGCCAATGGTCTGAAATCTGAAAAATGCCTTCCTTCAAATGCTATGTGATAGGCTACATTAAATAACAGCGTCATGTTCCGGCACATCTCTTCTGTTTTTTCTGGATGCATCCTTAGTTTATAAAGTTGCAAACATTTCTTATGAAGATTACTCTGGGCGTGCAACTTGATAGTGTGGATTTTGAACTGCTTAGAGCCCAAGATGAAGGCTGATGTCCTGGAGGACTGAACAGTGTACTGCCTACAAACATGGCACCACATTTCATTCAGAGTGGGTGAATAGCGCAGGAACCAGAACTTTTTCAGCCACTCATGTTTAAAGCGTCTGATCCTCCGGCCTGCACCAGTCGATATTTTCGATATTTCTTCTGTGGTGGCCAGAATCTCATTGGACATCGACTCGTCAGCTGAATCCATCTCCTGCTCACTTGTGTCATCCATGACAACTGGGACAGGAGTCCGTCCTTCTTGAGCTAGGGTGAGGAAAATAAGAAAAAGATGTTTAGAAATTAAAAGTTCAACCTCTTTTTTCCTCAATCTAATCACTATCACATATTTTGCAGTTGGATGGAATCAATCCAACCACTATCAATTAGACTAGATCTTGTGGAATAGCTTTTAATTTTTTCTTAAGCGGCAGGTCACTGAAAACACAAGTCAACAATCTTGTGGCGAGTGTCAAGCAAGCTGAACGATTTTGCATTTAACCGAGCAAGTACCAAAACAAATTTGCAAATTATAGCGGAAGAATTTCTTAAAATTGGATTTAAGCATAATTAAAGAGAGAAAAAGACATGGATTAAAGGAGAGATAATAGAAATGATATATAAAACATTAAAATCATATTTTAAAAAAACCTACAAAATTATTTCTGTACACTGGGAATAATTAATATTTAGAACCAGGAATGATGGCTGGCAGTAATTAACGTATATTATGCCGTTAAACAAGTACTTAGACTAGAATGGAGAATGCTTGACTTTCACGGAAATTATAGCAACTTCAAGCCATTCGCTGCAAGTCAATAAACCACAAAGTAAGGAGCCATTTCCAAAAAAGGGCCATTTTTTGGACAGTTGAGATTAACCACATATCTTCCACACACCTGAAGTTAAAAATCTGACAGGAAAACCTCGGACATTATTGACAGAGAAAATTGTTATTTTCTTTTTGTTATATAGTATTGTATTTATCTTTGCGGCTTTGAAATTATTTCAACCTAGAGAAATATTTTGAAGTTCTTAACCACTTTGAAGGTCAGAGTCTATCTGACATAACACATCTTTACAGTTTAGAGAAGACTTAAATAAATTAAATAATCTAACCAATTAAAAATAGTATGACATTGCGTGGAAGGTGTTAAAACCTATTCAGGTGATGATATTGAGACATCAGTATTTCTATGAAGATCATTGTTCCATCGAACCATTACTTCAAGCAAAGCAACCTTTTTCTATTGCCAGTGCAAAATGCTATGAGAATCCATTAAAAAAAACCTCAACAAAGTAAAACAACTTTAGCTACATACACAATCTACAGTAAACATATTCCAATGCAATTATTTATATGGTGCCTTTGGCAGGTGTCCCAAACTACTGGGTTATTACAAATCCTAAATACACTTGACCATTAACACCAGGAGATTAAACTAATGGTCTGAGATTTAAAAAACTAAAATGACCATGTTAGTTTACTACAATCCATAATGAATATAAAATAAACGGTATTTTCTTCAATGGCAATTGGACACTCGACCCCATAGAATATGATTTGTCACGTTTCTGTTTAGTACATTTGTGCGATTTGATCAGTACAATGAAATAGTAAAATACAAAAAGTACATAGAGAGAGAGAAACAATCACATCCTTCTATTAAAACCCTTCTACCACAAAATCCTTTTATTTAGTCAGAATACATTCAATTTTATGTTGTGTAGCTTAAAACCACTATGTTTAAGGCTCAAATACAAAAAAAATGAATGGTATAATTATTAACATTGACATACTATTCACACATCTAAGAGAAAACATACATACATGAGGCAGATACCATTTGTCGACTCACTAAATTCTTATATTCTTAATTAGTGAACACCTGGTTATATCTTCCTGCTTTAACATATCAACTCTACAAGCAATGTTGAAAACATCTCTAATATTCGTACTGACTGAGCCAGTGTTATGTCAGGATACATTCCATCTAATAATATAGCAATATGTTGATTATGATCTTGATTCATCTTTGTGCAAAGATTATTTTCTCCCTTGGGGGTGTGATGGACATGGTGAGTGGAAGAGATACAAAAGGTAAAGCAACCTCCATATAATGATCATACCAATTCAAAAAACACCAGCACCTAAACGGGATTAAAATATTATGGGAAGCTAGAGATAGCTGATGTCAGGAAGCCAACTAAGGAAGCAAAGCAGTTGCTAATCTAAACTGTTTAAAAAATATATTTATGTGAAAAAGTTTAATAGTTTCATTATGAGTATAAGAAAATAATAACATCAACCAATGAAACACGCACAGACTACAATTTCCTACTGAAAGAAAAAATATCACAAGTCATTGTACAAGTCTTAGCACTGTTGTAAAGGATTTAAAATCGGAATACATGAGCCTTAATAATTTCATAGTAAGTCTTGCCTGTACCCATGAGAAAAATAAAGCAACTTTATTTCACTCAATATTTTTGAATAAGTCTAAAGGCATTTTGGATGAGCAATGCATCTCAGACAACTTAAAGATTTCTATAGATCGCTAAATGTGGCTGTCCAATTTCATATAAATAAAAGATAAATTAAAATTGCTGTTAATTTGACTGGCTTTTTTAAAAAAGAAAATGGTATAACAATATATTTGTGAAAGCTTTGGAAGATGCTTATTATAACTTCATAAATTATAAATATATGATAATTATCTCCCTTATCAGTGGTTCAAGAAGATAGCCGCTAAACACAATCTTTTATAATTGGATTAGATTTGTACAAATAATTTGGATGTATCAAGATTGCTGAAACAGCAATGAAACAGAATACCATGTAATCCTACTGGGCAGTAGACTAACCACTGGCGCAAAACATTAGATGAATTTCTCAGTGTAAACTCAAGGGGACTATGACTCCAAAGAAAACTACACAAAGCATCAACAAATCCTTTTAAAAACACTGTTTCTGCTGACTAGAAAGAGGATGTCCACAAGGAAGAGCAAGCCCCAACAGTCTGCCCCAACAGTCACGGAAAAAGATTAGATTACGCATGTTTGCACACATTTGCCTCATAATATTTATCAATTGCATGTGTCGCCTCAAAAAACCAGTACATTTAAATTACTATGCATGTCTCTTAACAGGACCGACTGTAAAATCTTCACAGACTTACATTCCTGTGAAGTACCTTGTGCTGTTTTAATCTGTTAAAAGTTTTTATAAATGCAGACTTTCGTTATGCACACAGGATACATAGGGATAAGAAGATTCAGCACAGACATGGTGGGTGTGTATACAAAATAATAGTTAGTATATTACTAAGTTGTGGAGCTGCTGTCTGTCGTTTGATTGCTGTCTCAATTGTGGGTTTACTCTCATTTTGCAGCAACAGAATTTCTTTCGATTACTGGAGTGATTAAGAAGCACTGTTGTGATTAAGAAGCACAAAAATGAGACAGTTATTACTGTTTTAGCAGTAAAGGCGAAATATATATTTTTGAAAGGCAAAAGGATTGTTTAGATTGATTCAATAGTACAGTTGACATTACTGTAACCAAAAGTTAAATAAAATAAACCAATGATACCAGCACATCATCAAGTAACATTCTCTAATTCAAACGTGCAGCAGCATCAACATGCCACGGCTATAACAGTAGTAACTCTACTTGCTATTTGTGCACTAAAAGATCAGGACATTCAGCATTCATATCTAATGTCGATATATCACATGTCAAATTTGAGAAAAAATGAAACATTAGTATTCCAATCATTTGAATATATGAAAAATTAAGTGTTCATAAGACGGGGAAGCTTCCCTCATGCCTGACATCATCACCAGTAAATAAAACCAAAATATACAAATTGAAGTGCTTCATAAAATTAGTTATGCACAATCAAATGTCTTTTTAAGAAAAGAACTGCAATTTGCATTGCCATGAATCACAAAACGTTTAAATAATAAAAAGTTTAGATTTTTTTTGTGCTATTGTGATATGTCAAATTATGTACAAAACTAACAGTTATTTGGAACACTTGCTCTAGTTTGTAACAAATGCACTTTTTACTTAAATGGTGGAACTCCAAAATAACATTTTTTATATCCACGCCAGCAAAATGTGTAACATTATGGTCAATTTCTCAGCCTTCCTAACCTTAGAATTTACATTACCTTTTGTGTCCATTTTATTGCTGAAATCTTAATAAATCAGGGAACAGGGATATAACAAAGACAATTTTGATTAACATCAGAACTTCATAAGCACTTTATAGTCAATTATATACTTTCTAGAGCAAACTCACTTTTGTAATATAAAAGAGTCAAATTGTTCCTGGCAAGCTCTGACAATCAGAAATGTTACGTAGACAAATTAATCTGCTTTTATTTAGTGACATTGATTCAGAGATAATATGGACCAAGACACCCGAGGTAACACTCTTGTTCTATGATCACTCACAAGCACACGAGTCAATGCAGCATCGTGTCTAAAGGTACTGCAGTGGCATGCCAACAGTATTGGATTGGATTGTCATCTTACAATGTTGTGCTCAAGTCAATTGAATGGAAATTGAACACACAATCTTCAAAAATACTACTGAGTCACAACTGACACTAAAGGTTCAACAAAAATGTATTCGATTCAAAATGTATAAAATACATTTATACACCACTTCGGTATTCGCAGGGTGTTGACAGAATCTGAAGTGGAATCAATAACATTCCCTTTATTCACATGTTCACAATGATTCACCTATTGCAGCAGATTGCTTACCTTTTTATTTAATTCTTCATTTTCTTATTATCAAATGCGATTTTCACAATTTTCTATTCTTCAAAAAGCATAGGATAAAGCAAAAACATTCAATCCTTCCACAGCAACCCCTACAACCCTCCTCCCCCCAACTAGATCACAATTCCAAGACTTATGTATGAGTAATGAGAGGATACACTGAGGAGCTATTTCTAAATTAAACAACGAAATAATTAAAACCAAGTACATCATCTTTAATTATTCATTTTAATTTATCACCAGTGTAACAATAAAACCCAAGCAAATATGTTGAGCAAAAATAAAATCATAAACCTACAACATACGTGCAAAACACGGTAAACAGCAATGAAAACAACAGGGATAGGTTTATTTACCTCAATGAAAATGATAATGGTTCGTGATTGTTAAACTTGTCTTTTATCTGTGACTTGTCAAAGATACAATTTTGAGAATTGCTTTTCCTCTGGCAATTGATGATCACAAAAGCACCAGTCAACCCATTGGTAGGAGAGGGAGTGGGAGAGGGGGAACTGAATTGATGAGGTATGAGGATTTTCATGGTTATCACCTTTCTTTCACATGTGTAAACCGTCAGTGCAGTGAGTTTATGCTGTTGGTTAAACCATTTTCTAGACAAAACATTTGAGAGGTCATTCAATAAGCTAAGGGGAGGTTTATAAATGTATCATTAAATTTATATTTCACTTTTCCTATCCGCTTAACAAATTCCTGCATTATCTTAGCACTTTAATGAAAACACATTAGATAACAGTAATGTTTAAGAAAGAACTGCAGATGCTGGGAAAATCGAAGGTAGACAAAAAAGCTAGAGAAACTCAGCGGGTGAGGCAGCATCTATGGAGAGAAGGAATAGGCGACGTTTCGGGTCAAGACCCTTCTTCTCGATCCGAAACGTCGCCTATTCCTTCACTCCATAGATGCTGCCTCACCTGCTGAGTTTCCCCAGCTCAGATAACAGTAATGTCTTATAGAATAATTCCAGTTATGTCTTCTAGGGAAATGGCGAAGACAGAAATCCAACCTATGGAATTTGTTTGTTGATAACTGCAAGAATTTTTTTTCCTGAAAAATGATTTCTAAGTTAATGATTATTAACTTAGAAATCATTTTTAAAGACAATTTAATTTTAAAAGATTTTGTCTGAAATTGAAATTTCAGAAAAATAATTTCTTATAGTTATCAACAAACAAATTCTATAGGTTGGATTTCTACCTTCCCCATTTCCTCTGTGATGTCTGCTCCACATTAAATTACTGATTTATAAAACTGATCTATTTTTATATTTCACAAAGAATTACAAGTGAGATACATACTTCGCTGGCATAGAGAATGGGGTATTGTATTTTTTGGGGACAAAAGTTCCCTTAACTATTAATTAACACAATAATAGAGTAGGACCTTTAACACAATACAATCTCTGAATAGTATTACTCTACTCAAAAATCTATCTTTAAGATACCTTTAGTCTTTCTCTCTCTTCCACTTTTTCCATCTTCCAAGATTTCATTAGTTGTGCAGCATCTCGACTTTTGTGATGTCTTTTGAGATGCTGTACACATGTTCATTAAAAAAATGCTAATTCAATAAATAAATCAATAAAAAAGGACCTGCCAAACTGCACAAATTAATGGAAAGCAAAAAAAAGTTTATAGGGACTCATAAGGTGATGCAAAAAAATGGTCCCTTTAAAGGCCTGACACAAACAAAAAGGAGAGAGCAGAACAACCCCGTCTAGTAAAGATCAGGAGGTAAAAATAAAACGCTGTACTCAGCAGGTCAAAGTTCGTCTACAGAGGGGGAGCAGAATTATTGTTTCAGATCTATCTCTTTCAATGGAATAGTGAAAGATAAAAGTTCATCATACATTACACAAGAGCAATTTCAATCAGGATGACAAATAATGAAGTCTTAACTATTCTTCTTTGATTCCTGCTTTAAGTGTATGAGGTGTGCAGTCAGCATCATCTGAAGTTGTTTTCAACTGTTCAGATTCAGACAATAGGATTGGATTTAGCTTTGTATACCTGGACATGGTTCAATTATACCATTCTCTCAGAAATCAAAATAAGCCAGGTCCAGTACACTTGTGACTCTGGTTTCATTGTTGCTTTAGCATTTTTCCCCATATTGTTTTGCAAAACTCAGCATTCCAGCAACTATAACAATTAATTTACGATTTAGTTTTGAAAGAATTGTAATGCATTTAATCAGGGAACTCATAAGCAGGTATTTTAAATTCATAATAATGTTACAAGGTTAAAATGCTGCAGTGCACTTAAGCATTAATTTACTTTATGGAGCAAGATGCTGATTTGATTCTCCATGTGAATCAATTTTTATTCTTGGCTTTTAAACTGACACTAGGTGTCAGGTAGGGGGAGGAAATAGGTAGGAACCCATACAATTGGTTCTCTGGTACCTCCTACTAACATAGTATTATTGATGTGGAAATTGGTGAAGGTCTCCTTTACTTGTGCTTGGCTGAGTACACTTACAAAAGATAAAGCCCTAAGTGAGAAGCCAGGCTGAATGAGTGAACCCAGTGGGAAACAAAAGAATAGACAACAGATGAGTTGGAAAGGTGCAAAGAATTGCAGTGTTGATGTGGGGGAGAAAGGTTTGGTGACAAACATGATATGGGTGGAAACCTGTGGTGAACAAGATAACAAAATATAAACTTGTTGATTCAGTTTTGGTCAGGGAGAAACAATAAAGTTAGCAGTTGGGGAATAAAGTTTACAATGGGGACCAAGATGATCGTACATCAAGTGTACTGCCAGACAAAATGCTGAAAACACACAAAAATAATTTAAGAGGAAAATGGATGCTGCAATGTGGAGATTATGAGGTTTACCAGAGAGCTTGAGGTCGCAATATAAATATCTGCAATAAATGGGGTTACCGCAATAATCCGACAAGTGGAATACTACAGATCATAGCAAAATGCCACAATGTTCTCCTATTTGTGCAGTACTAAAAGTAAATGGCGATTTTAAAATTAAAAACTTGAAGTCTTAAACTGACCTAACTATTTGATATGGTTTACTGAATTTATTATGAGTTTGTTGCTGTAGCTTAATTCTATTATCATTTATGACTCATAAGCCATGTACTAATGATTTCTTCAGAAATTTTTGAGAAGTAACAGTGGCTTGAATGTTTCACTGCTAGAAATTCTATGGATCAAAAGCAAGTTATTATCCTGGTTAATTCTAGCATAAGATTTACAATAATGCGTCAGAAATCAGGCAGACTACTCTAGGTTTATCATTAAAACACAAGATTAAAAAAAACAAATAAATTGATACATAAGAGAAATATCAATTACATTTCAAATTGAGAGATTCTTCAGAAAGGTTCTAACATGCTAAAAACTGTTAGGCGTTAACATATAAATTCTCGTACTTTCTGTTCTGATTTCAGAATTTCAGCTTGCGTATGCCTTTTAATTATTCTTAATTCTTCTCAATGAAAAGATACATTCATATAGAATCAGTCCTTTCATATTGTAAATAGTTCAACTTAAAATATATTCCGTGGAACTGTTTGAGTATTCCACGGGTAGCGGTATTTGAACATAGAGCAACAAATGCTGCTTAATTCAAATGTAGCTCTTCGTATTTACAGTTGGTTACTGTACTATCATTTCACTTCATATACAAGACTGAATATGGTCACTTATGTCCACAAGAGAGATATTTGTCTCATTAAATAAATGTAATAAAAATCTCTCTGTTGGACATACGTGTACTAAATGAGCTTAGCCAATATCAATCCAAAATCTAATGGCTTAAAGTCCGTGGCACATAATTTGCCATTGCCAACCATCTCACTCAAACATTTTTTTACGGTAGTTTATTCCAATTATCTGGAAAATTCAATTATTTTAAGCATAAGAAAGCACAGTCCTGAAGTAAACTTGTAGTTCAGGAAATCGAGATGTTATATCACTGGAGCTAAATTTAGATTTTAGTTTTAGTAAATGTATTGTTTATAGACCATATTTCTTGACTAATACAGCGCTTTATTCTATATTTGGTTTGTTCTATACTTTTCCTTCAATTTCCATTGGTGGCAAAGCATACAAAATATTTTCGTCTTGATAACATGAGCAACAAAGGGAATTTTAGATTTTCTCTAAAATATGAACATATCTACTGAAAAATTCAATGAAGCTTTGTGAAATTACTAATATCTGAATTGTCACATACACAACAGTTTGCTTGTAAAACAATCAGTCATAAAAGTCTTACCAAAAAAAGCTGAAAAATATTCAATTTCCACCTGACCTTTTCCTGTTACACGATCAAATGAGAACCTACTTCATAAAAACATATTGTAAATGCTATCAATATTAATTTGGAACCAAGAGCCATAATTGTCACTCCTGAGATAATAAAAAATCCAGGAATAAAATTCCTTCATATTTGGTGGAATATTGTTGAAATTTGAACTAGAGCTTTATTGAAACTTTAATTTTTAATAAAAATTTAGGAACCATAATTGGAGGCATCCAGGAAAAATTGTGCAATCGGAAAAATGTAGAAAAAAACCCCCTATCATTTATATAATATAAAACCACAAAACTAGATTATTTTTTTTGCATCCTCTTAAAGTGGGTGTTACTTGTAGACCAAGACAATGCATTAGGAGGTACACAAAAATGCTGGAGAAACTCAGCGGGTGAGCAGCATCTATGGAGCGAAGGAAATAGGCAACGTTTCGGGCCAAAACCCCATGCTTTAGGAGTTCACCACACGACATTTCTACAACTGATCGGATTCATAGCTGCAACATCAGTTTCTCAATATAACAAACAGCTAAATCATTCATTTAGATTGTGGGCTAAGTGATTCAGATGTGCTAATGGCATAAAGAGAACTTAAATTGTTAAGTGTTCCAATATGTTTTTGGAAAATTAATAAATTGTAATTCAACATTCAGAATAATGACAGTATCCAGATAATTTTCTTGATGAATGTATTATCCTTATGATGTCCTCCCATTAAATGGAAATGGAATACAAGCTCAATTGAGATGTTTGATTAAACCGAGCCAAATCTCGGCACTTATCGACTCAGTTTAGATATACTTTTATAGATAAAAGTAAATTAATTCACAGCAAGTTTAAGCATTAAAACATAATCTATCATCTACATTTCTTACAAAAGATCATAGAATATTCAATTCATAGTATTTATGACATTCTTAAGCAATATTTGGCATTAAAAAAATAAAAACATTGGCATACAAAAAATAAATATTCTAGTTTAGATTAGTTCCGAAAAAGAAATATATTCCAATTTTGGTTCCAGTTCTGAATAACATCAATAATTTAATTTATTGTGTCAATTTGCTCTATCTTTCTGCTACTACAGTGAAAAGCATCCCTTTTACTCCAGATTTCTGTTATACAGATCTTGCCTCACCATTTCCCCCCTACTCACCTGCAGACACCAATAATAATAATAATAATAATAATAATATATTTTATTGTCATTGCACGTCAGTGCAACGAGATTTAGTATGCAGCTTCCAACCGATGTAAAAGAAGAGTAAAATAAATAAATAGCTGTGTGACGTGACCATCCGAGGGAGACAGTCCAGGGGGGATGGGGGGCACTCAGCAGGGCCGGTTCAGAGGCGCTATAGCTCTGGGAATAAAGTTGTTTCTGAGTCTGGAGGTTCGGGCGTAGAAGGCCTTGTAACGTCAGCCGGAGGGAAGTAGTTCGAACAGTCCGTTACAAGGGACTGTAACTACAATTACTTGCAATGAATATACCATCCGTCGCCCTCACATTTTATAGAGACCATTATTCGTATTTGAAGCATTTCCTACAAACATTCTTCTAGCCCATGCCATTGGAAGACAATAAAGAGAAGTCCTGGAAAATGTTGCCTTCTTTAATCTAGGGAAATTAAACCAATTTACTTTATTTCAGCATACCCGCTTGTTAAGATGACATAAATCAACAGAAGTAGGAGACCAAACCGGGAGTTAGATTGCTGGATATTCTTGCTGAATTTTATCGGTTGTTAAATTTCACATTCAATTACACTAATTAAGGGTAAAACTAATGGTTTTATAAATGCAGCTGTATCTTCTTTGATAAGCCCTTGGAAAAGAAGGAAGATTATTGATCCAGTTAGATAATTCGGCAAGCAGCGAGGAGTAGAAGGATCGTGGACAAGTAATTAAATTGGCAGGATATGATTAGTGGTGCCCCATAGGGATAAACGTTGGGGCCTCAACTACTTGCAATATGAAGGGCTTAGATGAAGTCAACCACATATCCAATTTTATTAATGAGCAGAACCAAGCAGCATTTAAAAAATATATTAATATGTTGTGAACAGAAAAAATAATGTTTAAATGGATTTCAAAAGGTCACACAGTTGGATTCTAAACAGGATAACCAGTATACTTGCTGAATAGTGAAAAACTCTAAAGACTGTAATTGTCCAAAGTGAGTTGGAAATCTTAATGCAGAGATTATTGAAACATCAGGGACACCCAGAAAATAACCAGAAGAGCTGATGCAACTAAATGAGAAGAATAAGGAACCATGTTGTACCTATTACATAGCGTGCTTGTTAGAGTGCTGTATTCAAATATGGACATCATAAAGACATACTGGCTTGCAGGGGGTATAATGTAGACTCACCAGAAAACAACTGAATTCTAAAGGGGCTGTCCCACGGGCGACTTAATTGGCGAGTTTAGAAGAGTTTGAAAAAATGACGTGTTTGAAAAACACATCAGAGTTTGAAAAAATGACCTCCTTCGACTATGTTGAAGACCAGCTTCGACTAGCTACGACTAACTTCAAGAAAATTGGACGCCGAATAGTGGAGAGTGAAGACGACCTCCTTCGACCTCCCTTCGACTATGATGAAGACTATCTATGACTACCTTCGACTACCCTTGATTACCTACGACCAACATGCCGACCTACTACGACTAAACCTACGAGGAAAAAAAAGTAGCGATTTTTTCCATGGCAACCTTTTTTTACTCGCGGGTATTTTTTAACATATTGAAAAAAATGCCGCGACCTAGCTGAGGCCTCGAGTACGTGGAGATCACTCTCGAGCATGAAGGAGAGTTCCTAAGACCTCCTTCGACCTCATGTCGACCATGCTGCGAGTATGAGTCGAGGGTAAACTCGCCAGAACTCACGGATTAGGTCGCCCAAGTGGGACAGGCCCTTAAAGCATAAATTTTGAAAGTATTACCTAGACATAGTAGAAAATGTCTGAATTTAAACATTGAGGGATTTGATTTGCTTTATTTTCAAAATTTTGGGGAAACTGATTGAGAGAAACTACGACCATGAAATAGGGTGTCAAGTATATTAAATCCCATTGTTCAGGATTAATGTTCAAAAATACATCCAATACATACTAGAAATTTGGAACGTCCTTCTAAAAATGAATGTTTATCTCGTCATTGCTAATTTGAAATATTAGTGTAATAGATTTTCATTATTGAATGTCAATTGCTAATTTGATTAGAAGAGTAAAGATATTTGTTATCTAAATGCATTACAGGGTATAAATGCATAGTTAGTACAAGTAGTTAGATCACAGATCACCTAAGCCTGAGGGACTAAATAGCTTTGTTTTCTGATCCTATGGAGGCAAGTTCAAAGTAAGTCACATTTACTAAGTAGTGTGTATAAAAAATAATCAGAAGCTTAGATAATGATCATCTTTGTGACTATTTGTAATATTTTGAGCATGTATATGGTAAAATAAGTCTCTTCCCTGTAGCAGACTTCCAATTTTAAGGAGGGTTTCCCACTGTTTCCTCTCACCAACATTAACTTTTTATCTTATTTTTAAAGCTAAGCGCCTTGATATGTTTTCCCAGTTATTGATTTCTACTCTAACCATGGTATGTATAGGTGGAATTATATGACTTATTTTACCAAGTTATTATTTACCTAAATAGAAGGCAGATGATGCATCTATTTGTGCAAATCAAAGTATATCATTTGCTCATGAACCTTTAATTTAATTACCACAACAAATAAAAACGGGTTATCATCCTCAAGTAGTAAAAAAAAAACAACTTTATTTTTCTTCTGTTCAGCTTCGTGCTTCAAATAATCATTGTGACCTCTTTACATCAGTGAGCTTCTACTTCATCGCAGATGATTAACTATAGAAAGAAGGGTCAAGTACAATTGAAAGTTGGATTTCACAATGTTACCCACCCCCAACAATGTCTGGAATCAGAAGATGGTGTGGAGTAGTTCAAGTTCACATGTCCATTCTAACAAATGGAGATTCAGAAATGCAGACTAAGAGGCTACAAAATGAATAAATGTATAAACACATGACAGAAAAAAAATTGTGTTACCAGTAAAATTTCTATATCATCTTGAGATACATTCAATATTTCAGAGGTTAATGTGTTGAATTACTACTTGGCTTGCAGCAGCAACACTTTCTGCCAGCAGAAAACAAATGTTCTGCCAGAAGCCGGCAATTTAAATGCATTAATAATGCACAATGAGTAAATCATGCTCACTTCAGTGACCATGTTTCCCAGCTTTTGGTTAAGTGCAATCAATAAGAAGCATATCCAGCAGCAAACTATGAAAATCAAGTGTATCCCTATTATGCTTTATCATTTACTGCGATATGCCGCACCTAACATTTTCTGGGGATGGTGCAAAGGCCGAGACAATCTGAATGTTCTTACAGATAACATGATCTTCAAATTTACCACATATCTAATGCTCAAGTAATCAGTTACTAAGACAGTTTTTGGCCAGAACTACTACAAATGAAATGGTGGGAAAAATTCTGGTTAGAATCACAAACGTGCTGCTAATAATATAATTGTAATTTCTAGTTAGTAACCATTTGTGTAACATCTCGTTGAGTAAGGCTCTCTTCCTCAGAAGTAATTTCATCACCCAATATGAGTCAAATTGCACAAATAAAGAACAAATTTCCATACACTTTATTTTGTAGTAGTAATCTCATCAGCTGTTTTGTAGTATATGTACTGAATGAATAAATTAAATAAATATACACTGCTTTGCCATGGTGGTGGGTATCAGGACAAATGGATTAGCAGATTAATTTGAAGCCAATTAGACAATAGGCAATAGGTGCAGGAGTAGGCCATTTGGCCCTTCAAGCCAGCACCGCCATTCAATGTGATCATGGCTGATCATTTATTCAAATAATTATATTATGATGGGAACAAACTGAAATGGATTGAAATTTCAGGTTGTCATTTCCTGGTAGAATCAATTGATTTAGGGTTGTTTGACATTATTGATGTGGACAATACAAACATTTCCTCCTTTTTTGGTGAGCGTGCACATCCATCAACACCAGCTTCCATCTTCTCTCCTTCTTCAGTATTAGCCCCATGATTTCCACTGTGAAACCCACACAAAACTTCTGCTATTTGGGAGCATCTTCAGGTTTGTCCCGGACTCCCAAAATGTAACGAATCTTTTTTCTGCTGTCACTGCATTTGCTGTTTACCATGGCATAAAATGCCTTGTCCGTCACGTATGCAAACTTCAGCTGGACATATGCTGCAAAATACAAAATGAACAAACATTAGTTTGATGGATAATCTAGAATAGGATTAATTAAACAAGACACTTCAGTCTTGACATTGTATCGAGAGTGGATCCAGGCATCCCAAGAACTGGACTAAGTATGAACAAAGTTGTATTACATAATCTTCATATTTGATCTATCCAGGCATTATAGGGAAGCAAGGATGTCATAGATGGGGTTAAAATATATCCAAAGCTTCCACTGTACACTCACCCGGATAACCTCCCAGAGTTTTTGGTTTGCAAAGTTAAAAAATAACATTTTAGTAAACCATTCAAACAATTCTGAAATAATACACTATTTCCTTGAAATTGGATTGAACCAACATTTATCATCTGAAACATCATTGTGTTGCATACTAGTGCCAAATTGGGTGCTCCTCAAAAAAACAAGTGTGTGATTATGTTAAATGTGCAAAAAATGAGTTTCACAGTTCAACATAGCTCCTAACACTCAACTGCACAGCAAATAGAGTAGGGCATGCTCTCTATGGCAGGCGAGCAATAACAAAGGCTGTACAGCTGAAACAGAGCAGAGGGAGGGGTAAAAGCTTTGTACACGCCAGATCATGTCTTACTACCTTGATCGTTTTTTTGAGGAGATGATGAAGTTGATCGATGAGGGCAGGGCTATGGATGTTACCTACAAACATTTTTAGAAGGCATTGACAAAGTCCACTCCAAAACCAGCAACCCTATCCTAATGCACAGCACTGCTCTAGAGGAGGTAGCAACATTCACATACCTAGGCAGTGTAGTGGACATCACCGGAGGGGCAGAGGCAGACATAAAAAGTAGAATCAATAAGGCTAGGGTGGAGTTTAACATGCTCAGGAAGATCTGGAGCTCAAAACACATCTCAATCAACACCAAAATATGCATCTTTAACTCAAATGTGAAACAGGTGATGCTGTATGGATCAGAGACATGGAAAACAAAACACGCTACAAACTGGCTGCAAACATTTATTAGCACCTGCCTTAGGAGAATACTCCACATCAGGGGAAAAAAACAAGTCAGGAGCCCATTGACTTACAAATTCGAAGGAGAAAATGGAGTTGGATTGGACACACCCTCAGAAATCTGCCACAAACATCACCCGGCAAGCCCTGAAATGGAACCCCCAAGGAAAAAGGAAAAGAGGTCGCCCCAGGAACAGGTGATGAGGTGCCCAGACAGAAATGTCTGAGTGGGCTCAACTGGGGAGATCTCGAAAGAACTGCCTACAACCGAGTGAGGTGGAGGACATTTGTCAATGGCTTATGCTCTCTAGAGGAGCAAAGGGCTTAAGAAGATTTGACAAAGTCCCCCATGGTGCGCTGATCCAGAAGATTAAGATGTAGGGATTAATAGCGGCTTATTTGTATGGATTCAGAACTGATTTACCAATAAAAAACAGAGGATTGTGGTGACAGGTCAACATTCAGGCTGGAGGTCTGTCACCAGTGGAGTTCTGCAGGGAACTGTTGTTTGTGATATACATATAAATGACTTGGATGTAAATGTAATGTAAATGGGTAAATAATGTAAATGTGATCTAAATGGGCTGGTAAGTAAGTTTGCTGTAGGCAAAACATCTCAGCATATTCTAATGATAATGTTTACAATTGAGTAGTGCAAAGGGAATGCAGGGATTACAAAATGTTGTTTGTGGTATGTGCTGAATTTCATTAAGTCCCCATTCATGAGGTTGTTTGCATCTTGGTGGTCCCTATGCCCGCGAGGAGAATTGTTATCTGCAGCCTGGTGAGGCACTTCACTTGAGGGCTCATCTCCCCTTTTCCTATTTTCCTACCTTTTCTTCATTCCTTTAGCCTAACTGGAGATGAGAGACATTTTTATTTGACTACATTTAACTGCTTCAACCCAGTGAAGGAGATAAAGAGAATAGTTTGCCCTTGGTGCGGTGCGAGCGGAGGATGGTGTAGGAGATGTGGAATAAATAAGAGATCGTGCGTGTGGGTGTCTGTGTACGTACGCAGCAATGAATGCACGTATGTACACGTGTACGAATGTGTGTACGTATATACGCACGTGACATGAAGCAAGCGTGTGTGTGTGTATATATATATTTAATATTTTTAATAGTGTTCTGCTCACCTCTTCGTATCTTGCAAGGTCATGCAATAGCTTGACACATTTCACCTTTGAGCAGGGGTTGTTATTCCTGACAATGCAAATAACTTTCTGCAAGACTTTAAAGGACTTTAAACCTAATGTATTTCAGATATGAATACATTCTCTGCTGTTTAACACAGAACAGTACAGCACAGGAACAAGCCCTTCGGTACCCAATGTTTGGGCCGAACAAGATGCCAAGATTAACTCTTACCTGCCTACACATAATCCATATCTCTCGATTCCCTGCGTGTCCATCTGCCTATCTAAAAGTCTCTTAAATGCCACTATTATAACTGCCTCCTCCACCACGCCTGTTTCCAACGGGAGCGGTGACGGACGCACCACACATCTCTGTCGTCCAGTTTCTGTGGACTTCAACCGCTGGAAGTATAGGATTTCGGTGTGTGTGCTTTATCATTATTCCTTACAATGCTATATACGACAGTGATCGCAACTTCTACTGAAGTGTGGATGGCCGTTGGCTCACTAGAAGCTCATTCGCCCTCTGACAGGTCTTGTTTTTTGTCCTGCTGAGGGTCCACAGCCCCCTCCTCACCTGGCAAACCAGGTGGGGGAGACGGTTTTGTCGCCGACTATCCGACCATGGAGCAGGCAGCACGGGATTACATGGTACCCGTGGCGGGGGGAACTTAACCCGACCTGGCCTGACCTGAAATGTATTGCAGTAAATAAAAGATAGATGGCCTTAAGAGGCTGTGCAACCCAGGGTAATTAGAATTGTACAGGTCTTTGATCAGACCATTCATGTGTTGTTTGAGTCTCTTGAGGAAATATAAACTTCCTTTCATTGGTGATTTACAATATTCCTGGCATGAAGCAGATTCCCAATGAGGAGAGTTTTAAGTTGGTTGGCCCTTTATTTGCAGAAGTTTATAATAATGAAAGGTGAATGAAAAGTGATCTCATTTAAACATACAAGTTGCTGACTGGGATTCACAGAGTAGATGCTGAAGGAGTGGTTCCTCTTCCTGGAGAGTTTAGAACATGGAGATGTAGACAAGATTCAGAATAGAGATGTGGTAACATTTCTGTGTGGTTTGTAAATCATTACACTTCTCCACTCCATAGGCTGCAGTTACCTAGTCATTGTATATATTTATGGTAGGATTCATATCTTTTTGGATACTACATGATTCAAGGAAATCATTATTGGTATATTATTTATTTTTGTGGCACAGTGATGCAACTGGTAGAGCTGCTGCCTCACAGCGCCAGAGATCCGGGTTTGATCCTCAGGTGTTGTCTACCTGGAGTTTACACATTCTCCCACTGACCACGTAGGTTTCCTCCGGATGCTCTAATTTCCTCCCACATCCCAAAGACGCGTGGGTTTGTACGTTGATTGGTATCTGAAAATTATCCCTAGTGTGTAGGGAGTGGGTGTGAGAGTGGGATAACATAGAACGAATGTGAAGGTGAAATCTATGGTCGGCATGGACATGATGGGGTGAAGGGCCCGTTTTCCTGCTATATCTCTAAGCCTAAAACTAATTGTCACGTGTATGGAGGTGCAGTGAAAAGTTTTGTTTGTGTGCCAGCCATTCAAATAATATTATACATCAATCAATCAAACCATACACAAGTAAACAGGTAGTACAAATAGAAAAAAAGACCAGTGTGCAATATAGTGCTATCACATTATAGTGTTACAATTACACAAAAAGTGCAGATAAAATAAGTGCAAGGTCGGCACTGAGATAGGTTGGAAGATTGGGACGACACCCTATCTTATGGAAGGACCATTCAGTAGTTTGATAACAAGTTGGGCTGAGGATCAAACTATTATCAGATGGAATTGATATGGAACAACAGTCTTGACAGACCACATTGTTCTATTTCATATGTTTTAAAATCCTGCTCTAATTAATTGGACCTTTTTTGTAAAATCCAAGTCACAGAATCATCAATCCAAATCCTTTCACTAAATTAAAATCAATCACTTGCGGGAAAGTTCTTGAGTTCAACTCAATCACTTGAATTCTTGACTCACTTGTCCATTATGTTCAATTGTCATTTGATTAAAAAAAAAAAACATTTGTAATTCAAACTACTCAAAACTGAGGGGCACGTATATGTAAACTATATCAATAACATTTTGCGAGCCTGGAATGAGAATTGCACACATAATATTTATGAAGATACTGAAATCCTACTGTTAAATTTTTCATCCATTGTTACTTTTCTTACTCTTACTGAGGGTAAATACAATTTTCCACTTCCTGTGGCATGTATTATTATATTATGGTGACACACAATGGCATTATTTAAAGTAGAAGTAGTCAGAAAATGCTGTTGGGGCAGGTACGAATCTTGGAATCTCTGGGACTTTGAGGTCCTGCTCTAAGGTTTTACTGCAGGACTTCGTCATTTTCTTATTCCATTATTTACAATCCCTGCCATAACATGCAGTAGGAGACCAGAGACAGTAACTGGGAAAGATTATGGCTTCATAGGTGGAGTTGAAGTCTATCAATCAGAAAGGCATGTTCCGTTGATCATGAAGAAAGGCAGCAGTATAAATCAGGTTCTCAAATGACTGTAATCCTCCTGCTGCTGTAAAAATGGTGGTCAGTGCATATGTTGCTTTTTGGAGATGTATTCTGAAACTTATCCCATTCATTATGGGCATAATGGTCTACATTGAAAGGCCAGAAATATAATACCAGTACCAAATGTTGAACTAACACCAAGCCATTTTAACGTATTAAATTTTATTTTTAAATGGATGGGCAAAGATCAGCAGATGTGCTTTCTAGAAATACCTTTTCAATTTTTGGGACCAAATATTAGACAGCTAAATACACTGAAAATGTCTCTTAGCTGCTTCATTTATCCTTGTTGCTTCAATATACAAATGACCATGATTAAAATTTGAAGTGAATGAGGTGTAGTGTACCTTTGATTGCATCCAGAACATCAGGGTCAAGAGCTGGTCTGGACATGTTGAACCCACTGTTTTTCCCTTTGCCTCGAGCACAATGTGAAGCCAGGTGTTGCTCAGTGTAAAAGTATTCCAGCAGAGCTCTTGTAAGTTTGCTTGGGTCACTCCTCTCAGCAGGACTGATGAAATTTAAATTAAGGCAACTGACTGATATCCCAGGGCCAGACTGTGCACCTTCCTTGTAATACAAGCAATAAGAAAAATTATAGTATTTAAAAGCCAAAACATATACTTATTCACAGAATTCTGAGTAATAGAGAGATACAATCTAATAAAATTGCCCACCATCAACCACCCATTTACCCCGATCCTATAATAATCCCATGTTATGTTATAGCAATTAGAAAGTTTGAGCATTTTTACCTCTATATGGAATCCCTTAATTATTTTGCCTACTATTTAAATCTAACTATTTGCGATCTGCTTTACACAGGTTTTTGTCCTTCTCCTCTTTCCTCCTTGAACCACACCTTCCAAAAAAAGTATCATACAAAATATATGGTCCCATAGGCACCATGCATCCATCTCCTTCTTGGTACCTTGCTTAAAAGAACATTATTCACATATGGCCCAAGAGGGCATGTTATACCAGGTTCTTCAATTAGCAGAACCTTTCTCTGCTCCCATCAACTTGCTTCAGCAATAAATGCCCAACAAAATCATTAGTGTCCACTTGTGGTAATATACTGGGAGGTACACAGTGCCCTCCATAATGTTTGGGACAAAGACCCATCATTTATTTATTTCCCTCTGTACTCCACAATTTGAGATTTGTAATAGAAAAACTCCTTTGGTGCTTTAAAAGTATGTTTGGGAGCATTGTCTTGTTGTAGAATAAAAATGTATAAAAATGGCCTTTAATAAAATCTGACAATGTGCACTTTAACCACATGTGATCTTTTTCTATTACACATCTCAAATTGTGGAGTACAGAGGTAAATAATAAATGATGGGTCTTTGTCCCAAACATTAGAAACGTTCTAATTTGGCTCTTTTTTCTATTCTTCACAAGCTTATGCCTTTGATATAGTGTTGGCATTCTTTCTTGCAACCATGGCAATCCATGTGGCAATTTTAGCAGCAAATCCGGTGTCCCAGCTGAAAATCATCTACTAAAGTCCCAAAACTGAAACTTATTAGTTAACATGCCTTGGTAGAATATTAACGGTACAATCATTTCGTGATAGCTATTTCCTCTGCAGACAATGCAACATTCATTTGAATTTAATATGGCTTGACATTTTAAAGTGAAAGCTTTTAAAATACTTTCCAATAATGTTCAAGAGACCCAGATCTACTATATCTAAGGTATTTAAATCATAGAATCAAAAAGTACAAAAGACATCCAATTCCATCATAAAGTTGTCTGTTCTTTTGGAGTGATAGAATCATGTAGCACCAAAATAATTCCTTTGGCTCAACTCATCCATGCAGACCAAGATGTCCCATCTAAGCTAGTCCCATTTGCCAGAGCCTGACCCATATTACTCTAAACCTTTCCTATCCATGCACCTGTCCAAATGTTTTTTTAATCTGTTCAGTGCCACCCCCCGAGTATACTCGGGTCATGGCCAATAGTGAAAAAAAAAACTTGGCAGTAAACAGGTTCAATGTTGTTATTGTACCTGGCTCAGCTACTTCTCTTGATAATTCGTTCCATATATCAACTACCCTCTGTGTGGAAAAGTTGACCCTCAGGTCCCTATTAAATCCTTCCCATCTCATCTTAAATCTATCTCCTCTAGTGCTCGATTCGACCTACTATTGTCCACATGACTTTATACACCTCTATAAGATCATGCTGCTGCCTACTAATACTCCAAGGAATAAAGTCCTAACCTGCCGAACCCTTCTTATAACTCATGCCCTTGAGTCCTGGCATCATGCTCGTAAATCTGCTCTGTACTCTTTCCAGATTAAAGGCACCTTTCTTAAAGCAAGGTGACCAAAATTGATCATAATACTCCAAGAGCAGACTCACCAAAATCTTGTATAACTGTGAAATAATGTCCCAACTTCTACACTCAATTCCGTGACTGATGAAGGCCAGCCTGCGAAAAGACTTCTTCACCACCCTATCTGCCTGCAACATCACTTTCAGGGAACTATACACTTGTACTCACAGATACCTCTGCTCTACAACACTCCCAAAGCTCTCTCGTTCACTCTGAAGGCCCTGCCATGATTGGACTTCCCAAAATACAACAACTCACACTGATCTAAATTAACCATTCCTAGTCCAAGCTGATCAAGATTCCTTTGTAAATATTGATAACCATTTTCAGTCTACGCTCCAACCTCGTTTAGTGCCATCTGCAAATTTACATTTTCATCTAAATTGTTGCGATAGATGACAAAGAGCAATGGGCCCAGCACTGATCCCCGAGGCACACCACTAGTTAAAGGTCTCGATTATGAAAAATAACTTTCCACCACCACTCTCTTTATTTCTTTATCCAATCATTAAGCAAATTCTGTATCCAGTTAGCTAGCTCTCCCTGGATCTCAAGCGATCTGACATCGAGGTTAAGGAGCCATTAGGAGGTAGTGGCCATAATATGATCAAGTTTAATCTACAATTGGAGAGGAAGAAGGGTAAATCAGAGATGTCAGTGTTACAGTTGAATAAAGGAGCCATGAAGGAGGAGCTGGCCAAAGTTGACTGGAAAGATACCCTAGGAGGGATGACAGTGGAACAATAATGGCAGGTATTTCTGGGAATAATACAGAAGGTGCAGGATCAGTTCATTCCAAAGAGGAAGAAAGATTCCAAGGGGAGTAAGGGGCGACCGTGAATGACAAGGGACGTCAGGGACAGTATAAAAATAAAAGAAAAGAAGTACGACGTAGCAAAGATGAGAGGGAAGCAAGAGGATTGGGTAATGTTTAAAGAACAACAGAAGATAACTAAAAAGGCAATACGGGGAGAAAAGATGAGGTACGAAGGTAAGCTAGCCAAGAATATAAAGGAGGATAGTAAAAGCTTCTTTAGGTATGTGAAGAGGAAAAAATTAGTTAAGACCAAAGTTGGACCCTTGAAGACTGAAAAAGGTGAATTTATTATGTGGAACAAGGAAATGGTAGATGAGTTGAACAGGTACTTTGGATCCGTCTTCACTAAGGAGGACACAAAGAATCTATACTAGTGGCCAGAGGATCTGGGGTGATGGAGGAACTGAAGGAAATGCACATTAGGCAGGAAATGGTGTTGGGTAGACTGATGGGACTGAAGGCTGAAAAATCCCCAGGGCCTGATGATCTGCATCCCAGGGTACTTTAAGGAAGTGGCTCTAGAAATCTTGAATGCATTGGTGATAATTTTCCAATGTTCTATAGATTCAGGATCAGTTCCTGTGGATTGGAGGGTAGCTAATGTTATCCCACTTTTTAAGAAAGGCAGGAGAGAGAAAACAGGGATTTATAGACGATTTAGCCTGACATCGGTGGTGGGGAAGAGGCTGGAGTCAATTATAAAATTGAATTGAATTCCTTTATTGTCATTCAGACCTTACGAGATGAAATATCGGCACATTTGGATAGCAGTAACAGGATCGGTCCGAGTCAGCATGGATTTACAAAGGGGAAATCTTGCATGACTAATCTTCTGGAATTTTTTGAGGGTGTAACTAGGAACATGGACAACGGAGAGCCAGTGGATATAGTGTACCTGGACTTTCAGAAAGCATTTGATAAGGTCCCACATAGTAGATTAGTGGGCAAAATGAGGGCACATGGTATTGGGGGTAGAGTACTGACATGGATAGAAAATTGGTTGGCAGACAGGAAACAAAGAGTAGGGATTAACGGGTTCAAAATGGCAGGCAGTGGCTAGTGGGCTGGGACTGCAGCTATTTACAATATACATCAATGATTTAGATGAAGGGATTCAAAGTAACTAACAAATTTGCAGATGACACAAACCTGGGTGGCAGTTTGAACTGTGAGGAGGATGCTATGAGAATGCAGGTTGGGTGAGTGGGCAGATGCAGTTTAATGTGGATAAATGTGAGGTTATCCACTTTGGTAGCAAAAACAGGAAGGCAGATTACTATCTAAATGGTGTCAAGTTGGAAAAAGGGGAAGTACAACGGGATCTGGGGGTCCCTGTTCATCAGTCAATGAAAGTAAGCATGCAGGTACTGTAGGCAGTGAAGAAAGCGAATGGCATGTTGGCCTTTATAACAAGAGGTGTTGAGTAAAGGAGCAAAGAGGTCCTTCTGCAGTTGTATAGGGCGCTAGTGAGATCACACCTGGAGTATTGTGTGCAGTTTTGGTCCCCTAATTTGAGGAAGGACATTCTTGCTATTGAGGGAGTGCAGCGTAGGTTTACAAGGTTCATTCCTGGGATGGCAGGACTGTCATATGCTGAGAGAATAGAGCGGCTGGGCTTGTATACTCTTGTATACTCTGGAGTTTAGAAGGACGGAGACAAGGAAACACATTTTCTCACAGAGACTTGTGAGTCTGTGGAATTCTCTGCCTCAGAGGGCGGTGGAGGCGAGTTATTTGGTTACTTTCAAGAGAGAGCTAGATAGGGCTCTTAAAGATAGCGGAGTCAGGGATATGGGGAGAAGGCAGGAACGGGGTACTGATTGGGGATGATCAGCCATGATCACATTAAATGGCGGTGCTGGCTCGAAGGACCGAATGGCCTACTCCTGCACCTATTGTCTATTGCAAAACAGTCTACTATGCAGAGGTTTATAGAAGTCCATGTCCTGCACTCAATTTCTCCCAATCGTGAAATTAACTCACAAATAAATAAGCAATTCCTTTTTAAATGTTATGATTAAATTTACTCCACTATTTTCTTATAATCTTAATAAGTTGCAGAGCAAAATATTTTTCATCGTCACCATTCCTAAGCTCACATTGGCAGTGGTCCATTTGCAAATCACATTAAATTTATATCTCTGGTTACCATTCCTACAGTCGATAGAAACAGTTTTTCCATCTGAGCTCTGAAAACTCCTCCAATTTTAACACCTCTAATAAATTTCCTGTTCCCTTTTGCTGTTCGGAGGGAATAAATTATAGCTTCTAACACCTCTCTGCATAACCAAAGTCAGTCAGGTGGCCTTGATGTCTCTCACCAATTCACATGCATGCAAATACTGAAGATACTTAATTGCCACAGGCTTATTTTTTTCTTGGAAGACAATTTTATCTTTTGGGTTCACATGGTAATCACATATATGCCTCCTTGAAAACTTTCAAGTTGGTAAGCAGCAATTTTCATTTGATTCAGCCTCATTCAAGTAAAACTAGCCAATGTAAAGAATCTTTTTGTATCAAATGATGGTTCTTACCGATGGCTGGTTTTGCCGCATACGTTTACGAGCAGCTACTGCTTTCAGATTACGACAAATATCTTTGAAAGTTGAAGGCTGCAACCTGTGTTGGAGATGTGGTGGGTCCTGCATTGAAGGGCATTGGTACTGTGGAAGCTGATGCTGTGGTTGTGATGGTGGCGGTGGTGCTGGTAGTGGCAATGGCTGTAGATTTTCTTGCTGCCATAAAAATGTCTTCTGGTTAGGTTGTGGTTGCTGGGATTGTGGCAGTTGCTGTGGGGATGACTGCAGATTTTGTGATGATTGGTGAGGTGATTGTTGCTGGAGATGTGGTAACTGCTCTGCCGGCTGCTGCTGGAGATGTGGTAACTGTGGTGCCAGCTGCTGCTGGAGATGTGGTAACTGCTGTAGCGGCTGCTGCTGGAGATGTGGTAACTGTGGTGCCGGCTGCTGCTGGAGATGTGGTAACTGTGGTGCCGGCTGTTGCTGGAGATGTGGTAACTGCTGTGCCGGCTGCTGCTGGAGATGTGGTAACTGTGGTGCCGGCTGTTGCTGGAGATGTGGTAACTGTTGCACCGGCTGTTGCTGGAGATGTGGTGACTGCTGTGGTGACTGTTGCTGGAGATGTGGTAACTGCTGTGCCGGCTGTTGCTGCAGATGTGGTAACTGCTGTGCCGGCTGTTGCTGCAGATGTGGTAACTGCTGTGGTGACTGTTGCTGGAGATGTGGTAACTGCTGTGCCGGCTGTTGCTGCAGATGTGGTAACTGTTCCACCGGCTGCTGCTGGAGATGTGGTAACTGTGGTGCCGGCTGTTGCTGGAGATGTGGTAATTGTTGTGCCGGCTGTTGCTGCAGATGTAGCAACTTTTGTGCCGGCTGTTGCTGGAGATGTGGTAACTGTTGTGCCGGCTGCTGCTGGAGATGTGGTAATTGTTGTGCCGGCTGCTGCTGGAGATGTGGTAACTGTGGTGCCGGCTGTTGCTGGAGATGTGGTAACTGCTGTGGTGACTGTTTATGGAGATGCGGTAATTGGTTTGGATCTAATGGATGATGTTCAACCACTAAATGTTGCTGGCACTGACTGTTATTTTGTGGCACCTCAAGGAATTGTTCTTTGAGTTTTATCTGCTGATATTGGTGTTTTGATTGCTCAGGGTAAAATTGTTCATCCGCAATTTCATCACATTGTTCAACCTTAAGTTCTTGCTCAGAACACTTTTGTTGTGTCAGTTTAGGTTCTGGGCCCTGCTCAGTCACTGCTGGTTGTTGTTCTTCTGCATGTTGGGTTTCAAAAGGTTGTGGAAGGTGTAGCAGTGTTGGTGGATGATGAGGGTAGTAGTGTTGAACCTTATCCTTCATAGGTTGTTGTTTTTGGTCTGGTAGCACAGGTATCAAAGTGCTTATTTCTTCAGCTTCTGATTGCAAGAGGTGGAATCTGTAGTACTGGACAAGATTTTCCAGAAAGGCAAATGTAGCCATAGAAGGAACTTAAAAAAAAACATAGGTTAGCTGCATCTAATTCAATGAACAATTGTTTAAAAAACTGCTGTCAAACTACGAGAAACAAGCTTTTTAACAGTACATTGGTAACTTTTGTAAAGGTTACTTATTATTTATTAGAAAGTGTATTTCTGTAGTCAATTGCACAAGGTAGACAGTATCTTTTGTTGGAACACATAGGCTGTATTTACAAAGAAAAATCTTTCATTATAAATATAAGGAAAGAAAGCATGTAGACTTATTTTATTCATTTTTCAGGGACCAAATGCATTTTCTACCTTCCCAAAGCGTATGTCTTAAGTAAGGCAAAACATCTTTATTCAATGTGCATTTCAAGGTCATCTTTCTTGTGCACAATTCTTTCTAATTATATGGGAGTGGCCCAGACTAATACTATGTTTCTACTTTGAATCTACTGGCAGTACTAAGTACTTCTATCAGGTTCTTTTAATTTCCAAATATTAAAAAATAATCATGATACTAAATTTATCAACCTCTTAATCGGGTAATGAAATGCAAAAAGTGGTCTAATGTATGGATAACTTACTGTGATCCACCTAAAGCAACACAAACAATTAATTAATTGTAAAACCAAATATCTTATTATCAAAACTAAGTATTATTTACATATTTTCCAACAAGATACTATTCAGGCTTCAGCAAGAAGTAACACATGGTGGCCAAAAGAAAGGCTTTAAATCTGTGGTAAAAGAGGGTCAGCGCAAAAAAGGGTCAGCACTTTATTGCTGTTTGAAAACTTGACATTACTGAATGCATCATGATAAACTGATTTCACTTTAGAGGTTTAATAGAAATAAAATAATTCCCATTTACACACACAGAAATATAATCCCTAAATAATATTATTCTTATAATCTGCATTCAGCTATCAAGAGAAAACAATCAATGTGCATGCAATCAAACCTCATAATGCCCAGATACATACAGAATCAGAAGGTAATAAAGAGAAATCCTGCATGAGATCTGGTAGGACTTTCTCACAGACAAAATATTATATTAGCTACATGGGGAATTGCATTCTATTCAGACTGTCACCTTTACAAATCAGGTTCTCTCAATATTATAAATCCTGAAAGTATGTTTAGTTAGGCCTGTCACAAATCAGATGTAATTGTACAAGAATATGTTTATTCTTTCTGCACTGTTCAAACATTTGAATTGAAATGTTCAAATCTCAGAAAATGTCCTTGTGGCAATGGAAGCTGAATTTTAGATTATACATCAGCGCGGAAGAGCTACTTATTTATCCACACACAATATTTTGAAGTACGTTGAAGATCCTCATTATTTTTCAGAATTGGAGAAAGATACAAGAATGTGGTTCCCTCCATCCCCCTAAAAATAATCTTATGAAAATGGGGGCAGTACAGTGGTGCAGCGGTAGAGTTGCCTTACAGCACCACAGGCCTGGGTTTGATCCTGACAACGGATGCTGCCAGTACGGGGTTTGTATGTGCCCCCCGGTGACTGCATGGGTTTTTTCCGGGTGCTCAGGTTTCCTCCCACACTCCAAAGACGTACAGGTTGGTAGGTTAACTGACTTCAGTAAAAATTGTAAATTGTCCCTAGTGTGTAGAATAGTGCTAGTGTATGGGGATCGCTGGTCGGCATTGACTCGGTGAGCCGAAGGACCAGTTTCCATGCTGTATCTCTAAACTAAAATGGCATATTTATATTTATAATTATAAAAGCTCTGCAATAAAAGCCCCTTCTCACTTTTATGAAGGACAATCACTCCAAACTTTAGAACACATCTGAGGAGACAATGGAAAAAAACCTCAAACATTGTTGCTGACAGCTGTACACGTCAGAATGTGTCAGAATTAGGAAGTGTTGCAGCAGAACATTGAGAATATGACATGCTCCCAAATCTTGGCTTTGGATAACATTTGTGATAATTTGAACTCAATGTCCAGTGCTATGGTTATGGGCACTGGGTGATGCTGGGGAGAGGTTGAGTACAAATGTGAATCTCGGGATAATATATTGCAGTTACTTTGTAGACTGAAAAGTTTACAAAAATGTTGTAAATTTGATGCACTATATTTTCTGTGCCCTACATTAGCTCAGTACAACTCGATATGATTCACATGTTCAGAATATTTGTGCCTGAATTTTAGAGATTCTCCATTTTCATATTTAAGCAACCTATTTCAAGCAAACATCCATGTTGACCCACACTAATTTAATGCCAGATATGCTCCTGTTGTAGGTCACAAAATAAAATGTCCAAATTTCCTCAGTATTGTAGTAATTTTACACCTGTAAGGAAAATATACCTGCCCTCCCCTCACCCTCCTCTCCCACCATTCATCCAAATGCTCCAACCCAAAGAATCTTATAATTTAAGGCAATAAAAGTAGGAGCTGAAAGGGACTTTTTCTCATTGATTGCTAATGTTCTAATTGGTTTCTCTGAACTAATTGCTATGGTATTAACATATTTGGAAGGGAAGCTGCCTTCTTTTGTCATTACATGCAGAACTGACTAATGCACATTCGACTGGGCTTGCTTTGCTGATCCATTGTTTTTGTATGTCAACCCATATCATCTCAATTTGTCCCTTAAAAAAATCCTTTTATTATGGCTTGCTGGATTCAATAGGGATATATGTAACGACTAATTAATGAAAGTACAGCACAAAGTACCCCCATAATCAAACTGCCAACATCAAATTATTTCAATGACAGTGAATCTTACAAAGAATGTCAGAGCATTTCCTATTCTACCACCTCAATAGTTAGACGCAAACCTCAATTACATGTAGAAAAATAAGCTGTGTTTACCACTGAGGAACGAGAAATTCCAAGAAAATCCATCCCCTACAAGTCTGCACTTATTGTGAAGAACATGATAGATTGTGGTGTGCAAGTAAAGAGTTTGACCAGTCAATTCAGTTTATTCTGTAAATTACAATTAATTCACTTAATTGTGAATTCCACACAATTTGTCCCTAGATTCAAATATTGTATTGTTATTGATACCTCAGAGATTGATTTCTTTGGCATAAATCATTATTTCAACAGCTAATTCAGATAAGGTACTATTATACCTACAACATTTTCTCAACTATGATCTGAATTCATCTGTATCGTAGGAAAAGACTTTCTCGAATTGCTCAGTCATAGAGTTATACAGCACGGAAACAAGCCCTTCATCTCAACGTCCAGGCAGACTGCGATGCCCCTTCAAGCTAGTTCTATTTCCTTACATCTGGCCCTTTAGCCTTCTAGCCCTTTCCTATCCATACATCTGTCCAAATTTATTTTAAATATTGTTAATTTACCTGGCTCAACCACTTCCTCTGGTGCTCATTCCATATACCAACCACTCTCTGTGTGAAAAGATTGCTCCTCAAGTTCCTATTACATCTGTCTCCTCTAACTTTAAATCTATGCCTTCTATTTTTCAACTCATACCCTGATAAAAACACACTGCATTCATCCTATCTATTCCCCTCACGATTTTATACTTCATTAAGATCACTCCACATCCTTGATTCTTGATTGGATTGCAGTGAAATACTTTGCTCACGTTTTGAGTGAGTCTTTTGGACCAAGATTTATGGTAACATATCTTTAAAAACAGAAACTGTGGGTATTAAATCAATTATGATGTGATCAATCGAAGTTGACTTAACGACTAAGAATCAAAGTGAAGATAACCTTCATGATATAAAAGGCATCACAAAACCATAACGAACTTGCTTAAACAGACAACAGAATTATTGACTGCTAAGTATTAACTTTATTTTGGTATTAAACTGCAACAAGTGATAGAAAAGACAAGAGGAACCAGGGTGCAAACAAGGAAAAACAAGATGTTCAAGAAGGAACTACAGATGCTGGAAGATCGAAGGTACACAAAAATGCTGGAGAAACTCAGCGGGTGCAGCAGCATCTATGGAGCGACGGAAATAGGCGACGTTTCGGGCCGAAACCCTTCTTCAGACTGATAGGGGGTGGGGGGGGGGGGGTGGGAGAAGGAAGGAAAAAGGGAGGAGGAGGAGCCCGAGGGCGGGGGGATGGGAGGAGATAGGAAAAACAAGATGTTCTTTACAGCACAAGATACACAAGATTATCCTGCACACAATTTGTATTACTTTAGAAATTCTACCTTATACTTTTATTGGATATTAATTGGATTAGATATAAAACTAGCCTTGCAATGTTCTTAAAACTACAAGGCAAGGCAAGGGGGTGGTTGAAAGGGACATGCACAACAGTGGTGTGCTCATCAATAAAAAAAATTGCAGTAATATTTAAATAATATTACTGCCAGTCCAAATCTCATTATTGCCTGTTCAAATCTCACCATAAGAACTGGGGAATTTAATTTTGGTCAATTGAATAATCTGGAATCAAACAGCTGGTATCAGTAGTGTTTGCCTTGCGACTATAGGTTTCTAAGGAGTCTCTGAGCATGGCATTTTATTTTATCCCACCAGCGACCACGGTGCTTGCTCTCTTCTATAGGACAAATCGTATTATGAACTCATCAGAGAGAGAGATTGCAAGTATAAACTCATGTCTTAGCAAACACATCAAGGTTATGACATTGTGAAGTATAATTTGCCTTTGTCTTAAAGAGGTAAACAACATATTTTGATTGTGACTGTTCCATTTTCTGTTCCCATCACTTCTCCCCACTTCCAGGACCAGAATAGGATTTCTTTATCTTCACCTTTCACCAACTGGCCTTCACATCCAAAGGATCGTTATTCTCAAACTGCAATACCACTAGTCGCATTATCCCACCTCCTTTTCAAGCCTCAAGCTGTCTTCCCATGTGAAACAGCAATTTATCTGCACTTCCTTAAAGCTAGTATACTGTTTTGGCTGTTTACAATGTGTTGCCAGAAATTCTGTTAATTTTTTTAATGATATTAAAGAGTTTTGTGGGTCATTGTGAACATTGCACACAGATTCAAAGCTTTTTGGAATAGCATTGTTTGGTTCCCCTTTGTAATGTGTGATGAAAGTGACAGTGATATTCTCCAATATTCTCTTTTGATCCAGTACAAGCATTAGGCCTCATGGGTGCGATCTCTGCAGCTGACTCTTAAAGGAACATTACGCAATACATAATCTGTGAGCCAGATCCTGGAACTCATTGCCGATTAGCACTGTGAGAACACCTCCATCACATGAACTCCAATAATTCAAGACGATGGGTCACTACCATTTTCTAAATGGTAATTACGAATAGGTAATAAATGCTGACCTTGCCAAAGATGCATAGATCCTGAAAATAGAATTTTAAAAAGTTATGGCAATAAGTAGATGGACTTCACAAAGAATTGAAGGGAGAGGTAATGGGGCAAGGCATAATGCAAGAGCGTTCCCAAGCAGTTGGAGAAACTAGAGTGGGCAGATAAAGACCATCTGTACACCATCCAGAACTACCGAATTATGCCTTTGCAGATGTTTGCCAGGAAGGACACAACTGAAGTCTTTGGATGCTTGTAACCTATGGATGCCTGTGGTATGCGCAGTTGTATTTGCCAGCCCTGTCTGTTCTTGTGTGGATGAAAGGAAAAGTAAATGAAGTTTTTTGTGATTTATTTAAAATCACAGGTCTCATAAAGGGGCTGTCCCACTACGGCAACCTAATCCGCGAGTTCCAAAGAGTTTGCCCTCGACTCAAACTCGCACCATGGTCGACATGTGGTCCTATGAGGTCACTGGAACTCTCCTTCGTGCTCGAGGGAAGTTCCCTCATACTCACGGCCTCAGCTAGGTCGCGGAGATTTTTTCAGCATGTTGAAAAATTTTCCGCGAGTAAAATTTGGTCGGCATTGTTCTTTTTAACTAGTAGTGCAGTGGAGTGGGATCGCTATTTAGTTACAGGCAGTCGAGGGCAGCCGTAGACAATCTCCTTCGCTGACCAGGCATTTTGATCGGCTCATTGGAGTTTTCTGGGCTAAGGAAAACCGACTGATAAGCTAAATGTCCCCCCCCCCCCGGGCTCTCTAAAGGACTTACCGATACAGTGCCAGCCGTCTTTTACCTTCCTCTTCATCGCGGGTGTGAATTTCAGACAGCATTCCCCCGCTTTCCCTGGCCCACACCTTTGCGGTCTGTCTGTCTGTCTGTCTGTCTGTCTGTCTGTCTGTCTGTCTGTCTGTCTGTCTGTCTGTCTGTGTGTTCGGTCCAGCTCGCAGTTTCAACGCGGACGGTCCATCCAGCTCGAGGTTTTCCAGGCAAGTGCCCTCGAGCTTGAAGGTCGAAAACACTCTTCTTCACTCGCGGATTAGGTCGCCGCAGTGGGACAGCCCCTTAAGTAATGCAGTTTGAATGCTAAAACTATAAAGAGTATAGTTTCAGGGGAAACCGTTGTTCTGAGAATAAATACAATGATTTTTCAATCCCATTTGGGTAAATGGAATTTAATTTTTGCATTACTGTTGATAAAATTTGAGGATACTTTATGCCCTAGAAAAGGGTTCCAGAGCAAAAGAAAATCTTACCCAAAGTCAGAAGTCAGAATTCTCAACCAGGGCCAGATACATGGGAAATTGAGGCAATACTGTTATCTGAATTTTTCAAGTGTACAATACTAGTATATTTGGAGTTGTATTAACTTTATGCTGGGGAGGCCAAATGCAGGCGAGCTGCTCTGACCACTTTGCAGAATACCTCCAAGTATGTAATCATGACCCCGAGCTTTTTGTCACCACTCGCTTCAAAGCTCTTATTCCGACTACTCTGCCTTGAATCTCCTGAACTGTTCAAACAAAATTCAACCCAAGGACAGGAACGGTAGCTTATCACTTCACTAGACATGAAAAACATTTTTACACTCAACATTGAACCAATAATTTGAAGGAAGTAGCATTGCTGCAATTTTATTTGATATACAGCATTCATTTGAAATTCCTTTTACATTTTAAGATTATCATTTTGCGCTTTCACTTCTTCAATGCTTTGTTATCTAGCGCGAACACTCTTGCTGTCATTCCATTCGGTCTGAGACTGCTTTTTGTTCTCTCCTCCCCCATTTCTCTGCACCTCAAAATACATTTCTAGCTATTTCCACTTGATTAAAGCTTGCTGACCTGAAATATTACCTCTGCATCTTTCTCTCCAATGATTATGCCTGATTTGTTGCATGTTTGTTTTTATTAGCGTAAGTGTAATTGATGAAAGGAAAGTAGAAGAGTCAAGGGAACAAAAAAAATATTCCAAAGGTGCTTCTGAAATTCATTGCCTGAAAGGAATGTAGATGAAGAAACAATAACCATATTTTTTACAATACTTGCATGTGTACTTGAAATGTCACTACCTAAAATAATACAAATTAGATTGGAAAGTTAGCATAGCCTTTTAGGTGCACTTCTTATTCACTTCAGGTACAATGTTCAATGACTTTTAAATATATTGTATATATTTGTGATTTTGCAATGCACTTCAAATATTCTTGAAATTCCATGGTGTTATTATTAAGTAATGGAACATAAAAAAATGTTTATGATTTGAAATTGTATGCTTAGTAGGTCTTTAAATCATGAATATTGAAGTCGATTTCAATGCTAATCTATATTACTAAAACTCTGTATATTATAGTTGCTACTGCTCACAAAGCTTTAAAATACACAAAAATAAGAAAGGTTGCTTGACTCATGATGAGCTATCAAATGAAGAAACTACACTTGCATCTCAAATTTGCCATTTCCTGTACCTAAGCATAACACTTAGATTGGACAGAAGTTAAAGTTATTTCAACCTTATCATCATCGAACATAACAGTTCACCACAAGAACCAGCCCTTCGGCCCAAATCTCAGTGCCAAACATAATGCAAAGATAAATCAATCTCCTCTGTCTGCACTTGGTCCATATCCCTTCATATTATGTTTCTCTCCTGTGTTTAATAAAGTTCTATCCTATCGTATCGTATATCCATGTGCCTATCTAACCTACCTTGGGTCTTAATCTTCTGGATCAGCCTACCATGAGGAACTTTAACAAATACCTTGTCCAGGTAGACAACATCAACCGCCATACCCTCATTGATCACTTTCATCACCTCCTCAATCCTCAATTAAGTTAGTTAGATAGGATCTGCCAAAGACAAAGCCACGTTGACTGTCCCTAATTTTCCAATTCTCTTCCAAATGCGAGAAAATCCTATACCAAAGAATCCTTTTCAATAGCTCTTCTACCATGGATGAGAGGCTCAACGGCCTACAATTTCCTGGATTATCTCTACTTCCTTTCTTAAACAAAGCAACAACATTGGCTACTCTCCAGTCCTGAGGGACGTCGCCTGCGGCTAGAAAAGATCCAAAGTTTTTTGTTGAGGCTCCTGCAATCTACACTCCTGCCTCTCTCAATACCTTGGGATAGATTTCATCAGGCCCTAGGGATTTATTCACTTTAATACTTTCAAACAGCACACCCTTCTTGATCTCAAACTGCCCTAGCATATTAATATAATCCAGATTGATTTTACTATCCTCCATATCCTTCTCCTTGGTTAATACAGCTGCAAAGTGCTCGTTTAGTACTATGCCAACAAGTTTGCAGATGACACCACTGTAGTGGGCTGTATCTTGAACAATGATGAGATGGAGTACAGGAAGGAAATAGAAAGCTTGGTAGCGTGGCTTCAAAACAAGAACCTTTCTCCCAATGTCAGCAAACTAATGGAGCTAGTTATTAACTTCAGGAAGTGAGGTAGAGTACATTCCCAAATCAGCATTAATGGTGTCAAAATGGAAATGGTCGTGCGCTTCAAGTTCCTAGGCATAATTATCACCACATATTTGTCCTGGACCAACCGCATCAAAGCTCTGGCCAAAATGCCTCCTCTTCCTCAAGAGTCTAACAAAGTTTGGCATATATCCAATTAATTTTACTAGCTTCTACAGATGCACCATACAAAGCACACTGTCATCTTGCATTGCAGGTGAAAATTATTTACTTCGTAACAAAATTTAAAATTTGTAGTCACTACATTAATAAATCAAACAAAAAACAATAGGCCATGATTCCTCTTGTGGAGTTACTTTTATACTTTTCTTTAGAGGGGAGAAAACATGAAGCCAAATAGTACAATGGTAACAACAACTGTCTGGATCTCTGCAAGTGTAAATTAACTGCTAAAGTCCTGGTGGATAAGATAGCTATGATAAGAGAATACTGAAATATTTTGGATTATGGTCCTTTTTAAAAAAAATGTTATTTGATCAGCTCCCATCACTTATTACAAAAAATAACATATATCATTACGTTGAGCATATAAGATTTATATGTGGTGCAGGACCATTGTTTGTTATGTAAAGTGTTAAGTTCTCCTGGAAGCCCAATCTAAAAATAAGTGAAAAAATAATGGGGAAATTAATAATATTTTGATAAAATACTCAGAGTGATTTCAAAATATTTTACAATATGGCAATATTACACATTTTTGTGCAATTAATTAATTCTAACCAAAATGCAAGTAAAGAAAAAAAACAATAGAAAAGTGTAATCCTTGCAAAGTCTGTTAAATTTCATTATTAATAAGAATTTTAAATATAGATGTAATACATTCAACCTTATAACTTCTGGATGCTCTGGGCTTTTGTATAAAGAAGAGCTAACGTTGCTCAAATCTTTTTCTGTGCATGCCGAATAGAGGGAATGCAATGACAATGCTGAATGAAACATTCTTGTAACTAGCCTCATCTCATGATTGAAATCAAGAATTCACTATGTGGGAAAACAATGGCGAAACCCAATAAACTATTATTTTGTCACATTTGACTGGAAGTTGATTGATTTGATTCACATTTTTAGGCATGATGACATTTCAGTTTCATCACAAGCATGTAAGACGTGTGCAAATCAACTCTCCAGTGCATTGATGGTTCAAATATGTATAAGGTATTAAATAAACCTGTATTTACATGAGAAATTCAACTCCACTGATTAGTTCCTCTTTAGCTAAAAAATACTTAGTACTGTCACAAAATACAAAGTGAAAAACTATTTGATAATCCAGTGAACTGTACCAGATAGAAAATTGGTACAGAGACTCAGTTATGTAGGTTCTAGGCAGGGTCTTACAATTTTCTTTGTTTTAGATGGTGTTGTTACTTCTCTGTATGTTCCATCAAAGCAGCAAATTTGACTATAAATCATCAGGCTAGAGAAATTGCGGGTACAAACTGAGTTCCTAACAAAAGTATTAAGCCTATGATGCGTTGGGAGCTCAATGTTCTGTGCTGCCCTACAAGTCAGAAACAGTTGACTGATTCTGTCTGAATTAATAGTTAAATTTTATTTAAAGATAAAGCTTATGAAGGTGATAGTAGTGAGTTTGCATACAGCTCACCAGCCACCAGTCCATAGTCCAATACTTATCATTTTAGGTCCAGGAGGCCGCATAAGCAGCTATTTGAAAAGCAAATACAATATCTGTAAAAAAAAAAGACTCAGGAAAATGCAAATGTTACCTGAGAAAAGCCAGGCTGGGAAGACTTTATGGCACAGCAAACACAGCAAACACAGCAAGAAGTTAGGAAGGCAAATAGTTTCTGATGATGGTAAAAATAAAAAATTGATACGGATATAGGGATTTTCCTGCAATTATTTAAGGTTCCAACAAGTCTTGGGATATTGTATTATCATGCTGGGTGGCGCCGTCAGAGATGGCAGTCTCGCCAACAGTCTCTGTCATTTCGTCTTTTTTTGCTATTTTTAGTTGTTTTAAAAAGTATGTATTAATGTTCTCTGGTTTGTTTTATGTGGGGAAAACCTTTATGTTTTCGGGGGAAACCTTTTTTCAATCTCTTACCTTGCCGGAGATGTGATTTGTTTCACGATCGTATCTCCAGTCGCTCTGTGGCCTAACATCATGGAGCTGGCGGCCTTGCTTGGGACTGACCTTGTGCCCCACCGCGGGGCCGTGGACTTACCATCAGAGTCTGCGATCCCTTGCCTGGGACCGACGCTTCAACCCGCGGCCTGCGGATTTCAACATCGAGGAGCTCGCAGTCTCGGGTAGAGCCTGATGTCAGGAAGCTCCAATGCACAGGAGGTCCGACTAGCCCCAACCCGATCGCCTGGCGCGGGGAGCCGAGATCCTCCTGATGCGGGAGCTTGATCGCCCCGATGCGGAGGGCTTGACCGCCGGCTACGGGAGCCAAGATCGCCCCAACAGAAGGTTCGAGTGCCCCCGAGAACAAAGAAGGGAAGAAGATTTAGCTTTTTTGCCTTCCATCACAGTGAGGAATGTGGGGTAGTCGCTGTGGTGGATGTTCATGTTTAAAGTTTATTTGGGTGTATTGTTGCTCTTTATTGGTATGACTGTATGACAAATCAAATTCCTCGTATGTTGCAAAACATACTTGGCTAATAAATTACTATTATGATAATGATTGATCCAGCTATGTGAGGAAGAATATACTTGCAATTGGGGAGCAATGGGGGACTGGTCCCTTGAGAAGAGATAAAGCCACTGCACCTATTTGCTGAGTGTAGACAAGGTAATCTCTTTAAAACATACAACATTTTTATGGAGTTTGACAGGGTAGATGGGGGGTGGGGTGGGGGGTATTGCTTCCCCTGTCAAGAATGTCAAGATCCGAGGGTTACAGTCTTTAAAAGTAAGGAGTGGACCATTGAGTACGAAAATGTCTATACGTTTATTTAACCAGGGTAAGGAATCTTTGGAATTCTCCATGCAGGAAGGCTATGGAGTCTTCAAGACAAGTTGATTGATTTTCAGATATTAAAGAAATCAAGGGCAATGGGGTTCGTACAAGTAAATGGCGTTCCAGTAGAGGATCAGACAATAGACAATAGGTGCAGGAGTATGCCATTCGGCCCTTCGAGCCAGCACCGCCATTCAATGTGATCATGGCTGATCATTCCCAATCAGTACCCCGTTCCTGCCTTCTCCCCATATCCCCTGACTCTGCTATTTTTAAGAACTGGAGGTGGTATGAAGAATCAAATAGCCTGCTCCAGTAATACATTAGATTAAATAAAGTCTACTTTATTTTATGATCACCAACAACCAAGGATTAAAATTCAATTTCAGTTGTGAATGGTTTACATTTCATTTACTTCACACAGAGGGTGATGAACATGTAGAACACATTGTTAGCTACAGTGGAAACTGGTAGAGCTGGAACATTGAAACAAACTGTAGTTTTAATGGAAGAAAACTGCAAGGGTTAGAGGAAGTGAATAAAGTGACATGTTTTTGTTTAAACTTGGTTACAGTCATAGATTCCAATTGTGATTTCCAGACCCAAAGACTCCAATGTTCTTAAGTGCATGTTGTTTCAATTTACAATCGTAAAAGAGCCATTTTACCACAGAAAAAGTATCTTAAAATTGTAAGTAGATTTATAGTTCCAACCACCATGTGCAAAAATCAGCAAAATGACAATAAGAAACTACGTGACGTGGGCCATTCACGATATACAGCCTCAACAGAACAGGAGTTTTTGTGTAGTTTTGAAATCTATCCTGCAGACATAATAAATGACATGTATTATCAGTCTCACTCTGTATCCTCTGTGTAACAATTTCTGCAGATAAAATGTCAATTGAAATTTGTGATTGCTTACAGCGTCTTTTCTTCAAAAATTATGACGATACATAACTTAGCAAATAAAAATAAAAATATAAAGTTCTTACCTTTATCTGTTATTGCCATGTCCTCTTTTTGATAAGATCTCAGATATTGAACTGCAGTGATCAAAATCTCTGTTCCTCTGGTGTATGACAGCACTTGCAGATTATTATTTTCATTTTTTGATGTGCTCAGAATTCAGCAGTAGCATTGTGAAAATGCACCAGTAAACTCAAAAGATCGTACAGGAACGGTTCCTCAAATATGTCAGATTATTAGCAATCGTGTGTCTTCTGGTTCACCAACATCATAACCCAAATAATTTCTTCAAAAATGTGCCAATATTGCTTATATAAATTATTTACTGATTTAACAATCACAGAAACAAGAAAAATAATATAGCTCAGTTACCAAAAGGCTTAATAGTTAATAACAATTAGGAGAGGAATCAAAGAAAACTTTATTAGTTTCATCATAAAACAGCTTGACAACATGAGAGCACCAAGATATTACTTTCCTTACAACAAGCTATTTTACTCATTTAACTTATGGACTCACAAAATTCGATGATCATATATGTTTCTCTAGAAAGCCATATAATCATACATCTAATGCTAGATTAAAAATAAAATATTCTTCATTTTTAGTTTAGACACCCCAGTTATATTGCAACTTATTTTGTTGCAAGGAACCACGTCAGAAATGCATATACTAATGAGTCCATATATTTTTTTGGTAAGGGTTGTTTTGTTGGGTATTTTAGCTAGTATATACTAGTAGAGAAAGCAATAGATTTAAACAAGTAGATTAATAGTTCCATAAGCATAGCACTCCGCAGGTTTATTCAAAAAATAAGTTCTAAAAGAATGTCTCAAAATATGCCTAAAAAAAACTATACAAAAGTGATGTCAACCATTTGATGGACACAACATATCAGGGATCCTCCACAACACAACCTCCAAGTGATATATCAGCTTGCTAATTTAGCAAAACAAGTTAAAAATGTGTCACTTTTACAATTTATAGAGATGCCACCCATGCCTTATTTTGTTTTGCAATACACATACTGAATTATATGGCAACCTGAATAAACTATTAAGGAGCACTGATGCATTCAAATGAGAAAATGTTGCACACTAACTAATCTACACCTTGCCAGGCATCATCCATAGCTTCTTTCCTCACCTAGTCCAACCAAGAAAGATGAAAAGCTCCAAAATGTCTGTCGCTACAATGCGCAATATTAGACATTTCTTATTAAATTAGAAATTACAAACATTTACAATTCACAGTGCTCTGTACTTCGATATTACAATGAACACTAATACAAGGAATGAATTAATGTTGCAATCTAGTTACTTGCCTTTTGTACAACAATAATTTCATGACCCAAATGATTCTGTGTTTTTGAATGAATTAATAAAATTTCCTGGTGAATAGGGGCTACTAGTTTATCCTACATTGTTGAGGTACGCTATCTAGACCTAGGAATTCTGGTTCAATCAATAAGCATGGGCTCAGGAGATGGCCACGTGTATTTAGAACATTTTATGGAGGGTTATGGAGCATTGATCAGGCACTCACTATTAATCTTGGGCAGATTTTGAAAAGTATTGAGACCTCAAGAAAAATTGTTGGAGAATGGGGAGGTTAGAGAAATGTTGTTGGCACTGGTGTGAGAGGGGAGGGGAAGAGGCAAGATGAAGAGGCTGCAGATCAGAGATGTCCAAGAGATCAGAGTATTGTGTTCAGTGTACAATCAGAGTACATTGTGAGGGAAATGGGACAAAAATGTAGAGAGATATTTCACTTACTTGGAGGGATGCTAATCCAATGCTGTGCTGGTACTACCACATTTTTCCAGTTATGCCCAATGAGAGGTGTGTTGCATGAAAAATTAAATCATGCAGAATTAACTTTTAAGATCGAAAGAGTGATTTACGATAGGTAGTGCCTGGTTAAATTTTCAAAGTGACACAAAATAATCCAGAGCATCTTGTTATTCTATTGCACCCAAGGGTAGACCATTTCCAATTGCATAAAACTAAAAAATAATGTTATGCAATTTAATTTAATTGATGGAGTATCGCATACTAAACTATTTAGAACTACAGTAAACAAAAATGGACCTTTCAATCCAGTTAGTAATTGTCAGCATTTAGGCCAGTCATTCTGTCAGCATATCCACTATTCCCTTTTCCTTCTTACGTTTATTTATCCTTTCATTAAAACCATCATGTTCTGCATTCTTTCCATAAATGCATCCAAACACTCATAACTCTCAAGATAAAGAAATTGCCTCTGAATTCTCCATTTAATTTCTTGCCCTATAAGGACGGCATTCAGTATAGTTGTACCTTATAAATAGACTTTCCCTTTGTGTCTCTTTTATAAAGGTCTTTCATAATTTTAAACTTCTCTATTAGGTAATCCTTCAAACAATCCTTTCAAGCAAGAAAATCAATGTAAAATATTTGAGTTGGTTTTGTATCAATAAAACAGGACAAAATTGTTATGAAAAATTAAATTTGCAGAGATAAAGTTCTTGAAGTAGGATCTCCTCACAAGTAAGACATTATACAAAACAGCAGATTACACACATTTCACTGTTAAAAAATTAACTATGTATATTTAAAGAGAAAACCCTAATTGTCTGAAGATAACATAAATGTACTTCTTAATAGCACACACAAGGTATGAGCTTCAAAATTAAACCACCTTCTTTGCTCTCTTGGTTGGTGATTCATAAACACAGAATGGAATAGTAATAGATTTTACTCAGTTTAAAAAAACATGGTCTTTTAAAATTGGGTTTCACAAGTAGTTGGACATATCTATAAAATAAAGTCTATTGCTAATGTCTAAAACTACTGGATTAGACAGATTAAACAAGGGCGATGCGTCATCACCCCGAGTAAATAGTCTGGTGACCCAAACTATTCACGAAATGTAACAGCTCCATCTGCTGACAAAAAACACCTTACACCTTAGAACTGCATGCCACAGTTCTAAAAATGTTTATTTTGGTAATTTTTATAAACAAATCATCCAGTAATAAACAAAATTTAACATACAATTTAATGATTTCAATCTAAAATGAGGTGATTTGCTGTCAAATTATGATATTAAAAACTAAACTGAAAATGAAACTCTTTTCTTAGAAAACAGAACACAAGTAACAGAGATATAACTTACTAGTTAGATAATTTGGAAGTGACTGTCACATAATCCAAGGCCATCAGATCAGATAGAATCTATTCTTCTGAATCATCACACAATATGTTGTAACGTTGATGTTTTATGTACAAGGGTCTCGACCCAAAATTTCAATTCCTTTTCTCCAGAGATGCTGCCTGACCCGCTCAGTTATTCCAGCATTTTGTGTCTATCTTAGGTTTTCTTATTGTCACCTTCACCACATTTATAATTAATAATAATACATTTATAAATAATAAAAAATTCAATTCTTGAACTGAATAATTTGATTAATTATTTGATTTCAAATGCTTTCATAATCAAGCGCCTTATTGATTATAAACCAATTTCAATAAAGAACTACTGTAAATAAACCTAAAAGAGACATCATTCATAGTTGGCTGAGTTTAGCTAGAATTGTTCTTCACACATCAAATAAAAGTAACACCCTATTAACTTAAACAAAGGAGAATCAAACAAAACTTAATTTACAGCAGTGCGCATTAGAAAGGAAAACAACAGAGGATTTTGAAATCTGCTAAATGAATATTGTAAATTGTAAACAGTTTGTAGCGTTTTAGGACTGACCATCCAACGGTATATTTCTTCCAAAAACATTCAATCCCACTTCTCCCATTTGCAATCACTCCTTTGTGAGGATTTTGTTGCCATTCCTCTTCCCTCCCAGCTTTTGAACTCACATTAACTGTGAAAGAGCCATTTGCTTTCCCCCCCCCTCAATTACTCCCTCTAACGACCAAAACTGATAAAACAAAGATATATCCTTTAAAAACCGTCCAAGTAATGTTGCTCCAAAGTCTAGTCGCAGGAAAGATGCGGATATTGAAGAACTGGCACAAATCCTTAGCTTCCACAAAATTATTGAATTTAGAATAGTAGAGTACAGTGAATACAACTGTAACGAATATATACACATGACAAAGTAATGTGATATTTGCAGAATTATTTAATTTCCATTGAGTACCATAACTACATATGCAGTGGTATTAATCAAGCATTTGCTCTGAATAAAGAAGAATGATACACATGTTAGAATGATACACGTTTAGTTTGGCCTGTAGAATGTCAGCAGCCATTCTCAAACCTAAAATTAAATCTTTATCTTTAAGATTATCTGTGAAGGAAGCAGTGATTTGAAATACAGCCTATGCAGGCCAACAAACAGGATACTGTCTCTTTCTAATTTAGATTAGAATTACCCAATGCCCACTTTTTCTTTGTCATTCCAACTCTTCTAAATGGGTCACCTCCCCCTTTACAAGTGTCATAGATATGCAACACCAATGTTATTCCGTGGATCAATCAGCAAGCCAGCATTGACCACTATAAGCAACAGCATAATTTTATTTTATAACTTCACATATAATACGGAAACCATAACTAATAGGTTGGTTAAACTGCCAGCCACAGCTTAAAAACCGATCAATAAAAAGCAAAAAATAAATATTAATTTTCTAGGGCACATCATATGTGTAGACTTACCTGGCAAGTTAGACTTCAGTCGATCTAGTTCCTCTTGAAGCTGTCGAATTTTCTCTTGTAGTATTACACAATTTGGACAGTACGATGTGGGCTGGCTTTTTGGAAGATCTTCTTCAGCCACAGCCCTGTGCTGTCCACCTGAATTCTCTGGTGGCAAAGCACTGCTGTTTTCTTCAGTATTTTGAAGGAACCCAGAGTCCATTGCTTGGAGAAAACCAGTATTTAAATGCTTTTCATTTACTTTTTGTTGGGATCTGAAGTCTCCTTCACCTCTGGTGCCTGATTGAGATAGAATACTTTGCTGTGAAGAAGTTCCTGGCCTGTTGAATGTGTCTCCTTCGTGATGCCTGAGCCTTTGCCGAACAGGAAATTGATTGTCCATTGATGATGGATATTTTGTTTGTGCTGTATTCAATTTATTGATTTCATGTTCCTGTCCACTGCGGGCTACAAACTGAGACCTTTGAGGTACAGGAGATGAGGTAGTTAGAAGATTGCTAGTTTGCTTCATAGAACATACATGTTCAAATGGACCCCGACCAGAAATTGGACAACCAAGCTTTTCTCTTGGACTATCAACTGGCAAATCATGGATGCTTTTAAACAATTGTTCCAGCTTCTTCTTTTTAGGGCTTGGGCTGCAGTCTCCATCTTTGTTGTCACGTTTTCCACCCTTGTTGGGATTGGTATTTTCCAGTCTTTCAAAATCATCCATATTTAGAATCCCTGGTATTCTGGAGGTCCCTGGATCTCCAGTGGATTTTTCAGTGGAATGTCTTCCTAGGCTAGCCTTCTTGCACTTTGCTGCTGCTGAAATGGTACATTATGTAAATTACTGCCAAAATACAGGGTTTGAATGTCATTTTTTGAGCTCACAGAAATGACTTATCTGAAGAAATGATCATGTTCACAGTATTGCTTATATAAAGTCACTGAGAAAAAGGAGCATTGGCACAATGAGCTTGACCATATCGTTTACCATGAACTAAAATAATTTGGTATGGAATTACTTTGTTCTTTTCACATATCACATTTCTCAATGTGAGTATAGTTCAGTGAGAACTGGTATACCAATAAACAGGTAGATAGAAGTACTTGGAATTAACATACGTCATAAACATTTGTCAATCATACAAAATATAAATGTATTTAAGTCCAGTTTAAATTCTGCATTAAAGAATTTATCATGGATTTTTAGGCAAAAGTATTTTAATTTAAAGAAAAGAGAATATTTATTTCAGTTTTAGTCACCCTCCTATAGGAAAGATGCCATTATGATGGAGAGTACAGAAAATATAAATATTCTTATGCTACCTGGACTTGAGGGACTGATTTATAGGGAAGAGTAGGAGACTGAGCGATGATCTTACACAGGTGCATAAAATCATAAGGGGCCATACATAGGGTGAATGCACCCAATATTTTCCCAAGGGTTGGGGAATCAAGAACTTGAGGGCACGGGTTCAAGGTGAGAAGGGAAACATTTTCAAATAAGGCGGTATGTATAAAAAAGCTACCTTCTTAACTACTAAACCAGGTTCGCTTCTTAATAAACAGACACCACACAAACTGTTTGGTAGACCAGTTCAAAACTTTACTTAACATCGGCCGATGGAAGGGAGCGAGAATTCCAGTCAAGTGACCAATATAGACACTTGACCGTCTTCCGTCCACTTCCCTGAACAACAGAATTACATTGCCTTAAATAGGTTTTTTTTTGTCCCCTTAGCACATTTCACAGACATTAGTCATGGTCAGAGGTACAGGAAAAGGTTTCCACAGAATGCATCACATCAAAGGCCTTTTGTTTACATAGTACAAGATAACATTGGCCATTTTATCTTCACAGAGATCACCCTAGCTCTTTCGCTGCTTCCTGGCTGTCATTTGGTCCCTCATAAACATTGGCCATTTGGTTTATGGCATCTTACTTCAAAGAGATCTCTCTAGCTTCTCCTCTCTGCTTGTCACTTGGGAGACAATGTTATAGGATTTATTATCTCACACACCGCAACCTAAGGCAAGCCTAATTTGACAATAAATATAAGATGTAAGCTAGCCCAGAAGCCAATTTAATATCTTCTTATATTTTTAACTAAAATTCAGCTTCATCACTTCCACTGGGGAACACCCACCCAACAGTCATCTCCTAGGAGTACATATGACCCCTTTCGCAAAGTATTAATCACTGCTGGCCCCTCTAGATCCATATTGGATGAAACTTTGCTGATTCTAGGACACCTTGCTGGAAGCAGAGGAATAGCTGCTCGCAATGTATCCTAATTCTTCCATGTATTTTACCCTTAAATATGCACTTGAAGAATATATTGTACTTAGTCACATGAAGCTTATACATAATCTCTAATTTTCCTATTAAGGTTCAAAAAATCTGACTTTGATACCAGGTAATGGGGAGATCATTATTAAGGATCATATTATCAAGTAAGTGTAAATCTGTATATTGAACTTGTAGACAACGGTACAGGTTTAAGTTCTTCACCAAATCTGACCAATATTGGCTTTTCTCACTTGCTTATTAACAGTTTTTTTATATATTGTATTGATTGTGAAATCCTTTTATATGCACCTCATTTACAAATATACAGGCCAAAATTTTTGAGGCAGAGTTGAAAAAGCTACTTTCTTAACTACTAAACCAGGTTCGCTTCTTAATAAACAGACACCACACAAACTGTTTGGTAGACCAGTTCAAAACTTTACTTAACATCGGCCGATGGAAGGGAGCGAGAACTCCAGTCAAGTGACCAAGGTAGACACTTAACTGTGCTCAGCCACCTTCTCTGAACAACCGAATTACATTGCATTAAATCGTTTTTTTTTGTCCCCTTAGCACATTCCACAGCCATTAGTCATGGTCAGAGGTACAGGAAAAGGTTTCTACAGAATGCATCACATCAAAGGCATTTTGTCACATGGTACAAGATAACATTGGCCATTTGGTTTACCACATTTTATCTTCAAAGAGATCACCCTAGCTCTTTCGCTGTTTCCTCTCTGTCACTTGGTCCTTCATAAACATAGGCCATTTGGTTTATGGCATCTTATTGTCAAATTAGGCTTGCCTTAGGTTGCGGTGTGTGAGATAATAAATCCTATAACATTGTCTCCCAAGTGAAAAGCAGAGAGGAGAAGCTAGAGAGATCTCTTTGAAGTAAGATGCCGTAAACCAAATGGCCAATGTTATGGGGGAGGAGGCGAGAAAGGAAGAGAGAAACAGCTAGTCACATCTTTGAAGTAAGATGCCGTAAACCAAATGACCAATGTTTAGGAGGGGCGAAGTGACGAGAGAGGATCCAGGGAAGTGGAAAGATAAGATGCCATAAACCAAATGGCCTATGATTATGAAGGACCAAGTGACAGAGATGAAACAGCGAAAGAGCTAGGGTGATCTCTTTGAAGATAAAATGTCGTAAACCAAATGGCCAATGTTATCTTGTACCATGTGACAAAATGCCTTTGATGTGATGCATTCTGTAGAAACCTTTTCCTGTACCTCTGACCATGACTAATGGCTGTGGAATGTGCTAAGGGGACAAAAAAAAACTATTTAATGCAATGTAATTCGGTTGTTCAGAGAAGGTGGCTGAGCACAGTTAAGTGTCTACCTTGGTCACTTGACTGGAGTTCTCGCTCCCTTCCATCGGCCGATGTTAAGTAAAGTTTTGAACTGGTCTACCAAACAGTTTGTGTGGTGTCTGTTTATTAAGAAGCGAACCTGGTTTAGTAGTTAAGAAAGTAGCTTTTTCATGTATATGGATCACGCTATTGGAGGATGTAGTTGCGGCAAGTACAATAACAAGGTTTAAACAACATTTGTTCAGGTATATGGATTGGAATGGTTTAGGAGGATATGGGTCAAATTAAGACAAATAGATGAGTTGGGCCAAAGGGTTTGTTTCCGTGCTGTATAACTCTAAATGGTGCACTTATAAGGAGACAAGAGAAACTGCAGATGTTGGAATCTTGAGCAAAACACAAAGTACTGGAGGAACTCAGCAGATCAGGCAACATCTGTGGAGGGTGGTCCTGTTTCAGGCCAGGACTCTTCATCAGACTGATTGGTATGGGGAGGGGGTGGGGGAGAGCTGGAAAAGATGGATGGTGGTTGGATAAAGTCTGATAAGTGGTAGGTGGATACAGCCGGGAGGAGGGGGATGCTTGACAGGTAGATGGAGTAAGTGACAAAGGCTAGAAGTGAAAATAAGTCAAAAGGGTGTCAAATAAGGAGAAGGGAGGAGTGCAATATAAAGTCGGAGGGAGGGATGTGGGTGGAAGGGTATATGAGGGACTCAAGGATGGGAGATAGGTGTATGAAGGAGGGGAAAGGAACAGGGTTACTGTTCTCATCTGTCATTCTCGAGTCCTCCATTTCCCTTTCCTCTCCTCAATTCTACTCATGTCCCTCTCTCCGGCTTTACATTTCACTCCTCGTCCCCTAATCCTATCCAACGCCCTTTTCACCTCTAGCCTTTGTCACTAACTCCACCCATCTGCCAATCACTCTCCCCCCCCCCCCCTCACCTGTATCCACCATTCACTTGCTAGGTTTTTTTCAGCTTCTATTTCTCTTTTCCAGCTTTCTCTCTGCTACTCCAATCTGAAGAAGGATACTGAACCAAAATGTCGCCTGTCCTTTCCCTCAACGAATGCTGTCTGACCTGCTGAGTATCTTCAGCACTTTGTTTTATTGCACTTGTACCATTGCACTTAAAAGATCATTATATTCATGACGTTCCCTATTATTGCACTAAAGATAAACCAGTAAAGGTATTCACTTCATTCTATGTTAATATTTATATGAGGATGAATAATTCTGCCAATTACATGAGAAATTAATAATTCCATATTTATTTTCAGGAGATAGAAAACCAAAATAATCACTACTTTGTTGTGTTCCATTCCAGACAAAGTATTTTAAATAGATTAATGTTAAATAATGAAGTTACTTCACAAAGAGTCACAAGCGCATGAGCTGGTTCTCAAGGTTTTTTTTTTCACATCAGATCAAACTTAATACTCCTCAGATCTCCCAATGGGTGTTTAATTTATACAGCTATTTAAGATCAAAAGATATCAATCAATTACTTACGTTAATAATGTGAAGTTTGTAAAGTAGAATACACAATGACTGATACAGTGCCCCCCATAATGTTTGGGACAAAGACCCATCATTTATTTATTTGCCTCTGTACTCCATAATTTGAGATTTGTAATAGAAAAAAAATCACATGTGGTTAAAGTGCACATTGTCAGATTTTAATAAAGGCATTTTTATACATTTTGATTTCACCATGTAGAAATGACAACTGTGTTTATACATAGTCCCCCCATTTCAGGGCACCATAATGTTTGGGACACATGGCTTCACAGGCGTTTGTTATTGCTCAGGTATGTTTAGTTGCCTCCTTAATGCAGGTCTAAGAGAGCTCTCAGCACCTAGTCTTTCCTCCAGTCTTTCCATCACCTTTGGAAACTTTTATTGTTGTTTATCAACACGAGGACCAAAGTTGTGTCAATGAAAGTTAAATAAACCATTATGAGACAGAGAAACAAAAATAAAACTGCGAGAGACATCAGCCAAACAGATGTGTACAGATGAGACAAAGATTAATTTGTATCAGAGTGATGGCAAGAGCAAAGTATGGAGGAGAGAAGAAACTGCCCAAGATCCAAAGCATACCACCTCATCTGTGAAATACGCTGTTGGGGATCATTGTCTTGCTGTAGAAGTAACTCGCCGGCCAATGCATTTGGAGGCATTTGTTTGAACCTTGAGCAGATAGGATTTGTCTATACACTTCAGAATTCATTATGCTACTACCATCAGCAGTTGTATCATCATTGAAGATAAGTGAGCCAGTACCTTCAGCAGCCATACATGCTCAGGCCATAACAGCCCCAACAGCGTGTTTCATAGATGAGGTGGTATGCTTTGGATCTTGGGCAGTTCCTTCTCTCCTCCATACTTTGCTCTTGCCATCACTCTGATACAAATTAATCTTTGTCTCATCTGTACACAAGACCTTTTTCCAGAACTGTGGTTGCTCTCTTAAGTACTTCTTGGCAAACTGTAACCTGACTATCCTATTTTTGCGGCTAACCAGTGGTTTGCAACTTGCAGTGTAGCCTCTGTATTTCTGTTCATGAAGTCGTCTGCGGACAGTGGTCATTGACAAATCCACACCTGACTCCTGAAGAGTGTTTCTGATCTGTCAGACAGGTGTTTGGGGATTTTTCTTTATTATAGAGAGATTCTTCTGTTATCAGCTGTGGAGGTCTTCCTTGGCCTGCCAGTCCCTTTGCGATTAGTAAGCTCACCAGTGCTCTCTTTCTTCTTAATGATGTTCCAAATAGTTGATTTTGGTAAGCCTAAAGTTTGGCTGATGTCTCTCACAGTTTTATTTTTGTTTCTCTGTCTCATAATGGTTTATTTGACTTTAATTGACACAACTTTGGTCCTCGTGCTGATAAACAACAATAAAAGTTTCCAAAGGTGATGGAAAGACTGGAGGAAAGACTAGGTGCTGACAGCTCTCTTATACCTGCATTAAGGAGGCAATTAAACACACCTGAGCAATTACAAACACCTGTGTAGCCATGTGTCCCAAACATTATGGTGCCCTGAAATGGGGGGGACTATGTATAAACACAGTTGTCATTTCTACATGGTGAAACCAAATGTATAAAAATGCCTTTATTAAAATCTGACAATGTGCACTTTAACCACGTGTGATTTTTTCTATTACAAATCTCAAATTGTGGAGTACAGAGGCAAATAAATAAATGATGGGTCTTTGTCCCAAACATTATGGAGGGCACTGTATATGCAACAAATTAGGCAAGAGTGCAATACGAAGCTGGTGAAAAATTGAGTGGTTTTACAAGCCATAGCAATAAAGCTCAAGCTATTGATTAACGTTACCCAATTTTGTCAGAGAAATGTACTGTAGTGACCTTGCATATATGCCGAAAACAAATTAGAATCCATGGCCAATTTTGTAACATTTTTAGAACTTTTCATTCTTGCTGGCAAAATATATCACAATAAATAGCAGAATGTAAGGTTTGTAGGCTTAGGCTTCAGTATGTGGTCTAAACTGTAATATTTGCAATACTGCGGTATCGCCTGCATGATAAAGAGTACACAGCTAGTTTTTGTTGATAAGTTTACAATGCCACCAAATTCCAGTGCCTCATAATCTTGAATATATTATCAAACATTACAATTTTGCTAAAATATTTTTTTAATTTAAGTTTCTGGATCTTCCTTGTGGATGCTTTAATGTGGTGCATAAATGTTGTTATTGCTTTCCATGTGTTTTTCCAAGCATTTAAATTTTGGCAATGGAATAGTTTAAAAGTACTTATTTTTTATGTACACACAACTGCATAATTTTTTAAATAAAGTTGAGAATACATGCAAATAAACTACAAACTTTTACATTTATAGCACAAAGCTGAAACCAGTAAAGTATTTTGGTGATATGCATAGGGCAAGTATGGGAAACTTCTGTGAAACATGGAAGCATGGATTACTAACTTGTGAGCATGAGAATATAAAGCCTTCAAGGAAAAGTGGACATTTACTGCAACCATAGACGTCTGTGAATAAATATCAACACTGTAAAAATAAATAATTCACAAACACTTTATTACTGAATTTAGAGGGTTCATAATTATTTGCATTAATATAAAAACCTACCGCTCATTTTTGTAAACTAAAGGCACGATTACAAATTATTTTTTCAATTCCACATTGAATTTTTAAAATTCGATCTATAATTCAGTAGTCAGAAATACAAGAGTGTTACAATATATCAAAAATATTTTGATGTTCTGCATCCTTTCGTTTATTTCATAATGTGTTACACATACAAGTGAAGTAACAGTGTGTTTCAAATGAATATGACTAAACATCTACGTAAGATGTGATCAATACTTAATTAACAATAAAAGATATATTATTATTATTATTATATTATATTTGGTACATTTTTAAAAGTCAAAAATTTGAGATAAATATTCAAAGGCTAAATTCATCTTTATGATATTAAATTTCATTTCCAAGTTTCAAAATGCTAACCGTACATACTTAATCATTTCCAGCATTTAAAATTAAAATATTATACATCATAATTGGAAAATGAAAAATGAAAAGGGCATCTTGCTGTCTGCCTCACTGCTGATATGCACTGAATAACATTGAATTGCTGTATTTGCATTATGCATGAATTAAACTCACCACAGAAAATAAGCCTTGCCATTTTCTAATTTAAGTAACCTGTTAATCAGTTATTAACAATCAACCCCCGACACTGAAATTTGGCTTCTCATTCTTTCAGTGCCATTTTGAGGACAATAGCTTTGTGATAGTATGATGGATTTGTTTAAATAATTAAACCTAACACTACGCACAACCTTACAGCATTGCTGATTGCACAAGTCCATGTGTATTATTTCCTGCTTAATGCTTTTACCATGATCAGTTTCAACAGGATCAGCAATCGCATTGAAAATCAAGATATGTATAGATGATTTATGTTTTATAGCTTATTCTAACATTGTATCCTGCAGTTCTCCCACTGCATATAGTGTATGCAGTCTATCATTGTTCACAGAACAAACAACATAATGTACTATATAATGTCAGGTCACAAAGACACAAAGAGCTGGAGTAACTCAGCGGGTCACAAAGAGCTGGAGATGTTTCTGGTTGGGATTCTTCTTTGTACTGATATCTTTAGTTTTACCTGGCTCCTTGATACTGCACTTTGTCAAATGCTGTCTTGCAAATGCTGTCTTATCCCATCATGTTGCATCTAGACAAGACTGCTTGGTTTTGGCAAAACTCAAATTAAGCATCAGTGAATAGATAAACAGGATGCAAGGACTGCTCATCAATATTACTTTGTTAGCAATACAAGAAGAATGGGTTTGTTCTTGGCCATTTTCCCCCCCCGGTAGGTTTGGCAGATCAGCAGAATTTTCATTTGGCCAATTTATTGTAGGATTCCTTAGCTCCATCTGTTGCATGTTGCGTTTGTTGCACAGTAAACACATTGTCTTTATTTGCTGCTTCCGAGGCACCTTATTCGTAGATGTGCTTCTGATATGGCCTTCAGCATTGAGCCAGTCATCTGGTTTGATAGGGGATCAAAGCCATTGCAGATTATGGGGTTGTACAACTTTGGCCAACATGAGTGAACAGCTTTAAGCTAACAGTCTGATCCTCGTGTACCTCATTTATTCAATGGCTGTGCCAAATATAAAGAAATGTATCTTCAATGTGAAGATGGAACTTTGCTTCAATGAGTGTGCTGTGAAATGCTGTCATGGGCACAGGAATCAACAATCAGTTGAGGACAAAGTGCAGGAGGCCTATCTCTTACAAGTTCACTCACTATCTGCCACAGAACTCATTTAGAGATGGCATTACTGAACGGCTTCCAACTAATATTCTAAATGAAGAAATTATGATTTCTCAGCTGACGGGGAACAGTAAGTGGTAAGTAATCAGGAGGAGCTTACTTTGCCCTCCAGGTTTGATCCAATGCCGTGGGACTGTATGGTATCTAGAATCAAAATTGAGGACTGCCACCATGACTTAGTTTGTCCTGTCACTTGGCTAGGACCTTTCCAGGGGTTGTGACAGAAGTCTCGATTAATTGGTGCACCGAATGATTTGGCGAGCAAAACTATGCTCCTTGACTTGTTTGCAAGGGACCTCTCCTAAATTAGGCACCAGTTCCAAGATGTTCATGCAAGTTCCTCTGGCTCGTAACAGCTTTGCGTGCTTGAATACAAGGCTGAAGTTAATGCCAGTTATGCAGCTGGCTTTGATATAATTTAATAGCTTCCAAGGCCATTTACGCTAAGAGTAAACTGATGTAGGTTTGCGGACATGTTTAAGCTAGAACATCTCACAGCAGTTTACCTACATCGAACATCAGTGAACCATAATTTTTATTTTTAAAACACAACTCAATCTCTTTCCACTTCCAATTAACGAGGTTGTTTTGTTTTAAATTCCAGATTATTTAAATAACTGAATTTACATTCCCAGTTGCTGTACTGGGATTTGAATTCTGTCTCTATTTTGTCAGTTCAGGCCACTAGATGACTAAACCAGTAAATTTAATCAGTTGAACCATTCCCGCGTGTTTCAGAGAATTGCAAAATATTCCGATTTCAGCTAAATAAATTGACACGGGAAAGCAGAATTTGAGAGTCGTCTGTAACATAAAGAGACTAATGAGACAACATTTAGAACTGACTTAGGAAGCATTTTTTCACACACAAAGTAGTAAATATTTTAGAATGTTCTTCTACCCAGAAGGGTTGTGATAGCTCAATCACTAATAATACATAAAAAGGCAGTTTGATAGATCTTTTGGTGTTAAAAGATTCAAAGAAATGGTAATGCAAAAAAAGTGTTTAGATAAAAGATGACTTATAACCTTACTGAATGGCAGAGCAGACTTTCTAATGCTTCTATTATAATGCTTCTATTATAATGCTTCTAGGTGCTTATGCAGAGCAAGGTAGGCATGCTCTCTGTATTGAAATCAATGGGTGGAGTTAATTGCGCATCGATATTCTAGACCACCAAGGGCGCCGGGGGAGATGGCCGCCCTGCCGGCAGTCTGTTCGTTTTTTCATCTTTTTAAATTTTTTTTAGCGTTTGTTGAAAGTGTGTTTTAATGTTGCTCGGTTTGTTTTGTGTGGGGGGAGGGGGAGGGGATTTGGGGAAACTTTTTTTTAGGTTCTTACCTTCCCGGAGATGTGATTAATTTTCGGATCACATTCTCCGGACTCTGCGGCCTTCCATCGCTGGAGCTGGAAGCCTCCTCGGACTGTCGTGAGCCCCACAGCAGGGTGCGGACTTACCATCGGTGCTGATCCCTTGCCTGGGATCGCTCCCACCGCAAACTTTAACATCAAGGGTTCACAGTCTCGGGTGAGGTCGAGTCGGAAAGCTCCAACGCCGCAGAAGGTTCGTCCAGCCCCAACGGGAGGTTCGATCGCCCGGCGCGGGGGGGCTGACAATTCCCCCGATGCGGGAGCTTGATCGCCTCAACATGGAGGGACCGAACGCCGCCGGCTACGGGAGTCAAGATCGTCCAGTTAACGGGGGCTAGAGGCCCACCACCGAGGAAGAACTAAGGGAAAGGACTTGAACTTTATTTCGCCTTCCATCACCGTGAGGAACGTGTAGGAGTCACTGTGGTGGGTGTTCATGTTAAAATGTGTTTTTGAAGTGATCTGTTACTTTTAATTGTATGACTGACCTGGCCAGTGAAATTCCTCGTATGTTGTGAAACACACTTGGCGAATAAAATCTGATTCTGATTCTCTTATTCTCTTTCATAGGTCAATTGAATTCGGCCCTTTCAGTATTATGTGGCCAGAACTCTGACAAAGTGAATGTTATCTACATAATGGAAAATGTCTTTATATTAATAGATGAGCAGTGTTGTAATTTAATGAGCCATTTCAACTCCAATGACATAAATGTTCTCTGGTTATAATTTTTGCATGGTTGCTTTGACTAAAATTTTGATATTGAGTAGGCCAAGATTAAATTAGGGATTATGCACTGGGCTCCCAAGTTCTGTGCGCTGAAATTGAAACAAAAAGTCCACTGTAAAAACTGCCTAAATTGCCAAGCAGTAATCAAATGCCTTATTGTGCAGGCTAGTCCAGGGCAGAGATTAGATGACGGTAGTTGGTCATCAGATACCTCTGCCACTTGGGCTCAGGGTGAGTTTTAGCAGGGCTGCCAACTCTCATGCTTTGAGCGTGAGAATCACGCCCTCAGGCAAACTCTCACGCCCTCACGCTGATCAGAAATTTCTCACGCTCTGTGGTGAGAAATTCTGTGATCAACGAAAATTTCAAAACTCGGATAAACGGCATGGTCCACGGGTGTTGGAGAGCCATGGCTGAGGGAGGGAGGGATGGAAGCAGCGGGCGGATACAGATGCGGGGAGTCGGGGCTGACGAGTGTTTGCGTGGCTAGCGTGTCGCTCGCTGCAGCTCTGGCCATGGAGCGCTCCGGACAGTGCGAGTGTCCCGGGCCGTCGGGGGCGTCGGAAGCGTCGCGCCGCTGCCGCGGGAGTCTCTGTGCCGAAGGGACAGACTCTCAAAGGGAGGTAGAGAGAGAGAGAGAGAGAGAGGGGAATGAGACAGGGAGACAGTGGGTAGAGAGGGAGGGGGGTGAGAGGAGAGAGAGGGGAGAGACAAAGGGGGCGTGAATGGAGAGAGAAGAGGGAGAGGGGGAGAGAGGTAGGGGAGAGAGAGGGGGAGAGTGAGGTGGGAGAGGGGGAGAAGAGAGAGAGGGGTGAGAGGGAAGAAAGAGGGAAGAGAGAGAGGGGGGAGTGAGGGGGAGAGAGAGATGAGAGAGGTGAGGTGAGGAGAAGAGCGGAGGAAGAGAGAGAAGAAAGAAAGGGTGGAGAGAGCGTTAGGGGAAAGAAGCGGGAGGAGCGGGGAAGAGAGAGGGGGGGAGAGGGGAAGAGGAGAGAGGGGGGAGGGTGAGGTGGGCAAGAGAGAGAGGGGGGAGAGAGAGAGAGAGGGGAGAGAGAGAGGGGGCGGAGAGAGAGGGGGAGGAGCCAGAGGGGGGAGAGAGCAGAGGGAGGAGAGGGGGTAGAGAGAGCGGAGGAGGAGAGAGCGAGGCGGGGGAGAGAGAGGGGGGAGAGAGAGGGGGGTGAGAGAGAGAGGGGGGAGAGAGAGAGGGTGGGGAGAGAGAGAGGGGGAGGGAGAGGGGGGAGAGAGAAGAGAGAGGGAAGAGAAAGGGAAGGGGCGAGAGTGAGAGGGGGAGACAGGGGAGAGAGGGGGTGAGAGGAGAGACAGAGAGGGAGAGAGGAGAGGGAGAGGGGAAAGAGAGGGAGAGGGGAGAGATAGAGGGGGGGGAGAGAGAGGGGGGTTGAGAGGAGAGAGAGTGCATCCTGGAGGACAACCAGTGGCTGCTGGAAGTAAGTACCAAGCACTGGGTTGAAACGGTGGAAGAAAGTGGACTTCAAATGGGGGTGGTTGGTGAAAGCATCCTGCTTGCCTGCTAGATTTTCACTTACTGTAACTGCAGGAAAAATGTTCCCGATGTTGGGGGCGTTCAGAACCATGGGTCACAGTTTAAGAATTAAGGGGGGATCAGTTAGGACTTAGATGAGGACAAACTTTCTTCACGCAGAGAGTTGTGAATCTGTGGAATTCTCTGCCACAGAAGGCAGTGCAGGCCAATTCACTGGATGTTTTCAAGAGAGAGTTACATTTTTTTCTTGGGGCTAACAACATCAAGGGATATGGGGAAAAAACAGGAAAGAGATACTGATTTTAGATGAATAGCCATGATCATATTGAATGGCAGTGTTGGCTCGAAGGGCCGATGGCCTATTCCTGCACCTATTTTCTATGTTTCTATGCTTCAGTATATGGCAATAAAACTCGATCACTTGATTTTGAAGCATTCATGCATGGTGGAGGTATAATGTAGTCATAGAGGGATACAGTGTGAAAACAGGCCCTTCGGCGCAACTTGCCCACACCCGCCAACATGTCCCAGCTACGCCACCTGCTTTTGGTCCATACCTACAAACCTGTCCTATCCATGTATCAGTCTAACTTTTTCTTAAATGTTGGGATGGTCCCTGCCTCAACTACCTCCTCTGGCAGCTTGTTCCATACACCCATCACTCTTTGTGTGGATAAAGTTACCCCTTAAAAAGTTACCTCTTAAAAATACTTCATACAAAAAACATTGAAATCATACTTCTACAGTGCACTAAAACATGATTTTAATACATCAAATTTCAAAAAGTTCCTACCCTGGGAGGGGGGACACCCTTCATCCACACCCTCTCCCCACTCGGTTGCTCCACTTCCTCACCGGGTACCCCCAAGGCCAGTGATCAGTGATCGCACAGCCTCCCCCCTTTCAAAAATGCTCCAATCCAATTTAAAACATATGTATTGCATTCAAGTGTAAGTTAAAAGACTCGCTACAGTATGCACCTTATTGCACAATTTCAAGCTGAAAAATGCAAATGTCCCACACCAATGGGAGGGGGCACCCTCCTCCCACAACCACCCCCCCCCCTCCACCCCCCCCCCCCCCCCCTCCTCCCACCCCCCACCCCCACCCGTCGCTATGCTCCCTCGGGCTTGGTCTCTCGCAATTTCTCACTCCCAACTCTCACCCAATGTTGGCAGCCCTGGTTTTAGCTTGGTGGAAAAGTGAGATACACAAGACAAATTGCTTTAGACCATAGTCCAAAAGAATTTGTGATCAATGTATGAGCAATATATTTTATTGAAATAAGCCCAACTCTGATTCCACAGTTGAGGGTATGGAAGACTCTACATTTTAACATATTTTAAATTTGATGCATACAATATTGCACTGGAAAAGTGGTGACTCTTGTGAACTGCTTCAGTGTAAGCAATCATTCTTGCTCTCTTGTACTTGAGTAAGATTCTGCCTATGTATATAAAATTTTTACTGGACTATAGGCAAAAAAAAGTATTTTGTTGTTTTTGATTCAAGATGCATGTGACAATAAAGTACCATTGAAACAAAAAAAACATATGTAATAGTACACATTATCACTTTCATGCAGAGAGATCCACAGCCTTCCAACCCAGTTCATTCCTAATCTCTGCTTTCTGTCTATCAACCTATCCTCAATACTCTTAAGAATATTACCTCCAATTCCATGTCCCTGAATGCTGTTACAAGATTTATGATAGAACTTGTGGATACGTTGCTGCTGAACAGTGCAGGATGACTCACATGGATTCAAGGTCTATGCTTCACTTCATTCACCATTTTCCAATAAACCTAGCTTCATTTTATTCACTGCACCAATTACACATGTAACAGTCATTGTAACACCTCTCTACAACTGAGCAAAATTGAAATTCTCAGCCACCAATTAAATAAAAGGCAGATGCCTTTCATCTTCCGACAACTATAAGATAGGGATATCATGTCGATTTGCACAATAACCACCGTAATGCTTCAGGAAAAACAAAATAATATTTTAGGAATATAAGTCACTTTCCTGAAAATGCACAATATATTTATTCGCCATGCCTCTGATAGAAAAGTAAATTTACTTAATTAGTGACCAACTGAAGACCTTGTAGGGGTTCTGTTATCAGGCTGAACTAGATATGCGCTGGTTAATTTAGTTGCTTTACAAAATAAGAACAGTAGTGTGTATAGACACAAAATTCTGGAATAACTCAGCGGGACAGGCAGTATCTCTGGAGAGAAGGAATGGGTCGAAATCCTTCTGTCATCCCGACATCAGTCTGAAGAAGAGTCTCGACCCGAAACATCACCCATTCCTTCTCTCTAGAGCTGCTGCCTGTCCTGCTGAGTTACTCCAGCATTTTGTGTCTATCTTCAATTTCGACCAACATCTGCAGTTCTTTCCTACACAGTAGTATGTTGTTTCTTGAAGAAAATTGAAATCTTGAGTATTCACTCTCATCAGTACAATACTAAACATTAAATTATTGAATATTTCAGTACAAACAGTAATTTTTCACTTGTACAAAACTTAAACCCACACCTTTGCCACATTATAATGCAAGATGCAAATGTGCTTACTTCATGTTTGTTACATTTAATTGGGCTCCTGCTGCCCTTTATGTGCTTGCAGTACTTCGTTGAGGTTGACATCTTGAGTCCTACAGCAAGCCCTCACAGTTTGCTTGAATGGATAATGGATATCAGCCTGCATAATTGACTCTTGCTTCTTTGGATAAAAATAGTGTAATGTGTGCAGCTGTATAATCTCTGGCGCTGAATAACAAGAATGCCTTTCTGTAAATTGGGGGATTTTATCAAATGCTGAAGCAGCAGCAGTCCAATTTATTTTATCATCTTGAGGGCTTTTTACATTTTCTCTCATCTTCTTGTGCTTTAATACACATTCTATACGTTCTGCATCATTTAAAGCATGTGAACCCTCAACTTTGTTTTAAAGCAATTTCAACACAATCTTCACTATCTTTTACCACTTAGATGTCACATTGGGTTTACCAAGGAAACATTCTTTAGCATGGTGACAATTTCTGCTATCATTAATTTTCAAGGTCTAACATTAATGACATCCAATTTGTCATCGGAAGATTCTTCAGCAAACATCACCATAGGCCACAATTCTCCAAAGCTCTTTTTAAAGACTCATGTCTAATGGAATCCCATGCACAAACAATATTATAAATGATATCTTCAATACTATAAAGGGATTGAAAATCCTGAGCAGTACCATCATCATTTATCACCTTTGTAAGAAAATCTCTCTCTGTAAAAACACTTAATTTTTTTAAATTATACCATGATCCATTGGTTGTATCAAAGTTGTTATGCTGGGAAGCAAGATGGTAAATATATTCTCGGAAAATAACTCGGATGGGTGAAAAAGTACACAAATTTGTCAAACATGAGAATACATTTACTATCTTCTGTTTTTCAAATTTTCAAATCATTTCTTTAATAACAGAAACAAATATGTGATTGAACCATTACTGAAAATTTCTTCATCCATTATTTAGACATGCTCATTATTTTGAGCTCTGTATTCCACTGCCAAATGCATTACACTTTCTTCAGGGTCCTTATATTTACCAATCACTAAAAGTTTCACTCTGTGAGTTTCATCAGCATTGACACATATTAGAATAGTAATTCAATCATTGGTTTGCTTAAATCCAGCATTCGTTTAATCAAAAAATACACTAAGTGTTGCAATAACTCAGCAGGTCAGGTAGCATGTCTGGAGAACATGGATAGGTGACATTTTCGGTCAGAACCTTTCATAAGTCTGAAGAGTCTAATCTGAAACATCACCTATCTGTCTGAACAAGTGTCCCGATCCAAAACGTCACCTATCCATGTTCTCCAGAAATGCTGGCTGACCCGCAGTTACTCTAGCGTTTTGTGCCTTTTTTTTAAACCAGCATAGCAGTTCCTGGTTTCGACTCATTTCATCAACGCTAGCAAGAGTAGAAGGTGACAAACTTCTCCAGAATAGGCCCATTTCATTCGCGTTGTATATTTGTTGTGGAAACTAGTCAAGTTCCACCACCAATTCATTGTAGGAATTGCAAGATTGCTCTGCTGCTACATGATCCACCGATTTCTGCTTACCCAAAGCACCAACTCGTCTTATTCCATGATGTGAGTTCGAAGCAGCTAAGAAAGCCATCAGAAATTTCACATGGTTCAGTTGGGCCCATTTAACCATAAAAATCTTAAACCTTTACAACAAGCATTGACCTAGAGATTGGGGCACCATTTTAGTGCAAACCATAAAACACTGTACAGTATGCTGCTTGATTACCCATTTTCAAGCTTACATAAACTTGAATTAACATTTTCTGTACCTTAATGTCATAGATGGGGGATGACTGTATTGTATTCCTTCATTAAAATGGTTTCATTTTATCCCTTCTCAAACCTCTTCCAGATGTTAATCTTCACAATACGTGTCAACACTACCCTCTTATTTTTCACACATTAAGTTGAAGATGGTTAGTTCGGCGCCATAACAGGTGATTGTGTTGATATTTCTTGATATACACTGAGTGCAATCATGTAAAGCACCATGCAAATAGCGGATACAAACAGGAAGCTTCACAGTGAGCACCTAAAGATAGCATAGAAAACTGAATACCAATAGTACCGCAATAAGCACCACCAGCAGCATCTGAGACTGTATTAACCACTGTCTATGCTGCTCTGTTCTGATATGGATCACAGTTACTGGATCTTGATGAAGAGCATCAAGACATTTCTGAAGTGCAAGTTACTTGAGTGTGCTGCATCACAAACCAATTGTGAACCATTCTATAGTCACAAGAGACATTTGCAAGTATCTCAGATTGGGAACTCAGACCAAAATGTCTTAATGCTTTATTATGTAGTTTCCGTGCAATTTTGAAAATATTGTCACTTTTACTGCACTAAAACAAATTTAAGACTTTTTCAATTAATATTGCATTTAAGACTTTTTCAATTAATATTGCATGAACAAGCGTGCAAGCCATTTCGCTCTAAATGCCCACACAACCTGGCATTGATGTCAAATTATGCTGAGCTTTTGCTACACCATGGATCTGAGTTGGTCTGTTTTTAGTGAAAAAATAAAGGTACATAGCAAAAACACGTAAACAAATTATAATTCATATGATCTTCATTGTCCTAAATCAAAAACCATTAACTTGAAAAGAATAAGTATCTTGTTACAGTATTAATCCATAATAATGTTTGATACTAATGATCCCAACGTATTCCATGCACATACGCCACTTACCAATTGTGAGGCTTCTGTCTACAGTGTCTTGTGTACTTGCATGGAGTCGTTTCATATATTCATCACTATACCAGACTCTCAGCCTCTCTCCAGGGTGAATATCCCTACAGACACGGAAGTAAATGTTCTCCTTGTGCTGGAATGCCATGAGGTTCTGCTCATTCTCTTCTCTCGATATTACAACATACCTACAACAACAAAAATGCGTGACCAATGCTGAGAAAAGATACATTTCCATCATAAATAACCAAATGTTTGAATGTTGGATCCAAGGAGTAGAATTTCAACCCCAAATCCAGACATTTGTAAACTTGGGAGTTCCTTTGGCTCTAAGGTTTGGCCAATTCAACTTGAAAGAAGATACTTCACTGAAAAACATATTTATTAGGCAAGAAATCAAATAGCAATATTAGTCTCATTCATGGAGCTGCATAGGCTTGCAAAATCAAACTATATAACGGATTATAAAACTGAGGAAAGATTGGGCATATTTAAAAATATAAAATGAGTTTCCTCTTTTTAAGAAGACAAACTTTCTTACATTCTTTCATTATGTTCATAAACATTGATTAATTGGAACATCATTCGTGGAATATCTAGAAAAGATACACTTGCATGCACCTTGAGATTTCAGGTTGATATATTCTATCCCCAACCCTTTACACTCAAGCCAACAGTAGCAATTTTGACTAGAGCCCCTGACTCACCTCATCCAATTGCCTTTGGTCTCATCTGTACCATCAATGGACTTATAGGTATTATTTTTGCCAAGTATCTGTAATGACAACATTAATTAATGTAAGGTAGACACAAAAAGCTGGAGTAACTCAGTGGGTCAGGCAGCATCTCTGGAGAGAAGAAATGGGTGATGTTTCGGGTCGAGTCCCTTCTTCAGGTATACCCTTAAGGTATATTCATTGATATACCTTGACTTTAAAATAAATGGGATTTTACTGAATCATAAAGTTTGTTTCACAGAAAGAGGCCATTAGCTTATTGTGTCCTAGCCAACTAGAAAATTTTAACTTACACTTGAATGCAACTTTATGCTTTAAATTGGATTAGGTATGTATAAGATTAGGCTAAATTTCATTCCTAATTACATTCCACAGTAGTGCCAGGCTCTGATCAACAGGTGCAGCACATGAATGACCTTCATGTATGGAAATCAGATTATGATTCATGCTGTTATGCATATAGAGAAACAAAAACATAGAAACGGCAAGAAGAGTCACACTTCCATCACTGCACAAATAAATCAATCAACCTTACCCTTTGACTATAGAAACAAGACAAAAATAATGGCACATATTCAAACGTATATGGTTCAATGAAATTAAGATATATATGTAAAACATATATATATATAAAAACATGCCCTTCGGCCCACCAAGTCCACACCGACCAGCAATCTACCATACACCAGTTGTATCCTACACGCCAGGGACAATTTACAGAAGCCAATTAACCTACAAACCTGCACTTCTTTCGGATGTGGGAGAAACCGGAATATCCAGAGAAAACCATGTGGTCATAAGGAGAATGTACAAATACTGTACAGACTTTGTTAAGCGAAACAGGTACTATTCTCATAATATTATTCACCTCAACTAAGTCTTTTCTTCACTTCTGTTGCTGCAGGGAATACAATCCCAGTTATCGAATCTTTCTTTAAAGTGAAAAAAAAAATTCCAGCCTGCCAATATGTTCATAAATCGTACCTGGATCCTCTCCAGAGTAATTGCACCCTTTCTACAGTGTGTCATAGTCTTACAGCATGGGAACAGGCCCTTCATCCCAACTTGTCCATGCAAATCAAGATGTCCCATCTAAACTAGACCCATTTATCCGCATTTGGCCCATATCCCTTTAAACCTTGTATGTGCCATTGTGTGTGTAAGGGTGTGTGTTAGGTTGTGCGTGAGAGTGCGTGTCAGTATAGCGGCGACAACACCCGGAGTGAGCGGAGACTTAGTGATATCCGGGGAGCATTTCCCTCTCTCCCCCCCTCCCCGGGAATGCAGGCCGGCCAAGATGCTCTGTGTCCAGTTGGGGTCCGGGGGAGGTGAGGTTCAGTGACCCGGGGGTCCCTGGGAGGTGAGGGTCAGTGACCCAGAGGTCCGGGGGAGGTGAGGGTCAGTGACCCGGGAGTCCACCATCGGAGCGGAGCTATAGCCCGTGATTCATCCCTGCGACTCCGGAGGCGACACCGGCTGTAATTTTTTTTTCACTTTGAAGAAAGATTTGATAACTGAGATTGTATTCTCTGCAGCAACGGAGGAGAAGAAAATACTTAGTTGAGGTGAATAATATTATGGGAATAGGACCTGTTTCGCTTAAAAAAGAGTGTAAGAAGGAAGTGCAGATGGTGGTTTAAACTCAAGATAGACACTTAAAGCTGGAATAACTCAGCAGGACAGGCTGCATCTCTGGAGAGAAAGAATATGTGCTGTTTCGGGTTGCAACCTTCAGACCGAAGAGGTTGAAAACCAGCCATAATACACAATGACTGGAGATGTGTGTTATCCAACTAAGGGCAGTAATCAGAATCATGTGTTCATCTTTATTGAAATGACACCATAATAAATATAAAACAGAAAAAAGAATTTAATGGGGTGGCATGGTGGCGCAGTGGTAGAGTTGCTGCCTTGTAGCACCACAGACCCAGATTTGATCCTGACTACGGGTGCTGTCTGTACAGTATTTGTACATTCTCCTTATGACCACATGGTTTTCTCTGGATATTCCGGTTTCTCCCACATCCGAAAGAATCCAGGTTTGTAGGTTAATTGGCTTCTGTAAATTGTCCCTGGCGTGTAGGATACAACTGGTGTATGGTAGATTGCTGGTTGGTATGGACTTGGTGGGCCGAAGGGCCTGTTTTCATATATATATTTTACATATATATCTTAATTTCATTGAACCATATACGGTTGAATATGTGGCATTATTTTCATCTTGTTTGTATAGTCAAAGGGTAACGTTGATTGATTTATTTGTGCAGTGATGGAAGTCTGACCTCTTGCCTTGTTTCTATGTTTTTGTTTCTCTATATGCATATATATGAATTATATATGAAGCATGAATTATAATCTGACGTCCATACATCAATATACTAAGGTCATTCATGTGCTGCGCCTGTTGAACAGAGCCTGGCTCTACATTGGAATGTAAGTAGGAATGTAATTTAGCCTAACCTTATTCATACCTAATCCAATTTGAAGCATAAATGTTGCATTCAAGTGCAAGTTAAAAGACTTGCTACAGTATGCACCAGATTGCACAATTTCAAGCTGAAAAATGCAAAAGCTCCCTACCCCCCTCCCACACCCTCCCCCCCTCGGGTCACTACGCTTCCTCGCAACTTTTCAATCTCAACTCTCACCCAATGTTATCAGCCCTGCTTTTAATTGACTGACAGTTCTGTCTACCTTTAAAGAACCCTAAGTTGTACATTCCAAGTTTCCTTTCTTCTGTCACACTGCTCAGTGTCTTTCCATTTATTTGATATTTCTTTGTTGTGTTTTTTCCCCCCAAATGTATTGATCAAACTTTGTGGATAAAATGTCACACCCCCTACATTTAAGATCAAATCATTATTTTCCCCCCACAAACACTTAACCTATCAAATTTTCTTAGTGTTTTGTTCCATTTAGTCTATTCACTGTTATCCAACTTAATGCTATTATAACTTGGATATAAAACTCTACATCCCCATTTCAGGTCTTTAATATTCCTTCTCTCCAGAGATGCTGCCTGTCCCGCAGAGTTACTCCAGCATTTTTGTGTCTATCTTTGGTTTAAACCAGCATCTGCAGTTCCTACATACACATCAGGTAATTAATAATTATATTTATGTAATGGGAGCAAGAGTTCATAGCCTTTTAGGGTCTTAAGTACATCCAACAAATGGGAGTAACATGTTAATGATGGCTATTTTCATCTTCAATCTATAAAACAATTCCCTACACAATTCTTTACCTCCAATCCCTCACACTATGTTTTGTTAACAATCCTTCAGGTAAAAACATATTGACTGACTTCTGGAAGTCCATATGAATAATAACAAGACATTCATTTTCAAGGGCACAATTTTCATCTCTTTAAAACAAAAATCAGCTAGCTTCTTTGTACATGACTTGTACTTTGCAATTCCACAATGCCTTATCTATTTGTTTGGCTAAATGCTCAGTCGCTTGTTATGATCCCCTTGTTGTTGCATTGTGGAACTGTCATAAATACTGTTTTTCACTTCTCAGATCTCATGTTGACATGCCATTTTTAATGACATTTCTGCACAGTAATCAATTTTTTTTTACGATTCTTTTTCACTCCAATCCTATTAATTTTTTATTGAGTCTCTGTCCTCCATTTACAAATCCATTTTCACAATGCTTGGGAAGCTACTAGGACAAAGGGAGATAACGCCTAGGCGTTATTAATAATACCGGGACACTAACGACACCAGCTTCTGCTCTATTTCCATTGTGCTTAAATTTACTAATATTATTGTTATAATAGAGTTTACAAGTGCAACTGTTTTTAAAAAAAAGGATAATTGGCTATGCTGTAGTAAATGAAATGACAACAGTAATGCAAAACAGAAATATATTAAAACCTGCTGCCTTGTTATTATACAGTACATTGAAAGACCATTTTGCATCAGTGTACCAAACTACAAAAACCTGGATGACAGTGCTGTTCTTCAAAGATAATATCACACCATAGCTCTCCACATTCATCAAATAACAGAGCCTTGCCCCCGCACATTCAGTTAACAATGAAGACATGGCTTAGAACATGCACAATGTTTCCGCAACCCCCCTTTCAACAACCCCACACTGCTTTGTTGTTACTCTCTGAAGCACAAAATAAGGCTTGCTATTTCAGAGTTGAGCAGCAATTACACATTCATCATTTAGGGGTTTGCAAGAGGTGTAATATCAAGCTCCCCACAGACTATGTCAATGCCTTTTGGTATGACATAACCCTTCTAACAATGAATGTTTTATGCAACATATTATAACCAGAGAGCATGCACAAGGCCTGTAGGTTTACAGACTTGAAAAGGCTCATTGCCATGTTGGTAAACAAGACCAGGTTGGATGAAGTAGGAGAGGATGACATGGAAATGTTGCTAGAATTTCATGACAAAGAACTTACAACTTGTAACTAGCACAGCCAGCAAAATAGCTCACTGCAAAAAAAGTTTTCGAAGACATTCTGCTTCAGTAGTAAAGCGATAACCATTTTCAAAGGTGATAATCCCAATACGGACCCAGCATTTGGATGCATGATGTGAGGACATGGCAGTTTGCTACATCTGATCCAAAATAAGACTTCATTAACAGCTCTTAGCCTTGTTCATCAGCCACATGGAACTGTCACAAGAACTCTTATCATTAACATCACAGATGCCATCAAACTCGGATTCACTCAGTTAAGATACAAATTAGAACCACTCAACCTCTGATGTCGGGACTATCAGCTAGATCCTAGCTGATGTAACAGTAACCCCAACTCTGCATCCATGTCTATCCCTAGTGACATTTAACATATTTTTTCAGATACCTTTTGGCCACAAAGCACTTTTAAATCACGTAGTATTTATTGCATTTCTCACAGTAAATTATACATCACGATTGGCATTTTGGGCTGAAACTATCTTAGCATTTCTTGCACTGCAAAAGCAGCCTAAAACTCATGACAGTTAATTTTGCAAAAGCCTGAATGAATACTCTCAATCAATAGACATAGAGGTGTTTAGGAGTCTCAAATTCAACATGCTCCAATCTCAACATCTCACACACTCACTAAAAAAAGAAATCACATTAGATACTTAGCTCATAAGCATCAAAAATACACTGCTTAAAAAGTACCAATAGTTCATGTTGTTGCATTCCAACAGTAATGTTCAACCAAGAAGGATATCCCCATTCACTTCATGTCCCACTCCCCCACCTTTTGGTGCAGTGTTCTATCATATCATTAAAGGTACATACCAGCCATGAGAAAAACCCCGAGGATTTATCAGTTTGACACACTTCTCCCTCATATGGTCCAAATATCTTTCCTCTTGAAATGATAGATTCTAAACAACGAACGTCAATCTCCCCTCCAGGTTCCTTCACAATTGCCACTCCAGGAGGAACCGAAAGAGCCGCCCTTTCTGGTGTACCTACAGGTATAGGTGTATCAGCAACAAATATTGGATGTCCATGAAGAGCACATTCTTCCATGAAGTATTCTTGGCAGGTCTCACAAACTAGGATACAAACAATAAAAAGAGTACAGTTAGATGCACATTTACATAAGGAGCAATATGTAATTAATTAAATGAAAATAATGGGATACATAAGATCCTGTAATCAATTTATCTTTTCCACACCTTGCACCAAAAGGTTTGCAGTATCTCATCTTTACATATAAATCAAATATAGTCCACCTCGGCAATCTTCATCACTAACAAATCACTTTGCAACAATATTATCCTTAAACTAAAGTGAAACTGCTTGAGAACCGAACCCAATTGTGGGGTGATGAAGCCGAATAAAGTTATAAAAATAAGAAGAAATTAAAATAGGTTTCTGGGCTAGCTTACAGCTTATATTTAGTGTCAAATTAGGCTTGCCTCAGGTTGCAGTGTGTGGGATAATAAGTACCATAACATTGTCTCCCAAGTGAGGAAGTGACAGAGAAAGAAACAGCTAGTCACATCTTTGAAGTAAGATGCCATAAACCAAATGACCAATGTTATGGGGGAGGAGGCAATAAAGGAAGAGAGAAACAGCTAGTCACATCTTTGAAGTAAGATGCCGTAAACCAAATGGCCAATGTTTAGGAGGGGCGAAGTGATGAGAGAGGATCCAGGGAAGTGGAAAGATAAGATGCCATAAAACAAATGGCCTATGTTTATGAAGGACCAAGTGACAGAGAGGAAACAGCGAAAGAGCTAGGGTGATCTCTTTGAAGATAAAATGACCTAAAACAAATGGCCAATGTTTTTAGTATATCGTAACCTGTAAACAAAAGGCCTTTGATGTGATGCCTTTTCCTGTACCTCTGACCATGACTAATGTCTGTGGAATGTGCTAATGTGACAAAGAAACACTATATAATGTGATGTAATTCTGTTGTTCAGAGAAGGGGACGGAAGACGGTTAAGTGTCTGTATTGGTCACTTGACTGGAATTCTCGCTCCCTTCCATCGGCCGATGTTAAGTAAAGTTTTGAACTGGTCTACTAAACAGTTTGTGTGGTGTCTGTTTATTAAGAAGCGAACCTGGTTTAGTAGTTAAGAAAGTAGCTTTTTCAGGGGGAGCTCTTACATATATAGCTTTTCTACTTTGATTATTTATTTAGCGAATGCAAAGTCCTTTAGCCAAGCAGTTGCCTCTTGATCTGCTGTATGAAGGGTGACAAGTCCTCCTTTGAGTCTTTGTTGAGGGCATGCTTCAATGATGTGTTGCATTGTTTGCTGCTCTCCACAAGCACACCATGGGGTTGGACTGCTGCCCCATTTGTGAAGGCTGGCCAAGCAGGGGCCATGTCCAGTCCTGAATCTATTCAGCGTCGTCCACTGCTTCCTTGGGAGATTGGTGCCAGGGACCGGTAGGGTGGGGTCTGACACCAGATGTTTATTTGGGACGTCCTTGGACTCCCATTCCCTTTTCCAAGCTGATTGGATGGTGAAATCAGCTGGTGGTGGGTTCTTCCAAATTGGTCGTCTAGATGGAAGTCGAGCAGTGGGTGGGTTGAATATGTCCATGTGAATTGGCAGATGAGGGGAGTTTTTGGTCTTTTGGAGCATCCTTTGAGTGAGGACTACTCGCCGGATGTGTGGAGGGGCTATGTTGGATAGGACAGGGAGCCAGGGGAGTGGTGTTGAGCGGATTGTTCCTGTGATGATCCTCATTGTTGAGTTCAATTGGGTATCCACATGGTGTGTGTGGGATGACCTGGACCAAACAGGGGCACAATATTCGGCTGAAGAAAATGCAAGGGCTAGTGCTGAAATGCGCAGTGTGGGGGCTGCTGCCCCCCACTTTGAGCCAGCAAGCTTACTGAGGAGATTGTTTCTGGACTTCACCTTAGCTGCTGTTCTTTTAAGATGTTCCTTGAAGGATAGGGTCCTGTCAAGGGTCACTCCGAGGTAGGTTGGAGTGGGGGCATACTTCAGTTTGGTCCTGCTCAGATAGATGTTTGGTTCTCTTGTGGCTTCTGCATTATGGAGGTGGAACACACTAGAGACCGTTTTTGCTGGGCTTGGTTTTAGGCGCCAGGTTTTGCAGTACTCGTCCAGTTTAGCAAGGTCTTCATTGAGCACCTGTTCCAATGTACCAAAATCTGGTGCTTGGAAGGCCAAACAGATGTCATCTGCATAGATGAATTTGCGGGATTTGGTGGTGGGTAGGTCATTTGTGTAAAGGTTGAACAAGGTTGGGGCTAAAACTGACCCTTGCGGGAGCCCATTCTTCTGTATTCTCCATGCACTCTTGTTCTGTCCAAGGTGAACTCTGAACCTGCGGTTGGAGAGCAGAGATTTGATGGTTTCTGATGCCCAGGCAGGGAGTGCTTTGGTGAGTTTTAGGGATGTGATTAAATGGAGTTGATACTGAATAACTGAAGATGGACACAAATAGCTGGAGTAACTCAGCGGGACAGGCAGCATCTCTGGAGAGAAGGAATGGGTGATATTTTGGGTCAAGACCCTTCTTCAGAAGAATAGTCTTAACCCGAAACGTCACCCATTCCGTCTCTCCAGAGATGCTGCCTGTCCCGCTGAGTTACTCTAGCATTTAGTGTCCATCTTCTGTTTAAACCAGCATCTGCAGTTCCTTCTTACACCATTGAATAACTGGTTTTAATTCAACAATAAAACTTACACCAGTAGTCAAATTGTCCAGGGGGTTCATTCATCGTCACTTCTTCATCTTTCACCTTCCCCATTTCCAGTTCCATTCCTGCAGGATATATCTGGGTATATTCTGATGCAATGCTATAAGAAGACATGGAAAGCTGACAATTAATGTGCAATTCACATACTGTTCAATGTTACTCAAAACTAATTCAAAATAATGACAGCAAAGTTTTTGTTTTCTGAATCTTTAGATTTTAACTACAAAGACTTAGAACAGCATACAGCTGTGGCAAAATCCTATGATTTCTATATCTATTGGAAAGCATTCCTGGAGGTTTCATTATGATGTGCCACTAATTACCTGACACAAAGAACGCTTTCCCTAACCAACGCACACCTCCATTCAAAACACTACTAAAAACCACATCCACATTTTTTTTAGAATTAATAAATGAAACTATTCAAAAAAGATTTTACCCTTTTGCAATTTTTTCCTGACTACAGATTTTCTTTTTTGGAAAGTAATCTCCATTATCTCAGGTAAATGTGTTGGTGACATTGGGCATTACTATGCATTGCTGTACAGAGGGAGAAGTAACAGGCCATTAAATCATTTCAAGTTAACCTTATTGTATTGGGAAGGGCGATTATAGGGTGATGGGTTGTATATATGACTAAGAGATACTGTATAGTATATGGGGGTTTTTTCTTTTCTTTTTTATTTTTTTCACTCTTTTTTTGTATTGCTTTGTAAATATTTGATTAGTGTTTAAATGTAAATAATTTGGTGTACATATAGCTGCTGGTGTACATATGGTGTACATACAGCTGCTAAATTTGTATAAGATCATTATAAGCAGTTGAATAAGGGGTGGGAATTAATAAGCTTTGGCTTCTTCCTGCTCCTTTTCAGACAAATACGATTTCATTTGTTTCTAGATATTGTTTATGACACTTTATAAATATTCTTGTTTTGTTTTTTTGTTTTTTGTATGTTGTTTCACACTTGCTTTTTATTCTTTTATTCTGTTCGAAATAAATAAATAAATAAATAATTTATGTTTTAGAAAAGCCTATAAAGACATCAATTAACAGTTTCCGATAATAAGAATGTATTCATCAGCTTTCTCCTCTATTTCAAGTAAACAATTCATGTGATGGCAGGCAACTGACCAATAAGATACCCTAAAGATATATAAAATAACTCTTTTTAAGAATATTAACATTAAAATATTCTTAAAATGTATCTGGATCCAAGCTACGGAAAGTACAATTGGTTATTTTACAAGCGTATGAAAACATCTTAGAAATGTTTGTGCACGTGCACAAAATCACCACTTATTCAGGCCCTTAAAATCCTGAAACTCTATGTAATACTATAATGCAAGTCAACAAGACCCATATGTGCACATTTATATTTTTTAAATATTTTAATGTGGAAACTCAAAAAGCAAACCGTAGCCCCATTCCCAAATTGTCTCAGGAACTTTTTGCCGAGAATGTGCACTAACTTTTCATTCACATTGTGAATAACTAAAGTGGTCCGTTTCATTCTGTTCACAAACTTTCACCTAGTTACTGGATTTCAACATGCACTTAGCATAGCTCAATGGCATTGTTATCCAAGGGCTAATTTTGAGTATGGTTGAAGCGCAAAATGTGATTCAATTGCAATATTAAATATGGAAAAAAATGATTCCACGTGCCTCTTCTGCCGTTGCCTGAATATTTCTTCCACCTTTCTGTTTGCACTTCTTTAATCGGAGAGATAACATTAATGGACTTTGCCACTTCTGCTCATGCATTTTTGTACATCTGTGGCCATCCATTTCAAGACATTGTTTTTTTGCTGTACCTTCAGCAATAAAAGCTGCTGATCTTCATTACTGAAAAGGCCAATTTGACTACATACAGTTCTTGCTGAAGAAAAAAAAATAGCTTTGGATAGCAGATAATTGGCTGACCTTTAAACATAAGCACTCACTCTGCTTTTATATATTATATATAAATTTGCCAAATAAAAAGGACAAATTGTACACTGAACAATTCATTCTTATCCTTTTTCATCTTGCAGGCATATTTACTTGATCACAAAATTATTGTTCACATTTGCTACATCAAATGACTCAAGCCACCCTTCTATAACAATCATTATGGTATGCAGTATTCAACCAATGTTCTTGGCGAGAGTGAAGCCTGAATCAAAATTGACACGTTTCTTAAATAAAAACAAAAAATGATTGAATACTAAGGTCAGGTAACATCTAAGAACAAGTCAAAACCTTTGCATCAAAACCAAAATAAGTTTGAAAATCTAATACATCTCGAGTTGTGAATGAGGAAGAGAAGGTGTGGACAGAAGACCAGATAGTATCGGTGATGAGGTTTGTACATCTAGACTGAATGACACAAGTGATGAGAGAGGGTGCTGAATGATAGTTCATTGCCGATGATTATGGAAAAGGCATAAATGAAAGACAAATAAAAGCTGAGAAGGGGAGTGAGGAACTATGGCATACAAAACATTGCAATCAAAACACTGCAGATGCACAAAAATTCTGGAATATACAGAATGCTGGAAATATACGATGGTCTGGCAACAATGGCATTACACTGAGCCTTTTGATATGAACTGTGAACATCTGCGGGCCAGTAATCACACCAGAAACAGTCTGCCAAAGCAAAGTTACCCATTTACTCTGACTGTTTTCATCTCTATTTTTTTCCGGTACATTTTCCCCAATGCTATAAATAACAAAGGTACACAAAATTGCTGGGGAAACTCAGCGGGTGCAGCAGCATCTATGGAGCGAAGGAAATAGGCGACGTTTCGGGCTGAAACCCTTCTTCAGACTGATGGGGGGTGGGGGGGGGGAGAAGGAAGGAAAAGGGGAGGAGGAGGAGGAGCCCGAGGGCGGGCGGATGGGAGGGTGGGAGGAGACAGCTAGAGGGTTAAGGAAGGGGAGGAGACAGCAAGGGCTAGCAAAATTGGGAGAATTCAATGTTAATGCCATCCGGACGCAAGGTCCCCAGACGGAATATGAGGTGCTGTTCCTCCAATTTCCGCTGTTGCTCACTCTGGCAATGGAGGAGACCCAGGACAGAGAGGTCGGATTGGGAATGGGAGGGGGAGTTGAAGTGCTGAGCCACCGGGAGTTCAGGTAGGTTATTGCGGACTGAGCGGAGGTGTTCGGCGAAACAATCGCCCAACCTACGCTTAGTCTCCCCGATGTAAATCAGCTGACATCTATGAAAAAGCTACTTTTATAACTACTAAACCAGGTTCGCTTCTTAATAAACAGACACCACACAAACTGTTTGGTAGACCAGTTCACAACTTTACTTATTATCGGCCGATGGAAGGGAGGGAGAACTCCAGTCAAGTGACCATTACAGACACTTGACCGTCCTCCGTCCACCACACTGAACAACAGAATTACATTGCCTTAAATAGGGTTTTTTTGTCCCCTTAGCACATTTCACAGACATTAGTCATGGTCAGAGGTACAGGAAAAGGTTTCCACAGAATGCATCACATCAAAGGCCTTTTGTTTACATAGTACAAGATAACATTGGCCATTTGGTTTACGACATTTTATCTTCACAGAGATCACCCTAGCTCTTTCGCTGCTTCCTCTCTGTCATTTGGTCCCTCATAAACATTGGCCATTTGGTTTATGGCATCTTACTTCACAGATATGACTAGCTGTTTCTCTCTTCCTTTCTCGCCTCCTCCCCCATAACATTGGCCACTTTGTTTACGGCATCTTACTTCAAAGAGATCTAGCTCTTCTCTGCTTGTCACTTGGGAGACAATGTTATGGTATTTATTATCTCACACACCGCAACCTAAGGCAAGCCTAATTTGAGACTAAATATAAGCTGTAAGCTAGCCCAGAAGCCAATTTAATATCTTATATTTTAACTAAAATTCAGCTTCATCATTCCATCCTTTTATCAAATTTTTGATAACAACTACAGTCCTTGCTGAGTACATACGAAAGACCATAAGCATCTCATCAGACAAATTAATAGTACACTAGTAACACAATCATTTCATAGTGGACAATCATTCCACAAGTCCCTCCAAACATTTTAAATGGCCACCAACCTCCCCCAGAAGTGACACTGAGATACTACCATAGGACAGGAAAAGGATCATAAAAATTGCTCAGCCTTTATTCGGCTTTGCTTGGAACTCCCCGTGTGCTGGTGTAACTGGTTCATGCTTCTCTTGTGTGGCACTGCATTTGCAACATAACAATGCCTGTCACAAATATACTGTTTCCTAAAAATACACCAGTGCCTTGGTTGTGGCAAAAACAGGTAGATTTAACTGGCCTTTGCAGACCTCTTACTGTCTGTAGTCAGGGTATCTTTGCTGCGCTTGTCATGTTTGACTTCAATCTTGTTTAAAAGGAGGTGTGAACCATCCTTTAAATGTGGGTTAGTCCACAAGTTTGCCATTCTGAAGAAAGTTCAGTCCATGTGGGCTGGGCCACCCCAGAATAAAGGGAGTATCAATAGCCCATCGTCCTTGTTTCCACAAACTGTTCAGTCAATCAAATGTATCCAGCGACGATGATCTTCAATCTTTACAGCAGTTCATGTTGTTAGCAACACTTGGTTGTTCTTTTCAACACAATCTCAATTTCTTCTTGTCCCAGCACCATCATCGTATAGCTTTTATGGCCTTGGTCACTGGTTTCCAGCAAAAACTCCTCCAACCTGGGAATGTAGATCTGGCAAGACATGGGTTAATTGCCGACCATACATAATTAGTTAATTGCCCAGGGCCTGTAGGTGGCTTCCCCCCACTCTCCAGGGGGTGGACACAGCAGCTTTTCCTGTATCAATCTTGTTCCCAGCTGAGTTCCTCCAGCACTTTTGTCTTCCTTTGATCTGCCAGCATCTCCAGTTCCTTCCTAACACTTCCCTTTGAATTTATTCTTTAATTCGATTATATCCGAAGAGGCCCTCTCCACCTGAATATTCAATTCTCCAAATATGTTCATATTAAAACAATCTTTCCTAAAAGAACTCACTCAGAATCAGTAATCAATAATACATTTTCTTTTTCTCTGTAATTTTGACATTTCCAATCTCATTTAACACTTTAATCGGGATGAGTCTTTTTTAAACTTGGTCCAAAAGATTTATAATCAACCAACACATTTTATCATTCGAGTATAGCTTCGCCCCCCATTCATGCCTGTTTCTTAATGGAGCACACCATAAACTGTCTGTCCATTTGCATTTTAAAGGACAAACTTCTTAAAGTGATACACAACTTTGCTCATTGCTTCAAATTTCACACATTCCACATAAAACATTGTTTTACAAGCAGTACATATACAAAAACATTGTTTTACCAGCAGTATATATACAAAAACATTGTTTTACCAGCAGTATATAATATTTTATCTTCAAAGACGTCTCTTTGTAATTTACTTTCCCTTTTTCTGACAAGACTTCTGTTTACCAAAATCCTGGTTACCTAACCCTAATTGGACATTGATCTAGATCATGATTAGTCAGACTCCCCTTGACTTTACAGTCTCCCTAGCTCTTTCCTCATTTCTCCATCAAATTTCCCTTCATCCCCAATTTTTTATAACATAGTTGCCTGTCAGAAAAAGGATTTACCTCCGGGGTAATTTTGTTTTGCAATCCCCATTGACTCTTTCCACCATCCCAGATGCCTGTGGGTGGTGTACACAGTGAAATTGCAGTCGAATATTAAAATGTGCACATTTTTCCTTATTAATAGTGGTTAAAATGAGGACCATTGTCTGAACTTATGACATTAGGTAGGCCAAACCTGGGAATAACTTCTCTTAACAACAATGTTACCATAGTTTCAGCAGTATTATTAGTGGTTGGTAGAGCTTCACTCCACCTGCTAAATAAATCTAAAATCACTAAGCAATATTTATAACACTGGGCCCTTGGTATTTCAATAAAATCAATCTGTATACATTCAAACGATCGTGATGGCATTGGCGTCACCGCTGAGGGTATCTTAATTAGTTTGCCTGGATTATTTCGTTGGCAAATTTTACATTCATAGGCCTGCCACCACATTTCCTTTGTTATTCTATCATTCCCTCCTTACCAGCATGGGTAAGACGAGTAAAAATGTATCGAATACACCAACTTGTCCAAGCGGGGTGTGCTGAATCAATGGCACAGCCCTCTTGTTTCCATAGTTATTTTTATATGTAAGAGGCGTCCCTCTGTAATGTACATACCTCCCTCATATCTGGCAAGACCGTTCTATTTGCTAGCATCTGTTTACGTGCTGTCACTACGCATTTGGATGTACAGGCTGCTTGCTTGGATACACTATCGGCAACTCATTGCCTTTTGCTATAGGGTCCCCAGCACCAGTGTGTGCAGTACATTTAATAATGACCAGCTGTTCTGGTAGCACCAATGCCTCAAGCAAATTACGCACAGAAAGGCATTCCCGTGCTCCCAATCCTGGGGAGCTTTGTAAGGTCGGAACTTCAAGGTATAGGGATGTTACTGACGGAACTGTCCCAGGTAAAGATGCCATTGCTACTGGTAGGTCATAGGGAGGTGGTCATCTCCCAAGATGATCTAACTCATCTTCATTACCAAATAGGGTCGTCGTGCCAGACATGAAGTCTCCTCCAGAGGATTTACCAGTACAGGTGCACAACCTTTTATCCGAAGATCCAAATAACGAAAACCTCCGAATAGCGGCCATTTTTTCGGTCCTTGAAGAAAGGTCCTTGAAAACGTTCACCGAGGGCGGCCCGCAGAGGTGACAGCGGAACCTCCGGTCGGTCCTCGAAGAAAGGGGAACTAAATCCCCATTCATAAAAGAGAAGGTGAGGGTATATTGCGCGGGAGGGTTAATAATTGACAATCTGCTGCTGCCTGCCCGCTGAGTTAAAAAGTTCCCACGGTAGACTCACGATACACAGTGCAGATTGTCGCTCCCTTCAGTTTCACCCCACCTACGCCCCTCTGCTTCCCGGCCATGTGTGTGACCCCTTCCCTCCCCTCTCCAGCTCCCCGCCCATTGCACCGGCGCGGGGGCTTTGCACTGTCTTCACGTCGGCGATTGCAGCAGGACCGTGCTAGTCACCGGAGACGTCAGGACCAATTGGACACCGACCCCCAGGCCCACCGCAAGCACGGAGATCCCAGAGACCCACAGCCAACAGCAGCCCAACCCCACTCCAACTACAGAGGAACCTGGGTTGCGGATGACGGGGCGCAGCTCGGGGCGTCGTAGGGCCCCATCGGGGAGCGGCCACTCAAAGCCACGCCGGGCGTTGTAAGGCCCTGCCCCGGTCTTGATGTTGGAGCCCCCGGCGGGCTCTAGCAAGTCCGCGGCAATTTACAGCCGCGCCGGGCGTTGTAAGGCCCCGCTCCAGGTCACTCTCAACCCCGTAATTCGGGCGGGAGAAGTCGCCGTTGCCAGTGCCCCACAAAGCAATCTCCCACCATGGACCCGCGAGCTCCTGGTGTCACCATCCACCGGAGTCGGGTCGCAGCAGCGCGCCACCGCAGCTCTCCACGCTCCGAAGCTGGCTAGCTCCACGGAGGTAGGTCCGTAGGTCCACAGCTCCCACCGCCGCCCACCGACCCCCAGGCCCACTGCAAGCACGGAGATCCCAGAGACCCACAGCCAGCAGCAACTCCAGCCCAGCCCCGCTCCAACTCCAGAGGAACACGTAGGGGCAGAAGCTGATGGTGTGCAAGGTACGTCTTATTCTTGGGGTGGCGGATGAGGGGGCGCAGCTCGGGCTGTGGGCGAACTGCCACTTGTCGCCGTAGCGGCCAAAGATCATAGAGGAGCTCCTCTATGATCTTTGGTAGCGGCCCATCGGGGAGCGGATTCCTCTGGAGTTGGAGGGGGAGGTGGTATTGTGCTGTTTGATCGCCCCCTGCTATCCCAGGGACAGGGAGACACAGCGGCTTTTTAGACTGGTGGGCAATCACTTCCAAAGTTCTGCCCACACAGTCAGTACACTTCTCCTACACTGCATTTCATACAAACATTTATTCTGCAAGAAAAAACGACATTGAAGACTCAAACTCGCGATCGAGTAACTGCCAGGATCAAGGCGCAAACTCGCGACCTTGCGGATATGAGCCGAGCACTCTACCACTGAGCCAGCCATTAAAATCTACGCTAAAAAATTTCCATTCCGAAGACCGACAAATTCTGAATTACGAAAAGTGTCTGGTCCCAAGGCTTTCGGATAAATGGTTGTGCACCTGTACTGGGTTTATTTTTACTAACCATCACCTGTTTCTCACCTCCTGTCTGTCTTTTAATTATTTCCTCTTGTTCCTCTGCCCACTGGCATTCTAGTTGCAATACGTTCCATCCTTTCCGAGTGCTATCCTTGTTTCTTATTCCCTTCTTACATACAGCATCCATCTAACTTCAAACTCTATACTCTCCTCATGCTTCTTCACTGCGTCTGCGTCCCATGTTTTAATTCCTTTCTTCCATTTCTTTCCTGCCTTCCTTTCCCATATCAACACCTCTGCTTTTTTAAATTGTCTCGACATTCCATGTGCCCCCTACTGGCCAGGCTTCATCCCCTAACCGTTTGGTCAACTTGTAACTTAACATTCTAAATTTCTTATTATACTTAGGATTCAAATAACACATATGTTGGACTGTTATCCAGAGCATTCCCCATAGATAGATAGAAAGAGAGAGAAAACAGACTTCTTAATTCCGAATCGTTCCAAATATATCAACCAGGCCGACTCGCTACTTGAGACCCCAGTTTCTCAATTTGGCTGACTTTTTAATTCCTTAATATACGACCCAAGTGTCTTAACGAGGCCAACTCGATAACCGAGACCCCAGTGTCTCAACCTGGCAGACGTTTTAAACTTAATATACAACACCTCACCCCCCGTATCTCAACCCGACAAATCACGGATGTCTCAATGAGGCCGATGAGCCCTTAGTAGAGAGATAAAAAAGAGAAAACAAAGAGAGATAGAAAGAGAAACCGCTCAAGTCCTTCTTAAAAATATACACAAGCCCTTCTTAAAAATACATGCACAATTCTGTCTTAAAAATACATACACAATCCCTTCTTAAAAAAAACATATAAAGCCCAACTGGTCTTACCTTTGTCTGTTTCTAAGAACCTCGGCAGGGAACCAATTCAATGTCTGCTGAAGGATCACAGATGTTCCCGGGAGTTTCTAGGGAGTCGGTCTTACAAGGGGGCCCGATAGAGCTCAGTTATCTCCCTTCCAATCCCGGCAACCTCTGCAACCTCTTGCACAGTCAACCGTTGATGTGGTCCCAGCGAGGCCTGCATAACTATGCCAATGAAAAAGCTACTTTTATAACTACTAAACCAGGTTCGCTTCTTAATAAACAGACACCACACAAACTGTTTGGTAGACCAGTTCACAACTTTACTTATTATCGGCCGATGGAAGGGAGGGAGAACTCCAGTCAAGTGACCATTACAGACACTTGACCGTCCTCCGTCCACCACACTGAACAACAGAATTACATTACCTTAAATAGGGTTTTTTTGTCCCCTTAGCACATTTCACAGACATTAGTCATGGTCAGAGGTACAGGAAAAGGTTTCCACAGAATGCATCACATCAAAGGCCTTTTGTTTACATAGTACAAGATAACATTGGCCATTTGGTTTACGACATTTTATCTTCACAGAGATCACCCTAGCTCTTTCGCTGCTTCCTCTCTGTCATTTGGTCCCTCATAAACATTGGCCATTTGGTTTATGGCATCTTACTTCACAGATATGACTAGCTGTTTCTCTCTTCCTTTCTCGCCTCCTCCCCCATAACATTGGCCACTTTGTTTACGGCATCTTACTTCAAAGAGATCTAGCTCTTCTCTGCTTGTCACTTGGGAGACAATGTTATGGTATTTATTATCTCACACACCGCAACCTAAGGCAAGCCTAATTTGAGACTAAATATAAGCTGTAAGCTAGCCCAGAAGCCAATTTAATATCTTCTTATATTTTAACTAAAATTCAGCTTCATCATCTAGAGCAGCGGATGCAGTAGATGAGGTTGGAGGAGATACAGGTGAACCTTTGTCGCACCTGGAACGACTGCTTGGGTCCTTGAATGGAGTCGAGGGGGGAGGTGAAGGGACAGGTTGCAACGGAAAGTGCCCGGGGAGGGGGTGGTGCGGGAGGGAAGGGAAGAATTGACGAGGGAGTTGCGGAGGGAGCGGTCTTTGCGGAAGGCAGACATGGGGGGAGATGGGAAGATGTGGCGAGTGGTGGGGTCACGTTGGAGGTGGCGGAAATGGCGGAGGATTATGTGTTGTATTTGCCGGCTGGTGGGGTGAAAGGTGAGGACCAGAGGGACTCTGCCCTTGTTGCGAGTGCGGGGATGGGGAGAGAGAGCAGTGTTACGGGGTATGGATGAGACCCTGGTGTGAGCCTCATCTATGGTGGCGGAGGGGAATCCCCGTTCCCTGAAGAACGAGGACATTTCCGATGCCCTGGTATGGAATGTCTCATCCTGGGAACAGATGCGGTGTAGGCGGAGGAATTGGGAGTAGGGGATGGAGTATAAATAACAAGTTGTTTTTACACCGGCACTTGACCACTGGTTGTATTCCCACTACATTTATTGTGGATACTGAAATAGGGACAAATATCAAGTATTTATCTAATACCTCAGATGTTTCTTTATTGTCTATTATCATTTATCTTGGCATTATCTTTGTGGAATCCCACATAATGAAAGTCAATGATCTTTGAACCACTGCAAGTCACTGTTACGTGGCAGCTGACCGCATGACTGTCAGCACCTCTTCCTCCACATGGCTAAGTGTGTAGAGCCTCAAGCTATCTGTTGCTGTAATCTACTTACCAGCTTCACCTGCAAATAGCACATTAGAGGGGCCTTGAAACTATTCTGTGATGTGTTGCCTTGGCTGAATAAGTGTTAGTTACGAGACATGCACATGTAGGATGATTGAGCAGAAATAGAAATGTTGATCTAGTGTTGTCGGGTACGTGCTGGAGATGTGGTACATGAGCAATGTGTTTAACTATTGCTCCAAGTGCTGGTAGAACATATTTATTTGACAAATCTGAGCGAAAAATCAAGGTCATTAAACAAATGTCAAAACTGGAACCATTTGCCTGGCACATCCCTGACAATATGCATTTGTTATTGCTTCAAATTAGACCTCCAAACATGCTCAACCCCACTCCTTATCATCACCTCTGCTACCGATATCTGGAGGGCACTGTCTCAGAATCAGGATGCCCACACTCACGTTTGGCTAAGCAGACTGCTCCCCAAGCTATGTAGTAATGTTTATCAAATGAACATCTCCTTTTTGAGAATTAGAGGAATAACTTCAAATCCAGTTACCTGGTTGTGCAGGAGTCCTGAATTTACTCTCTGTTATTGTGCTCTAGAATAAAAACCGTTTAAATTACACTGCTTAAACATACGTCATTGCATGAGGTGCACATGTGATTTTTTTGTGCAGAAAGAACCTGGAAAGTTGGCACAGGTGTCTCATGCATTCCCATTTTAGCTCAATTAACAAAATTCTGCAGTGTCTTTCACACTTCAAACTTCAGGCAATGGCCCTTCCACTAATTATGTACATTATTCTGTGGTCACCAAAGCTTTATTCTCTCCAAAGGTGATTTTACCTGTTTATCCTTCAAAGATCTTTTCTCCTGTACCTTCATAAGCCCTTTTTGAATAGCCTCAGATTTTGCTCCTTTATTAAAAGTTCATGTGATAGAAGCAGAATTAGACCATTCAGCCCATCAAGTCTCCTCGACATAGATTATGGCTGATCTACATTTCCGTCTCATCCCCATTCTCCTGCCTTCTCCTTTAACCCCTGACACCCGTACTAATCCAGAATCTGTCAATTGGCACCTTAAAAATATCCATTGATGACCTCCACAGCCTTTTGTGGCAATGAATTCCACAGATTTGCCACTATAAATTCTTTTAGATTTGTTTTTGCATAGTCATACAGCACAAAAACAAGCCCTTTGCCCAACTTGCCCATGCCTACCAAGGTACCCCATCATCGCCAGTCCCACCTGGCCTCATTTGGCTCAAAACCTTTCCTATCCATATACCTATTCAAAATACCCACAACCTTCTGTGTGGAAAAGGTTATCTCTCAGGTTCCTATTGAATCTTTCCACTCTCATGGTTTCCCTCTCAAGTTTCAGGTGAACAGATGGCATGGGCAAACTGTAAACATGGAGGAAACATAGAAACATAGAAAATAGGTGCAGGAGTAGGCCATTTGGCCCTTCGAGCCTGCACCCGCTAACTCAGTATCCTGTACCTGCCTTCTCTCCATACCCCCTGATCCCTTTAGCCACAAGGGCCACATCCAACTCCCAGGAAGTTGGCAGGCATTAGTTTTGAGGCATTCACCATTCACTCATCTATTGATAGACAGTAGTGCAGTGTGCTCTTAAATTTCCAGATTCCTATCAATGTTTAATGCTTTGCTGTACATGCTCTAAAATCCTACAGACATCCAGCAGACCTGGTCACCGTCTGCCGTTAAGAATGGTGGGAGTATTGGAGAGTACAGAGAAAATATTGTCATACTCATACAATATACCCTCCAATTTGATAGGCAAAGAATAAGACATAGACACAAAATGCTGGAGTAACTCAGTGGGTCAAGCAACATCTCTGGAGAAAATAGATAGGTGACGTTTCGGGTCAAGACAAGACGTGTTGTACTGCAATTTCACAGTTCTGTTGAGCTTTCTTTCATTTTATTTCTCCGAATATTTTTTTTTCCAAGCCAGCCCTTCATCCTTTGCAAAGCATGCTATGTCAGGAAGTCATAATATATCCTGAGCTTTTCTAAAAGCTATAAAAACATACTTACCATATGGTCACTTGAGCAGAATCGTTTACATTTCAACTGATTGTTTCCAGTATGAGGTCAAAGGTTACAACTAGGAATAGATTTACAGCAAAAAATACACACTGACTTTATAGAAACAAATGCACGTTTAAACCTAGATGAACTAACTGTAAGACTTGATCAATAGTCCATAACAACTTAAAAAGATCAGTAGAAGACTTGTATTGTGTGCAAGGAAAGCAAATGCCAAATGATTGCCATCAATCAAACAACTATTCTATTCTGAAAGACTATTGGATAAACAGTGATTTTTGATGCATACATTCCAAGGTTTTTTTTAAAAACATGGCCAATGATTATGTCAAGTCAAATAATTATATTTTCATACCCACACTCACTGCGCTTCACCCAGAAATATTTCCTCAAACTCAATATAATTCCCCAAGAAAATTTTCTGGCAGGTGTCTCCTGTATATATTATTGCTGTAAAGCAGGGCCCTCCAAAATTTTCAGCATGAGGTCCACATTATATATTTGGAACACTTTTGCAGGCCGTAGGAAAATATAAAGACAATAGATGCAGGAGTAGGCCATTCGACCTTTCGAGCCTGCACCTCCATTTACTGTGTTAAGAGCTCTATCCAACTCTATCTTGAAAGCATCCAGAGAATTGGCCTCCACTGCCTTCTGAAGCAAAGAATTCCACAGATTCACAACCCTCTGTGTGAAAATGTTTTTCCTCATCTCCGTTCTAAATGGCTTACCCTTTATTCTTAAACTGTGACCCCTGGTTCTGGACTCCCCTAACATCGGGAACATGTTTCCTGCCTCTAGCGTGTCCAAACCACTTGATAATCTTATATGTTTCAATAGGATACCCTCTCATCCTAAATTCCAGAGTATACAAGCCCATCCGCTCCATTCTATCAACATATGTCAGTCTCGCCATCCCAGGAATTAACCTCGTGAACCTACGCTGCACTCCCTCAATAGCAAGAATGTCCTTCCTCAAATTTGGAGACCAAAACTGCACACAATACTCCAGGTGCGGTCTCACTAGGGCCCTGTACAACTGCAGAAGGAAAGAAGTGTCAATTTTGCTGTATGGACTCGATCTTGAAGGGAATATTCCAGTTCCGAAGGCGCAAACAGGGGTAGTGGATAGAGAAGGTAGCCGATGGTGTCCACGGGCTTGGAATGGACTTTGGTCACTCGCTTTTTCTCTTAATCGAAGATAGAGACGGCGAGAAAACGAAGGGAAGAGTCGGGGCTCGAGCAGGGGAAAGTGGGAGCTGGTTGGAAACTGGCAGTGAGGGAGATGAAGCATTAAAGCGGTGAATGAGAGCAGGAAGCAGCACCGATACAGACATGATGTACCTGAGAGAGAGAGAGAGAGGTGAGGGAAGGGTCTGGCGGCGACTGAAACAAGGAATGATCTACGTATTCTACAGGGAGAGAGACAGAGCCTTATATCCTGTATATGTTCCTGATTATGTGTTCGGCACGGACTAGAGGGGTCGAGATGGCCTGTTTCCGTGCTGTAATTGTTATATGGTTATTATATATATATATCAACTACTGACCCTTGACTACAAAGGGATTTATACGAGGCGCTGCTTCAAAAAGGCTGCCAGTCTCATCAAAGATCCAGGCCAACCTGGCTATGCTCCCATGTCGTTCCTATCATCGGGAAAAGTGTAAAGGAGTTAGTCTGAAAACCGTGACCACAACGGGCTCCCACTTGGAACCAGGAATTCGGTTTGAACCCATTCATCCAAAGATCCGTTCCGAAGAAAACAAATCTGTTGTATGGAGAGCAAATGCTGCAAACACGCTACAAATTCTCTGATTCGCCAAACTTTAAGACCTGGGGAAGCCCGGAGCTCAGAGCTTGCTGCGGGCCGGATAAAATCTTGTGGCGGGCTGTATGTGGCCCGCGGGCCATAGTTTGGAGACCCCTGGTGTAAAGTGTGACAATTCTGCCTGTGAGAGCCTAACTTTCCCCCATAAATTGTAGACAATGCCTGAATGTACAGACTTTGCCATAATGTATTTTTCTGAAAAACAAATGGCACTTTGTTAATATCATGTGATGTAATGTACCAAAATAGAGTGCCTCTTGTACAATTGCTCAATCGCTGTAAATTGCACGATTATTGCAAACACTAAAATCATTTGAATATATTAAATTTCAGAAATTGATCCACAAAGTAGAGTTTAAACAGTCTCATCCTCACTCTAGATTAATAAATAGCCACAAATTGATGATGCAATAACTGTTATGTAACCAAATTATATTATTTATTTTGACAGTTTAAATGCTTCTAAATAGATTGAGATTATGAAAGAATAAGTGTTCATGAATGTCATATCCAAATTCTTTTTTGATTTAGCAAGGAAGTAAATCTATTCATTAGCAATCTGCATTTTAGGGGAATATTGGCAATGCTAATGCTCAATTAATCCCAACCTTTGACGGTTGGGCAAGCTATATATAGCATTATTTTCCTCTACATACATTGGGAATTAATATGAGGAATGAAAGATCTGTCTTTATTCCTTGATAAATATTCCTGTCATGATACCAACCTCAATATTGCTATAGTACTACTGCCATCTTGACACTATCATGCATATTTTCTTCTGCTCCTGTGCATACAGCACCCCCTCATGTTTCCAAAATATTTCTGTTTAACATTGTTAAATTATTACAATACGCAGCTTGAATCGGTGGGTCATCGTCTGCTGGTCATAAAAAATTAACCTTATCATCAGCACAAAGTATTGTATTAATTATGTTTATTCCACAGGACAAATATATGAATGAGCTGTCAATGGTTTCTGCAGTGTTAAATTGCAAAAATATATTTTCCAAAAATTTGCTAGGTTAATTAGTACCATATTAACAGAATTTCCCCTGAATAAGGGGATTAATAAAGTATCTATCTATCTATCTATCTGTCTGTCTGTCTGTCTGTCTGTCTGTCTGTCTGTCTGTCTGTCTGTCTGTCTGTCTATCTATCTATCTATCTATCTATCTATCTATCTATCTATCTATTAAAACCCAGTTCCTTGCATGTTCTTGGTTGTGAAGACATATTTCTACCCTTTTGATATTTACCTCCAATTGCCCTATCAACCATATCAATAAATGGATGTTTGTTTTAACTTTCTATCTTTTATTTTTCTCGCCATTACATTCCTGTTACATATTGCAGTTAGAAACCTTATACAATGTTCAATATATCAACTACTGACCCTTGACTACAAAGGGATTTATACGAGGCGCTGCTTCAAAAAGGCTGTCAGTCTTGAAAAAGCTACTTTTATAACTACTAAACCAGGTTCGCTTCTTAATAAACAGACACCACACAAACTGTTTGGTAGACCAGTTCAAAACTTTACTTAACATCGGCCGATGGAAGGGAGGGAGAACTCCAGTCAAGTGACCATTACAGACACTTGACCGTCCTCCGTCCACCTCCCTGAACAACAGAATTACATTGCCTTAAATAGGGTTTTATTGTCCCCTTAGCACATTTCACAGACATTAGTACAGGAAAAGGTTTCCACAGAATGCATCACATCAAAGGCCTTTTGTTTACATGTTACAAGATAAACATTGGCCATTTGGATAATGCCATTTTATCTTCACAGAGATCACCCTAGCTCTTTCGCTGCTTCCTCTCTGTCACTTGGTCCCTCATAAACATTGGCCATTTGGTTTATGGCATCTTACTTCAAAGAGATCTAGCTCCTCTCTGCTTGTCACTTGGGAGACAATGTTATAGGATTTATTATCTCACACACAGCAACCTGAGGCAAGCCTAATTTGACAATAAATATAAGCTGTAAGCTAGCCCAGAAGCCAATTTAATATCTTCTTATATTTTTAACTAAAATTCGGCTTCATCAGTCTCATCAAAGATCCAGGCCAACCTGGCTATACTCCCATGTCGTTCCTATCATCGGGAAAAGTGTAAAGGAGTTAGTCTGAAAACCGTGACCACCAAATTCAAGAATAGCTTCTTGCCAATACCCATCAGGCTCTTGAAAACTACATGACGCCAACCCCAACTATGAACATGCTCTGTCTTTGGAGGCACTGAGTACTTTGTGGTTTTTATGTACTAGTATTGGGGTTATTAATTTATTGTTATTGTTTATTATATTGTCTATGTGTATTGCATTTACAGGCCTGTAAAGCTGCTGCAAATGATTTATGCAGCATTACAAGCCTGTAAACACAATACACATTGTGAGAGCGCCCCCTCCCTTAGATGCCACTCTGATCCCTATCACTGGCTGACTGACCAATTCCCAGCATTATTGGTAACAGCTGGGTCCAATTAGCAGATACTGATTCCTTGCACCTTGTCAGCTTACTCCCTTTAAGGCATTTTAGCCAGAGGGAAGATATGAGAAGGAGGACAAAGTGAAATGACTCCCCGCTAGCTGTGATGCCGCTACAGGTTCAAGGAAAACTGCGCCACTGGGACAAACCCAAGAGCACCAGAAACACAGGTGGTTGAGACTGGGCTATTGGAAAGAAGTCCCAGATAGCCAGTGCATCTACTGAGGCTAAGACTGAGTGGCCAGAGCAAGCCTGTACGCCAGTGCTGCCTCCTGTCCACGGATGAGAAGCTGTACCCATACAGAGGCACAGAGCCATCAGGAATAATCCAGAGACTACCAACCCGAGACCACCAGTGCCCCCTCTCGAGGCAACGGTGAACTCAAAGGTCAGCTTATTGTCACGTGTACCAGTGCAGAGAGAAGCCCGAGATCTCCCCAACCCCACCTTCAAAGACCAGGACTGAGCTGCTGGGACAACTCCAAGATTGCCAGCGCCACTACACATGCACCCTGATGGCGAGGGACAGTGCCCCCATGCAAATAATATATCATGTGAGTTCACCCTACCACGTGTATTGGTGTGGGCACACAGCTAGATTGACCCGATTAATCTTGACAATATGATACACAAAAAACTTAATAAGTAAGAATTTAATTGTTCTATTGGTACATATAACTAAACACTTGACACTTGAGGTGTTGTTAGAAATTCAAAATTATTGCCTTACTGGAGCAGTTCACATCAAGTCCTCCAGAGGTGATCATAAACTATATTTGATTATTAACCCTATTGCTGAATGATGGTGCGTTCTCCAACCCTTTTAAGGCTGATTTGCTCCTTTCTCACTCCACCAAAAAAAGGCAGATGGTATTTTTTATCAAACCACACCTACCTTCAATACCTTTTGTAGTTCCTTTGAGAAAAATGTCTTTATTCGCAGCTAGGTGACAAAGTGAATGTCTAGTACTGGTTATTAGCTTTGATATTCTTGAACAAACAACTCAGAAGTTAACTTGTATATAGTTTGGTATTTTAATCACAACTCATCAAAGAAAGCACTGTGGTAAAATGAACAGCTCAAAATGCAATATAATATAGGGGAGGGGCCAAATCTGGGCCCCATAACTGAGGAATGATGAGCTGGCTCTGGAGAGGGTCCAGAGGAGATTTACACTAATGATTCCAGGAATGAGTGGATTAGCGTATGATGAGTGTTTGACAGCACTGGCCCTCTACTCACTGGAGTTTAGAGGATTGAGGGGGGTACCTCATTGAAACTTACAGAATAATGGAAGGCATAGATAGGGAGGATGTGGAAAGGATGTTTCCACTGGTGGGAGAGTCTAGATCCAGAGGTCAGCCACAGAATTAAAGGGCACTCTTAGAAAGGAGGTGAGGAGGATTTTTTTTTTTAGTCAGAGGGTAGTTAATCTGTGGAACTCATTGCCACAGAGGGCTGTGGAGGCCAAGTCAGTGGATATTTTTGAGGCAGAGGAAGTCAAATTCTTGATTAGAACGGGTGTCGAGGGTTATGGGGAGCGACAATCAAATGGGATTAGGAGGCAGAGAGATCAGCCATGATTGAATGGCGGAGTAGACTCGATGGACCGAATGGTCTAATTCTACTCCTAGAACTTGTGAACTTGTGAATATCTTAATATAAAAAAATTAAAAATCTAATGTACAAAAAACACAAATTTTGGAAGTGGAAAGGACAATTTAATTTTGTGCTTCAAAAATATGCCATATGAGGTGGCATATAATAATATTCAAAGGTCCAATTCACCATTAAACTCTTGCAAACTGCAAAAATTCATGCACACCTTGGTTTAAAGCTTCTGGGTACATTTGTTTATTGCTTTGCATATAACTTTGGTATAACTGGAAATAGCATCTGATCCACATTGTATATTTATTTTGTTGCTTACCACTGTCCATACTTTGCTTCCTCTTCAGGCAACACTTTCTCGATCTTCACCCTCACAGCTATTTGTCCTTGGTCTAATTGGTCTTTGATTTGCTTCGAAGGCCGGTTTTCATTCATTTTATCTACAAAATAAAGTGAATGTCTCAATTTGTTTTTAAAAGCAGCTTTTGAATGTCTGCATTTATGAAGCAGGATTATTTAATTCTAGGAATTGTGACAGGGCATTCCACGGCACACATTACCTGTATTATGTTTGCAGAACAAATATAAATGATTCGAAGCAACAAATCTAACATTTTCCTACTGCCTCTTTCTTCTCCAGTACAAACCAGAGGCTGAGACTTAGCAACCAGCAAGTGCAGAAGGTTTGGTAATTAAGTAACAAAGAAAAATTAAGGAATATAGCAAAACAGCACTCGAACAAGTTAATGTATGCACAGACCACATTCGAAATTCCCCATTCCTGACAAAAATAAAGTTACTTTCAGGAAGATGTTAAATTATTAATGTGACATATAGTTCAGAGATACTGCATGGATACAGGCTCTTCGGCTCTCTGAGTCCACGCTGACTATCGATCACCTATTCGTTCAAAGTTATCTCGCCTTCTCATCCACTCCCTGCATACTAAGGGCAAGTTACAAAGGAAAATTAACCTACAAACTCTCACGTCTTTGGGATGTTGGAGGAAACCGGAGCACTTGGAGGAAACCCACACAGTCACAGAGAGAAGATGCAAACTCCACACAGACAGCACCCGAGGTCAGGATCAGAACTGAGTCTCTGGCGATGTGAGGCAGCGTTCGACCAGTTTACTATCTTTGAACAGAAAGCTTTATGGTTATACATCTCTCAGCTCCATTGCTCTTATCAATTCCAAGACTAGGATATCTAATACTTTAGACCTTGTGCCACAAAAAAAAATGGTGAAGCTGTCATCATCCATCATTACTGATGACCGAATTCTGGCCACCACATATACATACAAAATTCTGGAGCAACTTAGCGGGACAGGGAGCCTCTCTGGATAGAAGGAATGGGTAGATGTAACATTGTATGTTGCACTCTGTCTATTTTTCTCTTTACACTAACTGTTGTACTCAAAATTGTATGATTTGACTGATCACAAAACAATATTTTTCACTATATCTCGGAAAACATGACAATAATAAACTATAAAGCGAGTCGAAGGAATCAATACTAGATAAGAAGGAAATGACAGATGAATTCAACAGATATTTTAATCTGTCTTCATTGTAGGAGTTGCAAGTAACATCCTTGAAATAGCTCTAAATCGAGAATTGGCAGGGAAAGAAGAACGCAGAAAATTGACAGATTCTCAGCTTCCTCCCATTTGTCTACTACAATCCCATGGGATTGTACTGGAATCCCAGTTGATCACACTGTTGGAGCAGTGAGCTAACAAGCCTGGATCCTGGTGGACTTCATTCTACGATTCTTTTTTTTTTTTAAAAGGTGGCATATTGAGTCAGCAAAGGTACAATGGTGATTTTCCATAATGTAAAACCTTTGTCAAAGTTTATTATTTCTTTGGTAATTTATATTTATTTAATTACTTTCCCCTCGCATTAATTCAGTAAGAGCAAATGTTTATTCTGTAACTCAACATTTTTTCATGTGATTTGTGAATTATTTTAGGGGGAGTTTCCTGTACTCAATTACGTAATGTGGGGTACACCGTATGTCCAAGGCCAGAATGAATGCTGGCAATTGGTCAGGAACAAGACATCGCTAGTTGGAGGGTGGAGTAGGATTGTCAGTGGTAGAGGGGCTGATAGCGGTAATTAGTCTCTGATGGAAGAGGGGTGACCTGGTTACCAGTGGGCAGAGGAAGTGTTGAGCTGCGGGGAATGGTGGGAAATTAGCTCAATATCACAGGAAAGACAAAGACGTGCGTCCCAAAAGCTGCTAAGTAATTAAATCTATCTGAGACAGGTTCTCAATACTAGACTGGGACCTGTTCAACGAGATACGCTTTAGATCATGCAGCAGCAGCAGAGCAGGCAACACTGTGCAAAGTTATTCACTTTATGAATGCCCAATGATAGACAAATTCTAAAACCCAGTTGCCTAATTTCCCCAAACAAGTTTTGTCCTTGGATTAGCATCCATATTAATTCCTCCTGGTCCTCTATGCCATTTAATCAAGACCCATGACGAAACACTGATCACTGTGGACTAGCCATCCCACAGTAAAGAGATTTCATGTACAAGCATCTTCTATCCTGTAAAAGCAAGCCATAAATGATCCAAAGGGACGGTCCAAGATCGTCTCATAGAATCAAACAGCACGGAAGCAGGCCCCTCGACACAGCTTGCCCATGTCGACCAAGATGCCCTATCTACACTAGTCCCACATTTGGCCCGTATCTTTCCAAACCTTTCCTATCCATGTACCTCGGTCGGTCGGTGGGGGCGCTGCAAGCCGGCGCCCTGTCAGCAGCGTGTCCGGTTTTTTCAACATTTTTTGTTTTTTTAGTGTTTTAAAGTATGTTTTTTGTGTTTCTTTGTGTGTTTTGTGTGGGGGGTGGTGTGGGGGAAACCGTTTCGGTCGCCTCCTCCATGGAGAGGCGACTTTTTCCAGGTCGCCTCCCCCGTGGCCTAACAGCAAGGATTGGCGTGGACTTTCCCAGAGATGCGCCCGGGGCTGCAGCGGCAGGCGCAGCGGGGACTCTCGGCGTGGAGCGGGCGAGCAGTCGCTAGAGGGGAGCGCTCCGTTTCGCTGGCCCGCGGCAGCCGTCAGCCTGAAGCCGCGGTCTGCAGAGCTCAAGCTGGCGCGGCGTCCGCAGCCCGGGATCCCTCGTGGGGGACCCGGGGGAAGCAGAAGCTTCCACCGCCGGCCCGCGGCCAACTTCTACCGCGGTCCCGGCGTGGACTTACCATCACCCCTGGAGGGGAGCTTCGACTGCCGGCCCTGCAGTCTGCGGTGCTTCTGGCTGCGGCGCGGCGGGGACTTTAAATCTTCGACCGCCGGCCTGCACCATCCTGAAGTCGCGGTCTCTGGTGGGGAAGAGCCGACTATGGACTGGCTCTGGACTCTGGTCCTGACCATGGGGGGAAATGGAGGAGGACTGGCCATTTTTTGTGCCTTCCACCACAGTGATGAATGCTGTGGTGGATGTTTGTGTTAAATTTTTATTGTTTATTGTGTGTTCTTTCTCATTGTATCGCTGCTGACATATTCATTTCACTTGCACTTTATGTGCAATGTGACGAATAAACCCATATTGTATTGTATTGTATTGTACCTGTCCAAATGTTTTAATTGTTGTTATGGTATCAGCCACAACAACTACTTGATGCATGTCAAAGAAATCACCAAAGGTTCTTTCAAAACATTTAAATATTTTAGATAGATGATAAGTAGAGATATCACATATTTTTGTATGTAATCAGTTAATTTGGCAGACGTTATAACACGCAGTTCTTCCACAGAAACACATCACCAGTTTTCCCAGGTTTATTAGTATATTTTTGGATTTATGTTCTAAAATCTCTGCATACTTTCAAAGCAAGTTTCCTGAAAAATCTGATGCTGTAGGCTAAATGTCAAAATTCTTTTGAAGTTTGATGCATTTCCAGGAATTATGCCAGATGGCATGATGAAAGGCAGCAAAAACATCATGCACCACATTAGCTTTGCATGGAATACGACTTCATATCTATTAATACACACATTATACACATCTGCCTCATACATTAATCCATATGCACCTATTTTATCCTATTGTACATATTCCTCTAAATGTGGCCTATTAAAGATGACTGTAAATAGACAAAAATATGTTTAAACAGGTAAAGACAAGAGAAACCACAAGGTTTAAGGAGGAAAATCTGAGGCCTTGAACCTCGCAGTTGAAGCCCTGGGCATCACTTATGTAGCAATTAAAATGGTTGTTGTGCAAGAAACCAAAATAGAAAGCACCCAAAGGCCTCCAAGTTTTGGAGGTTCAAATGCATAAGAAGAATTTAAATCAAGGTTTAAAAAAAAGATACAAAATGCTGGAGTAACTCAGTGGGTCAGGCAGCATCACTGGAGAACATGGATAAGAGTCGCAATCAGTCTGAAGAAGGGTCAGACTTTGTCCCACCCCCATCTCTCCTCCAAATATAATCAGTCTGAAGAAGGGTTATCTTATCTCATACTGTTTTGTCTTTTCATCTCTCGCCTCTATCCACCAACAGTCTGCCAATCAACCTCTCCATTTGTACCATTTAACACTTGCCAGGCTTTGATCCACCGCCATCTCTCTGCCAGCTTTCTCCTAACTTTTACAATCAATCTGAAGAAAGGTCCCTACACCTAATGTTATCTATCCACGTTCTCCAGAGAGGCTACCTGACCCACTGAGTCGCTCCAGCACTTTGTGGCTTTTTGTGAAGTTCACTGTGTCTATATTTTAGATCAAGATGTTATTGAACTCTGACTCATTATAGTTTTCTGAACAAATGGGTGATGTATGTTTAAGATTTAGAACTCTGGTTAGTATAAGGACATAAGAGATTAGGAATAGGTTAAAGTTACAAATGGTTGAAGATGGAAATCAGAGCAATCCACAAAAGCAGTTCAGGTATAGTTTGGCCGTGATCTGAATAAATGGTGTACAAAGCCAGAAAGGCTAAATTATCAATTCCTGTTCCCACATCTCAACATTAAAGAATCCTACAAAATTGAAATTGTATTTGAATTATAAATGTATTTTAATTGATATTAATTATGATTTGTTTGGGGTATGATTTTAATTTGTGTTTAAAGCTTGGCTGAAATGGCAAAATTGCATCTTACACATTTCAGGCCCCTATTTCAATGGGATGAATCATTTGTCTTCCTCCAATTTCCAGGGTCTCTAACCTCCCTCTCTGCCATTCCTGAATTTGCCATCTGCCCAGCCCATCCCAGACACAATTTCCCCTGCAGCAGACCATTAAACTAAATTAAACCAAAAACATCATTGGATTATAGCTACTAATTGCAGTGGGTGTGTACAGGAAAAAAAGTTAGAGGTAAAGTACTTCACAGCCGTGATGTAATGGCATTATTTAGTTTAAGAAAACATCCACAATTTAAGCTGTTCTAGTCTCTCCTCCTCCAAACTGCCTGGAAATATACAGTGCCCTGCATAATGTTTGGGACAGACCCATCATTTGCTTATTTGCCTCTGTACTCCACAATTTGAGATTTGTAATAGAAAATATCACATGTGGTTAAAGTGCATATTATCAGATTTTAATAAAGGCCATTTTTATACATTTTGGTTTCCCCATGTAGAAATTACAGCAGTGTTTATACATAGTCCCCCCATTTCAGGGCACCATAATGTTTGGGACACAGCAATGTCATGTAAATGAAAGTGGTCATGTTTAGTATGTTGTTGCATATCCTTTGCATGCAATGACTGCTTGAAGTCTGCGATTCATGGACATCGCCAGTTGCTGAGTCTCTTCTCTGGTGATGCTCTGCCAGCTCTGTATTGCAGCCATCTTTAACTTATGCTTGTTTTGGGGGCTAGTCCCCTTCAGTTTTCTCTTCAGCATATAAAAGGCATGCTCAATTGGGTTCAGATCGGGTGATTGACATGGTCACTTTTTCAGCTTTGAAAAACTCCCTTGTTGCTTTAGCAGTATGTTTGGGATCATTGTCTTGCGGTAGAATGAACCGCCGGTCAATGAGTTTTGTTTGACCGGCGGTTTGAACTTGAGCAGATAGGATGTGTCTATACTGCAGAATTCATTACCATCAGTAGTTGTATCATCAATGAAGATAAGTGAGCCAGTACCTTCAGCAGCCATACATGCCCATAACACCCCCACCACTGTGTTTGGACCTTGGGCAGTTCCTTCTCTGTTCCACACTTTGCTCTTGCCGTCACGCTGATATATTAATCTTCGACTCAACTGTCCACAAGACCCTTTTTCCAGAACTGTGGTTGCTCTTTTAAGTACTTCTTGGCAAAACTGTAACTCGGCCATCCTATTTTTGCAGCTAACCAGTGATTTGCATCTTGCACTGCAGCCTCTGTATTTCTGTTCATGAAGTCTTCTGCGGACAGTGGTCATTGACAAATCTACACCTGACTCCTGAAGAGTGTTTCTGATCTGTCGGACAGGCGTTTGGGGATTTTTCCTTATGGAGAGAATTCTTTTGTCATCAGCTGTGGAGGTCTTCATTGGCCTGCCAGTCCCTTTGTGATTAGTAAGCTCACCAGTGCTCTCTTTCTTCTTAATGATGTTCCAAACAGTTGATTTTGGTAAGCCTGTTTGGCTGATGTCTCTTAACAGTTTTATTCTTGTTTCTCAGTCTCATAATGGCTTCTTTGACTTTCATTGGCACAACTTTGGTCCTCATATTGATAAACAGCAATAAAAGGTTCCAAAGGTGTTGGAAAGACTCGGTGCTGAGAGCTCTCTTATACCTGCATTAAGGAGGCAATTAAACACACCTGAGCAATTACAAACACATGTGAAGCCATGTGTCCCAAACATTATGGTGCCCTGAAATGGGAGGACTGTGTATAAACACTGCTGTAATTTCTACATGGTGAAACCAAAATGTATAAAAATGGCCTTTATTAAAATCTGATAATGTGCACTTTAATTACTTGTGATTTTTTTTTTTCTATTACAAATCTCAAATTGTGGAGTACAGAGGTAAATAAATAAAGAATGTGTCTTTGTCCCAAACATTATGGAGGGCACTGTAGATGTGTGCCAATTGACATATAAAAATTGACACTTAATATAAATAACTAACTATGGCCTTCCTGTCACTATTAACAAAATGACTTTTCATCCTTTCAGGTATCAAGGATTGCAAACACATACTTTCAGGTATCAAGGACAGCAAACACAACTACTCTGGTAAACCAACCCCCACTGGATCCTTCTCGTTCAGTTTCCTCTGGCCCCAATCACAACATTTAACCCTACTGCTGCCATGTATTAATATACCCTCTAACAATCACTCAGTACCTAGCTTCATCTTCTTACATTTAACTTCAATGAATTTGATTTGTCTCTTTTTCTTGATTAGTAAGGGTGTCAAAGGGTATGGGGAAAAAGGCAGGAGAATGGGGTTGAGATATATCAGCCAAGATTGAATGGTGGAGTAGACTAGATGGACCGAATGGTCTATTTCTGCTCCTTTAACATATGAACCTTATCACTTTCAAGCTCCACACAAAATTTTATCTTCCTCTACCAACTTAATGATAGTTTTTTGTTTTAGAGATACAGCGTGCAAACAGGCTCAGTGAGTCCGTGCCGACCAATGATAACCTGTACACTAGTTCTATCCTACACGCTGAAGACAATTTTACAGAAGCCAAATAACCTACAAAACTGCATGTCTTTGGGATATTTGAGGAAACCGGCGCACCAGTAGAAAATCCACGTGGTCACAGGGAGAACGTACAGATTCCTTACAGACAGCACCCGTAGTCAGGATCGAATCAGAGACTCTGGCACTATAAGGCGACAATTCTATCGCTGTGCCACTGTGTCTTTATGCTCAGTATTTTTCTCATTAGCCTTCCAATTGCACAGGGATTTTTCCTTTCATCAGAATTCACCATCCACAGACCCAATCCCACTACAGATCTTTTCATTGTAAATTGGTAGCACGGCTTCAACAATCTCAGTTTTTCCACTCAACTCACTCACTCCTGTCTAGTTTCCTCTGAAACCGCAAACATTGTCATTAAATCTGCCGTTGTGTGGCAACAAAGATTAAACCTGTTCCCATCCAGCTGCATGATACTCATCTGGCCAGTGGAACTATCCTCCCAACCAACCACTTTCCGTTTACTCAACTCACTTCCTTCAAATATAGTGTTACAATGCAAACCACCAGTATAGATCCTGGATAAACATGCCTCTTTTAGGAACTGTGGGGCTGTTTTCACAATCTTCACCTCTATAATCTAATACATTGATGATGATGATCAGTGTCACTTTCTTCTTTTCCCTTAAACTGACAGAATTCATTCAGCTGTGTAACCTGTTTCTACTCTACTCTCATCTTCATATGATTTATATGTTAGTTCTCATTTATTTATTTTTTTTAGATTAATTTACTGGATGTGGGCATCAGTGGTAAATCCAATATTTAATCCCTCCCAGTGTGAAGAATATAGTGAGCCGTCATCTTCGCCTACTATGGTTCTCCTCAAGAAAGGCAATGCCAATGTTGGATCATTTGAGCTCTAGGATTTAGACTAACAACAATTGAGAACATCAATGTCAAGTCAAGAGGGCACATGTCCATATCTGATGATGATGTAGATGCTTAGGGTTGTGAATGAGGTGCCAATCATGTCAGCAACTTTGTTCAGGAAACAGTCTATTAATTGGTATTTACTAAACCCATGTGAACTGCATAATGACGCCTTCCCTCACACCAGTTTCTATCAAGTATATTCCATATTCCAGTTTTTTTCAATCTCTGTCACATTTGGTCAGGAAATTCCATCTTCTGTAACCTCAATTAACCCTTTCCTCCAAAAACGACAAAGGCCTCAAAAGTGGCTATTTACTACATTCTTACCTTTCGCCTTTCCTCCCAAGAATCACAACAGGGTCCTTTTGTCCTGCCACCAGTCTCCATCTTCAATAAACTATCCTCTGCATTTTCTTGCACCACCTTGGTGCTGTTAATACAAAATGCATTCAGTATTCTGAACGGACAGCATCTCCACGACATTGTAGTTCAATACTCAATCACCAATTCCCGTTCATTTCCAATTGGAAACTTCCCAGAGAATATATAACAACTGCCATGTTATCTTCTCTCGGTCCGCTGTCTAGAGTTCCAAATTATCTTTCTGGGTACAACAAAAATCTATTTGTATTTATTTCATTTTAGTATATTGGAACTTTATTCACAGTTCAATGCAATTTCCCCCAAACTTGAGAAGGCCAAATTGTGTGACTACTTGCAAACACAGCTATTCATTCCACAAGCATAATCTCATGATCAGCCATGATCACATTGAGAGGCGGTGCTGGCTCGAAGGGCCGAATGACCTACTCCTGCACCTATTGTCTATTTTAAGCACCAGTTTAATTCTTAGTCCCACTCCAGAAAGTTTCCATTGCCTTGGCCTTTTACATTGATCCAATGACGCACAACATAAGATCCATGAAAAAAACGTCATTGCAGCCTTCGTGACAACAGTGAGTTTAACACTTTCAGATTGTCATGCTTTTCTTTGCATGTACACTTTCCCAGAACACTTTCTAAAATAAAAACAGAAAATACTGAAGGGAAAGCATCTGCACAACATCGTTGTTCAATACTCAGTAGTTCAGGTGCATCAGTGGTGAAAAAATGTGTGTTAATATATCCAGTGGATGACTTTCTAATACTTTTTAGACTAAATGGTTTGTGCAACAAGCTCAAATCTTTGTAAAATTAGAAAAATAGACATGAAATGCTGGTTTTGATTTTGAATAGCTAGAAATCTGATTTCACCCTATTTTGCTAGATACGCATAGCTACAAATGAAAACCTAAACTGAGCAAGTATCCTCCATGTCCTGGCCAACCTTAAGTGATATATGAAAAACAATGATGTTTATGAGAACTTGGGAGTGCACAAATAATTTCTATTTTCCTACAGAGACTAATTATGTTTCAAAACGCACTTCACCGGCTGGAAAACCTTTTTGCACGTCATGAAAAGCCTCGCAATAAACTATACCGATGCAAGTCTTTCTTTCTACAGTACAGAGGTCACCATGGCCTCCGCGTTAACTCAATGTTATCAACGCCACACACATTCCATTAATTGCGAGTTATAAATGTCAAGTTCCGCGAATTGCAGAATAATTCGAGAATCATAAGACGGTGAATGAAAATCTGCAAACTCGGGAATTTAAAAACTGCATAAAATCCACACGGATGATGTCATTGAGCTTGCCCTCGCCACCAAACCTGATGGATCCAAGGTCCCGCCCTCGCCGCCCTGACGTCAGCCGGCGTGCCATTTCCAGAACGCCGAGCGCCCGTCCCTCAATCTCCATTGGCCGGGCCGGCTGTCAATCACAGCGCACCGCTTCCAAGTTCGGTTGAGCGCGTCTACCTGCCCCTCCCCCCCTCCCGCAAAAAGGGGCAGCCGTTCACCGATGCCGTTTCAAGCAGCTTCTCCAGCAAAAACAAACACAAATCGAGAAAAACATCAACGAAAATCGTCCCCCTCCTCCTCAAAAGAGCAAACCATTCGCAATTTCCAGCCTTTTAATACTCCCGTTCCATTAAATCGCACTTGCTTCTGGCTGGCACCGGTTCCTTGCACCAACCAAGCCCGTTTAACGTTATTATTTGCCACCTTGAACAGTGCAGTTCTCTTACCTCAGGAAAATTAAATGTTGGTGGTCGGGATGGGAATCCGCTGCAATTATTTTTTTCCCCTTTCCCTCCTCTCGCATCTACCCGAACGAGTGCCTCTATTTCTCAGTGTGTGTGTTGTTTGTGTGGCGGCGGCGGCGGCGGCTGTCGGGTCCAGGTCGCTCCGCTGCCGGCGGCGCCGCGGCTCTCACGAGTCACAGGCCCGGGAGTAGAAGTTGTCTGCTGGTGTCGGGGGTGAATATTTTCGGGAGGCTCGCTCGTCTCTTTGCCTTGACCACCATATTGCAGGAAATGACATGTAAAAGTTGAAGCGGAAGAAAGGCGCCGAGACCCCCAGACAACCTCTGATCGGCACCATCCGCGCAAAACTTTGGCGGCAAACAGGGCTACCTGCAGAGGAAATCACGCCTTGTGCTCGCCAGCTCCCAGCAAAGTACATCGCGGGCGGATTGGTTTTGCAAATTATATAATTTTGCAAATAATCGTTGAATTTGTCAGCGTGCACGGAGTTTTCACGTTACAAGTTTTAAGGATTTCTTTTTGGTGTGCTTTTGGAAATGACCTGAAATGGTCAGGATGGGAGAAAGGGGTGATTCCCGAGCGGGGAAAGGGAGGAGGGGGGGGGGGGAACAGGTGCAGATTATTTGATAAACTAACAGTTGCCCAGTAACTTCAAAGCGGTTAGAACATTAGTGGTGTAACCTCCCCCCTCTCCCCATCAAAAGCCGCTTGCAGAGCTGTGACCAAAGATTATAGAGGGGGTCCTCTAGTATATTTGGCTGTGACTGCCATTGCTGCCAGCGGTCGAGTTGTCACACTTGGTCCTCGGCGATGCCACCAGCTGTCGCTCTCTTCCCCGCTTCCTCCAACTGCTCCTCATTCTGCTGCAACGGGCTCTTTCCTTGTGTCCCGGGCGACCATCGACACCACGGCTTCGCACCCGGCCCTTCGGCCCTAGCAGTAGTGGAGTTGCGCGGTTTAGCTAAATCTCCCGCACACGGCCACCCGCCTTGCGTTCAAACTGGTCCCCTGGTCCCAACGGCCTCCCTCGTGCACCCCGCGTCCGAATGGCCACTCGCGGTCTGCTCCTCATGCACCCAGCTTCTGTCCACCTCTTCAACCCCTCTCGCTCTAGACATCTCACATTTTACCCCTTTCACCATTATCTCTCAATGGACCTCAAGAGCACGTTCTTTCCCTCCAACTCTCACCCTCTGTAACCTACCTTCTATCTCCCATGCCCTACCATTGTTTTCTAATGGTCTATGTTCGTTCCTTGCATGCTAACTATTCCCACTCTCTGGCATTATGGCTCATACCATGTCTCCCCCACTATGTTAATTTCAGTCAATGGCCTCCCATTCTGACCTACAACGGTCACTCCCTGCCACCGATATTCCAGCCGTCTCCCACACCCATCCCCATGTGTTCTTTCGAGGGTCTGCCACTCTATTCCTGGTTATCCATGCTTTCCAACCCTCTGCCCTTTGAGTTTTGAAAGTCTCGCACCCTTTGCACCTTCCACAAGAACTAAAACAGCTTGCCAGTTGCTTTGTAATAGTTCTTTTGACATCCAATGAGTCTTCAGTTTCTATCTCTTACAGTCTAAAAGCCCACATCTCCCATTCTAGCGTTCTGTGTCCCACTATCTGTCCTTCTCTGTTTGTCACACGTATTATTCCCTGTACTGTAATCCTCTCCCACATTCTCATTCTCAGGTTGGGGTCAAGGAAAGAGCGTTCACGTCGCGGCCCTGTTTCAACCAATCTTTCCACCACCACGCACAAGAAGCGCAAGACAGACACCATTGTGCAGATGCCGAGAAGTGTGTTCAGCTCTTGCTGAACAACTTCTAATCTTGTGTGTGGACTCGATAAGAAGAGAAGATTCTCAGGTTGGAGGTTTTGGGGAACTGCTGGACACTGCCGGAAGTGTGAACTGTACATAATTTTAATTTAAGTTTCTCACATCACAGTTGTTACAAACCAAGAGCGGCATAATCAATGAGTCGCACCCTGGCCACTCCCTCTTCTTCCCTTTCCCATCGGGCAAAAGGGATAGAAGTGTGAAATTGCACACCTCCAGATTCAGGGACAGTTTCACCCCCAGTGTTAGCAGGTAACTGAACCATCCTACAACAACTTGAAAGCAGTCCTGAACTACTATCTACCACATTGGAAACCCTCGGACTATCTTTGATTGGACTTTATTAGCTTTATCTTTCACTAACCGTTATTCACTTTATCATGTATCTGTAATGATACTGTAATGGCTCGATTCTAATCATGTATTGTCTTTCTGCTGACTGGTCCTGACACAATCTGATCCTGAATGTTGACAAAACAAAGGAGGTCATCGTTGACTTCAGGAGAAACCGGCACAGTCACACACCACTACACATTAATGACATCGATGTGGAGTTGGTCAGTAGCACTAAGTTCCTGGGGATGCAGATCACGAATAGTCTGACCTGGTCACAAAACATCGCATCACTAGTTAATAGGCCTTTCTCATGGGGCGACTTGACGCAAGAGTTAACCAGAGTTTAACATCGTGGGAACCTCGCGCGATAACAGTACGGCATTCGTGGACCACCGTGGCGCTAACGGCAGGTAATCGTGTAACTTGGTGACTCGGGAGAAAATTCAAGCAAGCTTGAATTTCTCCAAGAGTGACTTGTACACTTGTGGTTGAGCATTGCAACATTATATGAACGTAGTGGCCAGTGCGATATCCGTAATAACTCTTCTGGTTACCGTGGGAAATCCTGCGAATGGTAAACCGCTGGACAGAGGGGACAGAAGGTGAGTAAAAAAGGTGTTCTCAATATCCTTTATAAATGTCTATGTTAATATGTGTGTCTTTTCCTCTTGGGCATTACTTTGTTTCTGTTGGTGGCTCCACATTTTATGATAGCCTGAAGTGTGATAAAGCTTTTACCTCAGCAGTTTGATTGTCAGTGCTTGTTTACCTCATTGTTAAATAAATATATTTTTTACTATCAGCTTGATGTCTGCAATTCTTCATTAACACATCACTACAAGATGAATGTCTCTAATGTTATAATCCCTCTCATGCTGAAACACAAAATAGTTGAAGGGAGGTGATATAATCACATTTTTATTAAGTTTCATTTTTGAGTGTTCAGGTCCATCAATTGTTGAGCTATTTAAACGTTTGAAAGTTTCACCTCTCGGTAGAAAATAAAATAAGCCAATCAGCACGGTAAATGTGAGACACAATCTTTATTCCTATTTGACAATCTAAAAATACGACTTCTTGCACATATTGAGAGAAGGTGCATCACACCAAACATTGTCTATAAAAGGGCCTCGCAAACACGAAAATCAACAACTGAGGCACGCTAGATTATTTTAAACACATTATATTCATTAACCTCCGCAACAAGCCTAAACTCAGGCATTAAAAGGGACAATGCAATGTGCTAAATGGCAGGTTTTGCGGACGAACATCTTATAGGAAGCACTTTTCAGAGGACAACACTAGAAAGTCAGCTTATTTGCGATGCATTTCTGCTAACATGCAGTAGTGTTCCTGTGGTCGGCTACCCATCAATATAGCTGTCCTGCCACGGCACACTCCCCAATTGTGAATTGTAGTAAGCGCAGAGATGGCCTCTTTGCTCTTTCACACCCAGTGAGACTTCCTCTTAATTCTCTTTTTAATTAATCTCTCCCTTCTGCCTTCACGCAAGCGTCCTCGATGCACATAGTGGGCTGCTGCATACAGCGCGTCAATGAAAAAAACCACCATCCTGTACTCGAAACTACTTAGTATAGGCATGTCTCCAAATGAGCCAATTCAACCAAGGGAGGATATTTATAGTGTGTGAAAAAAAAAGTGACATCATTTGTGCCACGTGTAGTTCACAATGTTCATTCAAGATTTAACGGGAAAGCTCGGGAGACGGACAAGTCACTCGCACAAATAACAGAAATGCCGAGTACCGTGGGAACTCTTTATCTACCCCCCCGCTATATCGTGTGATATCGTGCTAGACCACGACCACTTCACTCTGGTTACATCTTGCATCAAGTCGCCCCGTGAGAAAGCGCTTTAAGAGAGCGCAGCAGCGTTTGCACTTTCTGTGCCGGATGAGAAGAGCTCACCTCCCCCATCCTGTCCTCACCACTTTCTACTGGGGCATCATAGAGAGCATTTTGACCAGCTGCAACTCTGTCTGGTTTGGGGACTGCAAAGCCTCCGACTGGAAATCCATGCAGAGAGTGGTGAGGACGGCTGAAAAATCATCGGGACTTCTCTTCCTTCAATCCGGGACATTGCGTGCAAACGTTGCCTGTCCAAGGCCAACAGCATTATAAAAGACCCCACACATCTCCATCATGGACTGTTCACTCTGCTGCCCTCAGGCAAAAGGTACCGCAGTATAAGGAGCAGAACGGCCAGGTTTTGCAACAGCTTCTTCCCCTGAGCCATCAGACTATTGAATTCCATATAATGTGCCGCCACTATTATCTATTTCATCTTTTTATCTATTTTATCTTTTTATCTATTTTATGTTGCATGGTAAGCCAGATGCAACAAAATTTCGTTCAGACTTGCATTTGTTGGTGTATTTTTGAATGACAAGAAAGTCTTTGAATAATTGATTGGTTAGCATCCAACAGAGGTTTTTCATTGTACCTAGGTGCATGTGACAATAAACTAAACTTTAAATTCCAACCCTTGCACCCATAACTGCTAACACTCCTCAATCTCTGTCTTTCACATTCAAGTGGCCTCGAAATCCATTTTTCACATTCCAACAATCTCCCTACTCTCTACTTCTCAAGTTCTAATGGACTCCTACTCTCACTACCTTTCTGTTTCATATATTGCAAATGTCTCCCATGAAATGTCCCTTGCACACCAAGTTTCATCTTTTGGGATCTGAGTTATCATTTGCAAACTTGGCATTTATTACCTATCATCACTTTCCCCTTATTGGTGAGCCAATTTATTGAACTGCTGCAGTCCTAATGACAGAGTCCCACAATGTTGTCAAGGTAAGAGCTCACGGATTCAGCCCTAATTATGTTAAAATAATGTTGCTATATGGAGCTTGGAGGAGACGTCATAGACGGCATGTTCCCTCACCACTGTTGCCCTTGTCCTTTTTAGTGATCAAGATTGCATCTTTTGGAAGTACAATGGGAGTGGTCTTAGCAAGTAACTAGTGCTTTACAGATAACACAGATTGTAGTTACTGTGCACTAAGAATGGCCTCAGCCATTGAATGTTTTCCACTCTCGGCCCAGTGGCTGTCTGTTGTCACCTTTTACCATTCTCTCTTTCTCTGGCCTCCATACACTCCATTGTTCATGGTCTCCCATAAAATGTGCCAAACACTTGAGTTACAAACTCATTCTTATTTTCCCTTGTGCTTCTAAGGATCATGATGTCATACCAAATAGAGTTTGCACCTGATGTCATGTTCCCAATTACTAACCCTTGCACTTTCCATCGCACTGGACGCAGTAAACTGTCCCACCATACATTCACAAACATGTTGGGAATGTAGTCAGTGCATCTTGCATAATTATAGCTTTATGTATGGCTTGAAGATTTGTACTGCAGTTGGAAATAATGTATTGGTTAAAGCTGCTAGTTGCCAGGATGCTTTAGAATTTAATCCGACAGGGTAGTATAATTTAGCTGACTGCACTGTTTACTTTCTGCTGATGTGCAGGATGTGGATTGCAGGATATATGAGTCGTGCCTTTTGACTTCCTTTTATTGCCACATTGAGAAACAAGATAGCCAATCTTGCCTTGAAATAGGAAGTGGGACAATGAGGCAGGAAGGTAACGTTGGCATCTGGTGTTTTGTAGGAGACACTAATTTCTGCAAGCTTTGTTCACAATAAACACTTTCAAAATGAATCAGCAATGACAATATGCGTGACAACAATATATAAAGATCTTGAAGGTAGACAAAAATGCTGGAGAAACTCAGCGGGTAAGGCAGCATCTATGGAGCGAAGGAATAGGGTCGAGACACTTCTTCAGACTGATGTGGGGGTGGGGGCGGGAAGAAGAAAGGAAGAGGCGGAGACAGTAGGCTGTGGGAGAACTGGGAAGGGGAAGGGAAGGATAGAGAAAGCAAGGACTACCTAAAATTGGAGGTGAATGTTCATACCGCTGGGGTGTAAACTGCTCAAGCGGAATATGAGGTGCTGCTTCTCCAATTTGTGGTGGGACTCACTGGCCATGGAGGGGGCCCAGGACAGAATGGTCGGATTCGGAATGGGAGGGGGAGTTGAAGTGCTGAGCCACCGGGAGATCAGGTTGGTTAATGTGAACTGAGTGGAGGTGATGGGCGAAGCGATCGCCAAGCCTGCGCTTGGTCTCACTGATGTACGGCAGTTGACACCTAGAACAGCGCATGCAATAGATGAGGTTGGAGGAGGTGCAGGTGAACCTTGGATGTAGTCGAGAGGGGAAGCAAAGTGACAAGTGTAGCATTTCCTGCGGTTGCAAGGGAAAGTACCAGGAGAGGGGATGGTTTGGGTGGGAAGGGACAAATTGACCAGGGAGTTACGGAGGGAGCAGTCTCTGCGGAAAGCCGAAAGGCGAGGAGTTGGGAAGATGTGGCCAGTGGTGGGATCCCGGTACAGGTGGCGAAAATGTCGGAGGATTATCTGTCGTAAAAAGATCTTGAGCTTTCTTTAAAAAAATCATAGAATCATAGAATCAAGTATAGAATCATAGAAAATGTCACTCCAATTCAGATTAGTTTATTGCCATACATCAGGATGTAATGAAATTCCTTGTTCACATGAAGCTTACAGAAAAAACAGTATACATATAGTAATGAGAAATACAATGATAAATAGTGATTAGTGCAAAACAGCAGAATAGCATAATATTGTAGTTTATCTAATGTAGTGCAAAAAAGAATTAAGTACAATAACAGAATAACTAAATGAGGTACACATGTTTCCATAACACAATTTGGATATGCAAACAATGAATTGGGGAACACTATTTGCATTACCTGGGCCAAATTGATTATAGCGTGATTTTGATCATGAACTAGAGTATCATTTACAAGTACAGGTATAAAGGCACCAGTTTGATTACAGGATGCCTAGGAATCTGAAGCTGTCAAAATTGCAAGTTGAAAGAAAGCAGTCTTGGATTTAAATAGTAGATGGGGAAAAAACCTGTTTCCCTGTAACCTCCCCAGAGTAATCAGACGCCATTGTTTCTTATGAACACAAATTCTATTTTAACGGAGGTTGGCCATTGAAATTGACAAGCAATCGCATCTATGGACACTTGTTGAACAATACTATGAATGAATAAATAAGTTTATTGGCCAAGTATTCACATACAAGGAATTTGCCTTGGTGCTCTGCCCGCAATTGATAACATGACATACAGTGACAGTTAAGAATGATATATAAAACATTAAACATTAATAATAAAACATTATTGATTAAACATGTGAATTAAATAAAATACCAGAGCAAAAGGAGGCTACAGATTTTTGGTTATTGTGTAGAGCTACTACTCGTGGAAAAAAGCTGTTTTTATGTCTGGCTGTGGCAGCTTTGACAGTCCGGAGTCGCCTTCCAGAGGGAAGTGATTCAAAGAGTTTGTGGCCAGGGTGAGAAGGGTCAGAGATGATCTTACCTGCTCGCTTCCTGGCCCTTGCAGTGTACAGTTCGTCAACGGAGGGAAGGTTGCAGCCAATAACCTTCTCAGCTGATCGGCCAATTCGCTGCAGCCTCCGGATGTCGTGCTTGGTGGCTGAGCCAAACCAGACCATGATGGAGAAGGTGAGGACAGACTTTATGATGGCCGTATAGAATTGGACCATCATTGCCTGTGGCAGATTGTGTTTCCTCAGCTGCCGCAGGAAGTACATCCTCTGTTGTGCCTTTTTGACTGTGGAGTCGATGGTAGCCCCCCACTTAAGGTCCTTGGAGATGATGGTTCCCAGGAACTTAAAAGACTCCATGATGTGACTGTGGCGTTGTTGATGGTGAATGGGGTGAGGGGAGGGGGAGCTCTCCTAAAGTCTACAATCAATTCCACTATCTTAAGAGCATTGTTCCAGGTTGTTGCGATGGCACCAGGACGCCAGCTATGACACTTCCTGTCTGTAGGCAGTTTCCTCCCCATCATGGATCAGTCCAATCAGGGTTGTGTCATCCGCAAACTTGAGAAGCTTGACAGAGGAGTCAGTGGAGGTGCAGTCATTGGTGTAGAGAGAGTTGATGAGAGGGGAGAGTACGCAGCCTTGCTCCTATGCTGAGGGTTTGCGGGTCCGATATGTGCTTTCCCAGCCTCACATGCTGCTTCCTGTCTGTTACGAAGTAATAAAAATAAACGTATTGCTATTGAAAAGACCTGTATTTTTGAAAATCCTAGGGAAAAATAACTTTGCTATTGCGAGTCTGAAGCTCTATAGCCCCCAACATTCTTTCCCCAATTGGCACAATTATCTTTATAATCTTATTTTTAGCACAAAGTTTCTTTGCAATGTAACTATACCATTATAGAATAACAACTGAGAGTATCAACATCTCCAGGAAGAGTGTGAAAAAGGTGGTTGGTTCACAAGTTTAATAACAGTGGGGATGTACTTTTCTTAAGTTGAACTTCAGGACTTTTAAGCTCTTCTGTACCTTCTTGGGGAAGGTTGAAGATTGGAAAAGGAATGGCCAGGATGGGAGCATCATTGATGATACTTCCAGCCTTCCTGATGCAACACGCCATGAAGATGGACTAGATTGAAGGAAGTGACGAGCCTTTGACGGACTGGGCTGTGTACAACACTAGCTACTGTTTCAAGTGGTCACAAACAGATCTGTGGTCATACCAGGCTGAGATATATCCCATCAGAATACTTTCTAAAGTGCATCTGTGGAAGTACAAGAGAATCTTTGTGGATGTGAAAAAATCTTCTCAGATGCCTCAGAAAGTAAATATACTTGGTCAGCACATCAGTGCAGAGGGACCAAGTTAGGTTGCTGGTGATATTGATGCCTAGGAACATGAAGCTGTCGACCAGCTCAATAATGAGGATAGGGCTATGTACACACTCCCTTATTTCCCTTGGTCAACAACCTACTGTTTCACCTAAATGATAGGTTGTCGTCATGACACCATGACATAAGTTTCTCAATCACTTTCCTGTACTTTGTCTCATCGTTACTGTTGATCTGGCCAGCAAGTGTTTTTTTCGGTAAACATATTGAGTTGGCATTGTACTTGGTCACAGCACCGTGGGTGCACAAGCAGTAGAACAAGGAACAGAACACATAATCTGGAGGAGCACCAGTTTTGAGAATCAAAGTGCAGAAACTGTTATGACCAATTCTAATCAAATTGAGGTCTGCCAATCAGGAAGTCTAGAAGTTGTTGCAGCCAGAGGACCCAAGGTCATGGTCCAGTAGTTTTAGCATTAAGGGATAAATGTCCTTGTCAAGGTGATCCAGAACTAAATGTAGTACAAGAGAGATGGTGTCCACCATTAGATCTATTCTCCAGTACACAAATTGCAATAGGTCTAGATTGTTCAGAAGACTTACGTATATGTGGGCCATTATCAATTTTTCAAAGGTTTATGGTCAATATTCGGGCTACTGAGTGGCTGTCATTGAGACAAGTCACTTTCCTTTTCTTAGGCACTGGAATGATAGAAGTTTCCTTGAAGCAAATGGGGACAGTAAACTGTTGAAGTGGGAGGATATGAAGATGTCGATAAAGACTGTGGCCAGTTGATTGGCACTTGATTTCACGACCCATCCAGGGACACTATCTGGGCTGGACACTTTCCAAGAGGCTGGCCCAGCAGGAAATGAGCCTTGGATGTTTTGGAATTCTCTCTTGGCACCTGATAGCTTTGCGGAGAACATACCTGGCCTTCTTGTAGTGTATGGAGGAACCGCAGATGCTGGTGTAAACCAAAGACAGACACAAAAAGCTGGTGTAACTCAGCGGTTCAGGCAGCATCTCTGGAGAAAAGGAATAGGTGCCGTTCTTCGTCTGAAAAAGCGTCTCGACCCGAAACATCACCTGTTTCTTTTCTCCAGGGATTCTGCCTGACCCGCTGATTTAATCCAGTTTTTTGTGTCTGTCTTTCTGTACACTTCTTGAAAGCCTTGAATCTGACCTTTAGCAGAGAATTAATTTCCCTTTTTATCCAAGATCTCTACTTAACATAGATCATAATTGTCTTTGTCGGAATGCAGATGCCAAGGTGTACCCATTCAGGCTGGATGAAGTTGTCTTGAACATGTTCCGATTCACCAACTCAAGGCTGCCCTGAAGTAGACCCTCAGCCTCCTCAGACCATTGCTGTCTTACTCTTTCTCTTGGTTCCTCGTACTTTAATCTCTGTCTGTAAACTGGCAGGAACAGAACCGACAGATAATCAGACTGGCCGAAATGACAGTGAGGAGTGGATCAATGTATATTTGATGATGGTATACCTGTGGTTTAGAGTGTTAACACCTTGCATAGGGAAGAATATTTGCTTTTGGTATTTGGGGAGTTTGTTTCTGAAGTTAGCTTGATTGAAGTGACCTGCGATGATGGACATGGAATCAGGGTTTGCTGTATCAAGAGAGTTCTCGATCAGGCTTAATTCGTCCAGTACCACCTTGCATTGCCTTATGCTGGCATGTAGACTGTCGACAAGATGGTAGAGGAGGCTGCCTATGTTAGATAAAAGGGATTGGATTTTTCAAATGGGTATTCAAGGTAGGAAAGTAGAATTGTGTAAAAATCATCACATCAGCACCACAAAGCATTGACCTCCCAAAAAGCGGATACCATGGCCTTTCACCTGATCGGGAGATTCCATGTGGCCAATATAATAAAAAGAGAATCTCTAAGGTTGTACAGCAGGCTCAGATGAGTCGGGTAAACCACGCAGTCTCTGATCGCCCAGTGAAGCAGCAGCCTGCTGTAAGCTCTTCAAGCTTGTCCTCACGTGATTGATCATTAGCTAGAATATGCTGGTGAACGCGCGCCAGGATTCACATAATTTCAGCCGCATCTGGAGCCCTCGCCATCCCAGAGGGAGGTAGAAATGTGAAAGACTTTCAAGGATGGAAATTGAGGCAAGGTTCGGGTTTTAAACCTGATATAATGCTCCTTGATAGCCATGGTTGGGGATAATATATGAAGTTAAAGTCTCATATCAGCCATGATCTAATTTATGAGAAAACTGGTTTGAGAGATTAACTGACCTGCTCTGTTCCTACTTGTGTTCAATAATTGCAGACGGTACGTTTAACCATTCATTGTCATTTCTAGCTAGTACTCATAAAGCATTGTTCACATTTCCTGGATCACCAGGAATGTAAGGATAACTTGTAGGAAAGAACTGCAGATGGTGGTTTAAATCAAAGGTAGACACAAAATGCAGGAGTAACTGCGGGACAGGCAGAATCTCTGGAGAGAAGGAAAGGGTGACGTTTCAGGTCGAGACCTAACCCCAGATTTCAATGCAGTTTCTTGAATCCATTTTTTCTGTCTCCGCTCTCACCTCTAACAGCAAAGCTTGTGCACTTCTTTGGAAGACTCTCTTCCACAACAATGGATACATTCTCATGAAAAAGGTGGAAGTAAATTGCCTTCTTGTATAAGACATCATGTAGATGCAATTCCCACTGTGCTGTAAAGTGCAGTGTACCAGGTTCTGATTACGTGGCAAGCAAGGGCAGTATATTGTCCAGCCACACTGCACCAAAACTCTGCTAGAATCAATATTCTACATACGGCGATATTCATCAGTTGAGATTCTGCTCCATTGGTAGATTTGTCTTTTCCAAAATGGGACCCTTTCCATTGTTTAGCCTTGAGTTTGTCTTCTGTAAAATTATTATATAATCTTGTGTGTAATCTGTCGTTTTCAATATTTCGTCTTTTACGATTATTTAAAAAATTGGTTGGATGACCAGACCCATTTGGATAATTGTGTAGAAAGGAACTGCAAGATGCTGGTATATACCAAAGATAGACACAAAGTGCCAGAGTAACACAGTGGGTCAGGCAACATCTCATGAGAAAAACAATGGGTGACGTTTTGGGTCTGAAGAGGGTCGTGACCTGCTGCCTGACCCGCTGAGTTACTGCAGCACTTTGTGTATATTATTTGGATATTTGTTGATGACATAATGAGCAGTAGATAACTGTTGGTGAAACAGTATTTTGCCGTGGGATTGTACTGTATGTCTGTATACCCAAGAAGAACGTTTAACAATTGTATTAAAATGTTTAGTCTTTATTGGGCAGAAACAGTTTAAACCCTGAGGCCTCGTTCGTGCAGAGCTGATGAACTGCATTCCTACTGGACAATTAGGTGTGCTGCGGGACAGGTAAAAAACTAGTTAACTGTTTGTTTACATCTAAATCCCAATTTAATATTAGCTGGAAATGCAGCTCAGTCATAAATCCTTGAACTCAATCCCTGGCATATTCAAGCAAATATTTTTTCATCTTTTGCATCACTGCCCTTATCTCAAATAAACATACAAGGGTTCACTTCAATGGAAATGTTACACTTGGTAGTTGCAATAAATTGAATTGTGCAATTCATTGCATTTGTCCGCCAAGGTTTGCAAACATCCAAGCTTCGCATGGGCTCCCTAGGTTATTAATGAAGCGATTATTACGAGAAACCAACTTTATGTAAATTCACCTTTAAAGCAATTTTTTACCTAATTGGTAGGAATCATAAAATGTTTAACGTTAGTCATTAACGGCTAGATGCCATCATGTAGACCATTGGTTTAACTATGGGTAGCGTTTAGTGTCATCATACAATGAAACAAAGTATTTGTAGAGTGATCCAAACTGATAACATACTATGGATAACTATAGAAAATTGACGTTCCTGACTGAGAGCAATCGTCTCACATACTGTTCTCAGGAACGGAACTTTTCAATAATCTGCAGACTATCTATAGTTAGAATAAACAGGAGAAAAACAAAGGTTATAAAGTCATACAGCATGGAAACATGCCCTTCGGCCCACACTGACCAACATGCCCCATCTACACTGGTCCACTGCCAGTGTTTGGTCCATATCTGTCTAAACTAATCCTATCCATGTACCTGCCCAAATGATTTTTAAGTGTTGTGATAGTACCTGCCTCAACTACTATCCATATATGCCTTTAGTGTAAAAAAAGTTGCCCCTCAGGTTCTTATTAAATGTTTCCTTGCTCACCTTAAACCGATGTCTGCTGATTATTGATTCCCATACTCTGAGTAAAAGACTCTACATTTATCCTATCTATTCCTCTCATGATCTTAGACACGGCCATAAGATCACCCCTCATCCTCCTGTGCTCCAAGGATAAAGTCTTAGCCTGCTCAACCTTTCCCTATAGCTCAGGCCATCGAGTCTTGGCAACATCCACGTAAGTCTTCTCTGTACCCTTTCCATCTTAACATCATCTTTCCTATAACAGGGTGACTAAAACTGATCACAATACTCTAAATGTGGCCTCAACTGTAAGAGGACCTCCCAACTTCTATACTCAATATAATAAACTTCTATACTCAATATAATAAAGCTGAGGAAGCACAATCTGCCACAGGCAATGATGGTCCAATTATATACTGCCATTGTAGTCTGTCCTCACCTCCATCATGGTCTGGTTTTACTCAGCCACCAAGCACGACTTCCGGTGTCTGCAGCAAATTGTCCGATCAGCTGAGAAGGTTGTTGGCTGCAACCTTCCCCTCATTGACGAACTGTACACTGCAAGGGCCAGGAAGCGAGCGGGTAAGTTCATCTCTGACCCTCTCATCCTGGCCACAAACTCACTGTCAAAGCCGCCACAGTCAGACATAAAAACAGCTTTTTTCCACGAGCAGTAGTTCTACTCAATAACCAAAAGTCTGTAGCCTCCTTTTGCTCTGGTATTTTATTTCATTTACATGTTTAAACAATATGTTTTAATACTAATGCTTAATATTTTATGCGTCATTCTTCATTGTTACTGTATGTCGTGTTGTTACTTGCGAGCGGAGCACCAAGGCAAATTCCTTGTATGTGTACATACTTGGCCAATAAACTTATTCATTCATTCATTCATTCTTGTGCCGAAAGCCTTCTTGACCACCCTATCTACCTGTGATGCCACTTTCAAGGAACGATGTACTAAATCCCTCTGCTGTGCAACACTTCCCAGAGTACTGCCATTCACTGGGCAGGTCTTGCCCTGGTTAGACTTCCCAAAATGCAGCACCTCACACTTCTCTATATTAAATTCCATCAACCATTCCTTCAGTCCACCTGCCTAACTGATCAAGTCGTTGTTCGACATTTGGCCCACTGCAGCCGTGCCATCTGTAAACTTGCAAATGGAGTTGGAATAAAATTTGGCCATGCAGGGAGTATATTAAGGGGCTGAGAATGTATCCTTGCGGCACCGTGTTATGAATTGTCGTGGAGGACGAAATGTTGCTTTTCCTCACTGATTATGGTCTCTGGATCAGGAAGTCAAGGATCCAAGGATATTCTGCAGGCTGGTATTGATTTATTTGCACTACATTACTTCACCTGTGCAATGACTTGATTGTGTTCATGTGTAGTATGATTTGACTGGATAGCACTGTATCTCATAAAATGTCATGAACCATGGCTTGCCCTCTACAAAAGTGCACAGGACATATGATCATATTATTTCCTGCACCTCTGCTCTCAACCGATCTCGTCCTGGACTGAGTGAGAATGGAATTCCCATGATCATCACCTAACTATCCTCTGTATTCAATCAACCCTCCTTCACAATTACTGCCAGCTCCAACAAACTTCCACAACCAGTTACAGATTTCCCTCCTGTAGAAACGAAGAACTGCCGATGCTGGGATATAGTAAAGATAGACACAAAGTGCTGAGGTAACTCAGCGGGTCAGGCAGCATCTCTGGAGAACATGGATAGGTGACTTTTCGGTTCGGGCTGTTTTTCAGACTCTCCAGACTGCAGAAGGGTTCTGATCCAAAACATCAAATATCCATGTTCTCCAGAAATGTTGCCTGTCCCGCTAAGTTACTTCAGCAATTTATCATTGACTTGTTTTTGCTCTTTTCTACTCTTGATGAGGGTCCTGGACCTGAAACATTAAATGTTTCCCTTTCCACAATTGTTATTTGACCTATGTGATCTATCCAGCAATTTTTATTTTGAGATTATTCTTGAAATACAGAATACTGTGCATTTTGATGCATTTGTAGATTCATCTAATTGTAAAACAATTGCCTCTTACTGAAAAATGATTGAATTTTTGCAATTGTATGTCTTCCAAGTATCCACGCTGAATCTCTTAATAATTCAGTGCATATGTCTATTAAAGAAAATAAAATTATCTCTCCTGTCTGAAGGCGAGTATTTTAACACTGAAATGTGCTGTGCAGTGAGTTTAGAGTCACACAGTGCATTGTCCATGGACAGCATCCGTATACTAAAGTCATTTTCGTGAATTATCCAAATTTCTGCTGCTTTAATTTAAAGAAAGTCAAGAGGCTTGTCTTTATAGTCAAGGTGCTTTGCCTTTAAACGTCTACATAACTTGGCTTGCTTTGGGCAACCATTTGCCAACTGTGCACTGGAGCTAACACACTGGTCTCTATTCATCATAGTCCTTAATAAATGAAAATACCACAACTAAGCCCAGAGGGACACACATCCCACTACTTTTCTTGGGTTGCAACTAATTCCTTGTATCACTGGTACTTGTATTTATAATGGAACATTTGGAACTATATTCATTCACTGACTATAGTAAATGATTATTGCGTAGGCTTTAAGATGATGTTCTAATTACTGACATAGATAGAACTAGGGAAGCAAAGAACAGAGCAGCACTCAAAGATCTTAGCTAAAGATGTGATTTGCTCTAGGCTACGTCTTAAACCATGCAACCAAGGTATGTCTAGGCAGGTAGACTAAATTGCTGGAGAAACTTCAGTCTGAAGAAGGTCCGAAACGTTGCCTATTTCCTTCGCTCCATAGATGCTGCCGCATCTGCTGAGTTTCTCCAGCAATTTTGTCTACCTTCGATTTTCCAGCATCTGCAGTTCCTTCTTGAGCATAAGTCTAGGCAGGTAGCTTTTGGCTTGTTCAATGCTACCTTTGCTGATTTGAATCCATAGATGTCTATAGCAGCTAAGCATATCAAACCAATTAACTCTGACCCTGCCACTTGCAAAGATTGACGAGAGATGTTGAGGTCGTTTCACTCATCATGATCGCACATCCTTCACACAACTAAGGGATCTTTTCAGATGCACTTTTCAGAAGCACTCAGAAATTATTTTAACGTTTATCACCAATGGGAGCTAATATGTTTTCTTAGAATTAGGGCTCTTCACAACTACCACTTTTAATATTGATATCATGCATTTCCTCAAGACTGAAAAGATATGAAAATAATCCCAAAGAAAAACTTGTTTTGCGGTATCCATGTATTCCGTTCCCTGCACAAGTGAGGAGTGATGGCTAAGATCACTCAGTATCCTGAACATTATTTTGAGGCCAAAATTCTATTCTCTCAAACTCTGCTATTCAATCCAAAAAGGATTATCGCTACCAAACCATTATAATATAGTACATAGTAAGCCATGGCAGGGGCTGAATGTGTCTGGATTGAATCGAAGGGACCGTTGGCAGTTTTCCTGCCATCATCACCACCAGTTGTGTAGATGACTGCTTCCTCAGCTTAAATAATCATCTTGATGTCTAGCAATCCTTAATAAAGAAAGTATGGTTTCAATAATCATTCAGTGGTATCCTTCAGTCAGAAGCTGCTGGTACATACAATACAATACAATACAATTCAATTTATTGTCATTTGGACCCCTTGAGGTCCAAACGAAATGCCGTTTCTGCAGCCATACATTACAAACAAATAGACCCAAGACACAACATATTTTACATAAACATCCATCACATTGCTGTGATGGAAGGCCAAAAAAACTTTTCTCTCCACTGCACTCCCCCCCCCGATGTCAGAGTCAAAGTCAAAGCCCCCGGCGGGCGATGGCGATTGTCCCGTGGCCATTTAAGCCACGCCGGGTGATGCAAGGCCGCACACCGGGTTCTTGATGTTAGAGCCCCCGGCGTGCGCTCGCAAACTCCCGCGGCCATTCCAAGCCGCGCGGGGCGGTGCTGTAAGGCCCCGCTCCAGGAGCTCTTCAACCCCGCAACTCGGGCGGGAGAAGTCACCGTTGCGGGAGCCCTGAAAAGCGGTCTCCCTCCAGGGACCCGCGGGCTCCCGGTGCCGTCCGCCAAACCCGCAGTTGCAGCCACCGAATCTCCGGTGGTCGGGTTGCAGCAGCGTCCACCACAGCTCCACCCGCTCTGGACTCGGCCAGCTCCGCGACGGTGAGGTGAGTATTCGGCACCAGAGCCCCCGGTCTTCCTGTTGGAGGCCGCTCCTCGTTGCAGCCCCAACGACAACGGAGACCCGACAAAGAAAAGGTCGGGTCTCCCGTGCAGGGAGAGATTTAAAAGTTACCCCCAACCCCCCCACACACATACCCCAACAAAAATAACAAAAACTACATTAAAACATAGACATAAAATAATAAAAACGCAGACGGACTGCAGAGGCCGCTGCAGACGAGAGTCTTTTGAGTCTTACTAGATTTTCATTAACATGGACTCTGTGAGAATCCTTTTCAAGGTAGGAAAACCTTCATCTTTCTCAGGATGTTTGCTCCTACCACAGGTTCTCCAACATGGTGCCCTTGTAAATGAAGTTGAAAGTAGGAGGTTGATAAACAAGGCGATCATTGCCCCAGTTATTATCTTCTGATCCCAAAGCTACTGGAGTGGAATCGTAAATACAATCTCCAGACAATCTTGTGTGCCCTGTCAATATGCCTAGAGTCTTGCATTGTCATATATTCCTCCTCTGTTGTTTGATATCTTCCTTGTTCTCCTTCTGGAGGGTTTCGAGCCTGGGCAGACCTTCCTAAGGACAAAATTTCCAACTCCCTGGGGGAATACTGCAGGGTGCTCCAGGAGTGATACGGACAATGGAGCCTGACCTAAAAGATCCTGGTGTCTCAGTGGTTATCATTGTAACAGCACTCAGCTACAGTAGCTGGAACCTGGTCAAGAATAATGAGCTGAAAAGAGGAAGTGTCTCTCTACAGACTGCCTCTCTGTGTGATGCTACATTAGTACGTGCCTCAGATTGCTAAAAATAAACCTCCTCAGGGACCTTGGACGTTTGTCAGCACTAATTTAGCAAATCTTCACTTCCGGATATATTGCTCCTTGGGGAGCTGGAGAAATGAATGTGTCTCCCTATGGTACCTTCCATGCCCAAGGCAGTTTCACAGGTTCAATACAGTACAATACAGAACAGAGGTTAAAGTGGCTGAATATGCATTTAAATAGCACAACCACTGTCAATGGTGTCCGATGAAAACCATGTCCCTCTGATACCACTCAATGTTCCCAAAGCACAAAAACATGACCCAATTTCAGTTGCAAACACAAATGAATAATAGCTGCCCACCGACATTATCCATGAGCCTCCTATATACTATACTCTCCACAGACCTACACTCAAAAATTCCAAGTGGAATTCTGAGGTTTATAAGATTTACAGTTGTTATTCCTGCTTTTATTTTTGCGCAGTAAGAAAGGTCATACAGCTGTGGCACAATGACTCAACATTTAGACATGACTAAAACTCATAACTTAACTCCTGCTCAACACGCGTTTCTCTGACCAGCTGGTCTTGCCTTGCAATTCAGTGATTATAAGGATTCTTGATTAGTAAGGGTGACAGGGGTTAGGTGAGAAGGCAGGAGAATGAGGTTGAGAGGCAAAGATAGATCAGCCATGATTTAATGGTGGAGTAGACTTGATGGGCCGAATGGCCTAATTGGGCTCCTACAACATATGAACTTGTACGGAGACATTAGATGGGGTGACAGAATTTTCACTGGAACATACGAGGCTGAAAGACGACGTTACAGAGGTTTATATTAGATTATGAGGGACATAGGTAAGATAGATGGTCAGAATCTTTTCTTATTCAAATGGTGTTCTTCAACTAGAGGGTAATGGTTTAATTTGACGGGATAAATTTAAAGGACATCTGAGCAGTAGTTTTTTCTCCACACAGAGGGTGGATATATCTGGAACAAGCAGCTAGAGGAGCTGGTGGAGACAGATATGATTACTGTGGTTGAAAGCATTTGGACAGGTACTTAGAGAAGAAGGGTGTGGAGGGATTTGAGCCTAATGCAGGCAAATAGGCTAAGCATCACGGTCAGAATGGATGAGGTGGGTCGCAAGGACTCTTTTCTTTGCTGTACATTTTAATGAATTGTGATAGTCAGATGCTTTAATTTTATATATGTTGTCTCTTCTTTCCAAATTATCTTTGTTATGAAATAAAGCTAACATTTAGATTACCTGTTCTTTTACAGAAAATAAAACTATTAAAGTCTGTATGGGCAGCATGGTGGCGTAGCGGTAGAATTGCTGCCTTACAGCGCCAGAGACCCGGGTTCGATTCCAACTACGGGTGCTGTCTGTACAGTGTTTGTACGTTCTCCCCGTGACCGCGTGGATTTTCTCTCAGATCTTTGGTTTCTTTCCACACTCCAAAGACGTACAGGTTTGTAGGTTAATTGGATTGGTATAAACTTAAATTGTCCCTTGTGTTAACGTGCGGGGATCGCTGGTCGGTGCAGACTCAGTGGGCCAAAGGGCCTGGTTCCACGCTTTAACTCTAAACTAAACTGTAACCTAAAAAATTAGTGGGCCAAAAAAATAATAATGATGCATGAGAAGAAAATATGACCTAATCCATGGGTACCCAGCCCAGTGTCTGATTTCGTTGTGTAAACCTTATTTCATTTTTTCTTCTTCACAGTCCATTGGAGTTGAGGACAATTTGCTTCCACTACAGTTTTGTGGGTTCTGATAAATCTGATGATGTACGTGTGGGATCTACAAACTCTACCACAGATGGAACTGGTGGGTAAGTTATTGGGATATTAAGCACTCCTGCTGTTTGTGTTTGGCTTCCACGTGCTCCTACCATTGAAATGTGAGAGGTTCTGTCTGTGAGGGTGCTATGTTTTTCAAGAACTCTTTGATCCTTGAAGTGGTTTCCTCTGAAATGTTATTGCCGTGACAACTTGGAGGGAAAAACTGGAGTCTGGTGTCAGAGTTCCAGATGATGTTGTCCCACCCACCAAATCTGGTTGAGCAAATCAGAGCCTTAATGCTAGGAATGGATCGGATAGAGGACATTGACATTGAGATGTCTGTCTTACCAATAGACTTGGAGGATTTTGTGGAGTAAACATTGGTGACATTCTCCAGTGATTTGATATGCCTGCCGTATTGTTTCTGTCTCTTTGAAGCATACAGGAGGGTAAACCAAGAGCTTGATGCCAAGTTTGAATGTTGGCCTTTAAACATTTTTCCTCAGTGGACGGAGGGCTGCACTGGTGCACTGAATTTCAGCATCTCTGCATCCATGAAGTATTCCTGAAATATGGAAAGTGATTGTTGTTTCCCAGAATCCGGCAACCACACATGGTCATGTACACCACACTTCCACACTAAACGTTAAACTAAATGAAAGTAAATACTCATCTCACAATATTCTCTGCCAAACACTACTACTGCTCTATGTGCATGTGCGCTGCCACAGGCTCACAATGATGCTGAGGATTGATCTCTTTTGGCCTGTCAGCCAGTGATTAGGATCAAAGCGGCATCTGAGAGAATGGGGCGCTGCCACAATAGCTTAAAATTTCTTGGCAAAGTATTTATTGACCATGTGAATATGAGCACAGCAAAATTAAGATGGAAGTTGAATTGTGCAGAATAAAAACTTATGTTGCAGAATATATGTATTGGATAATGTGACATGCGGTTACTTTTGTTTAGGAAGGAACTGCATTTGTTGGCTTGCACTGAAGATCGACACAAAATGCTGGAGTAACTCAGCAGGACAGGCAGCATCTCTGGATAGAAGGAATGGGTAATGTTTCGGGTCGAGACCCTTCTTCCGACTGAGACAGTCTGAAGAAGTGTCTTGACCCGAAACGTCACCCATTCCTTCCATGTATTGTTTAAATTAACATGGTTAACGCAGCATTGTTTAAACGAACATCACAGCATTGTTTAAACGAACATGGTTAACGCAGCCACAGAGGCTGGGGGAGAACATGTGCAGTGGGGAAGCTGGCTACAGCTTTTGGATAGTTGAAAAGAAGGAAAACCGGGAAAATTATTCCCAGAACTATTTCTATCAAGGGATTCTTCATTGATAAAATACCATAGTATGCAAGCATTAAAAATCCCACTAAACAGAATTCATTGTCCTCTTCATGTTAACATGACATATTGTAAGCTGCAAAAGGTTCATATTCACAAGGGACATATTCACACTTTTATATTTAGCAGGTTCAGTACTGACATTGTGTCACTTTAGCATTTTCTGCCTGTTCCTTTGTCACTAACTTGTATAAAACGACAGACTAAAGGTGTTAAATATGAAAAAAGAACATTCTGAAAATACTTACGTCAGATGTCTTACTAGAAACAAGCTGAAAGATAAAGGAATTGAGAGCTACTGGTATGGAAGATATTGAATGGCGGGGCTGGTTTGAGGAGCCAGTTGGCTATTCCTGCTATTTTTGTGAAACAGAATGAGAAAATCATTTAAATTTCCTGACATAAAAACTAACCCAAATCTGTGTTTAACTCCAAGCACATTTTCCAAATGGATAGATTTGATAGAGGAGCTTTTTAAATTAAAACAAAATGGCATTCACGGCAAAATAAAGATAGACCTGGAACTGTGCAGAATAAAATCTGGCAATGCAAAATAAATAAAGGATAGTGTGGGAATTATTTTGAAAATAAACGTGGTTGCCATTGATAAAGCAACAAAGCTGAGGGTGGGGGATGGGGAGGGGTGTGGGGGTTTTGGACTGCGGATGACATGGGTGAGGGGGCAAAGATGAAATGGCAAAGTTATTCACAGAATTATATCTGTCTCAGGGTTATTCATTTAGAAAGTACCATACTATACAGATATTAAAAATTCCCCCCCCATGGCCAGAGAGGTCGGCAGCAAAGATCCTCCGCTATAGGATCTTTGGTCGGCAGTCAGACGGGCCAACCCAGCTAACTCTGCCTGTCCCGCCAGGTGAGCTTACAACCCTTCCTGGACTTGCGGGAAATATGGCCAGCGCGGAGAAAGCAGCGCTGGTGTCCCGTCAGTCCAGACAGGGCTGTAGTTAACCCGGTGAGACAGGCAGAGTTGAGCTGCATTTAGCGCTGGATTGAGCCTCCGAAGTCTCGCGCGCGTTTGTGTGAGTGTGCGCATGCGTGCGTGGCCGCCAAAAAATTGTGTCCCCCGTCCCCTCCATGTTTTGATAGCGAGTTCCGCTCTTGGAGACGAGGTATGTTGATGAATACTTTCTTGAACTTCTACAGCGTACAGTCAAAAGCATATTGACTGGCTGCATCACGGCCTAGTTTTGCATTTTGAATGCCCAGGAATGAAGGAGATTACAAAATGTTGTGAACCCAGTCTATCACAGGTACTGTTCCCCCACCATTGAAGGGATCTATAAGACACACTATCACTAAAAGGTAGTAAGCAACACCAAGGACACACATCACCCTGGCCATGCTTTCATTTCACTACTGCCATTTGGAAAAGGTATAAAGCAGGGGTCGGAAACCTTGTTCTGCATAGGGACCAGGACGCATGTCTGTGAGCGGATGGCGGGCCACATCTATCACGTGTACACATGGATCCCGCCCCATATGTCAGGCATCAAATCACGTGTTCATATAGATCCCGCCCCTTCGAGGATACCACCCGAAGCACTGGCCCCTAGTTACGGGCGCTCACGAACATGGCGCACCTACGGACCTTTGCCTTGGCTCTGTCCTGAAGGCAGTGGTTCAAAGATCCTATAGCGGAGCAAGATAGACCACTCCTGCTAAATGCAATGGGCTGATGTGTAGTACGCAACGGAACGTGGACCTTTTTTTAATCCATTTCCGTAACCCGAACCGACTCGCAGTGTAATCAACATTGTGGGGGAACAGTTTGTGTTAATAAATTAAAATTCTGAAATGAGGAGAATATTTTTACCAAATAACTTATTTTTACGAGGATGCTTCCGTAACCGGCTTCCCTCTTGGCACTAGTATCCTGTGGGATCTTTGGTGCGGAGACGGAAGCCAGTTACGGAAATGGGGCCGAAAATGACCCATGAATCTGCCCAAGACCGTACTACGTCTTTTTCGTCGAGTGATCTTTGGTTCAAATACTCACACTCACTCGTCCCCGGCCTATTGACAACCCCGATCCTGCCAGTGAATCCCAGACACAGAAGGTGCGCAGCCGTGCCGGCGGCTTTGCGCAGGATGCGGTACAGCCAGAGCTCGGTGGTGCTCGGCGCTGATCGGGGGCTCCGCCATTGCGGTGCTGCTTGGTGGCTCCACCTTGCGTCCTCGCGCCTAGGCGCCGCAGCCTCGGGCCCGGGAAGTACTAGAAATGACGGAAGTCTGCGGGCCGGATAATCACAGGAAAAAAAAAACGCCTGCGGGCCAGATGAATTCGGGTTACGGGCCGCATTCGGCCCGGGGGCCGTTGGTTGCCGACCCCAGGTATAAAGGGTCTGAAAACTGCAGTGTGCAGGTTCAGGAAAAACTTCTTTACATCAATGGTCAGGCAATTGAACACTGCGAACTCCAACTAAACTACAAACTGCCTGCGATGCACTAGGAAGTTTGAGCTTTGTTTTGTTTTTGCACTCTATTGTTTTTCTTTATTTATTAAACCTTTTATGTTTGTTTATTATATTTTCTATTGCGTACTGCAATTACAAACATGTTGTGCTGCTATTGCAAATAAGAATTTCATTGCTCCGTTCCAGTACATATGACAATAAAACATTCTTGACTCTCTTGATCCAAATATTGATTAAGCAAAGTAAAAAGCCTGGACAGTAACTTGTTAGAATAGTTCCAAGAATGAGAAAATTCTGCAAAAATTATTAGACTGGTGATAAGGAGTCATTCTTCAAAACAGATGGAGAAGAGATCTTTGACTACCACCTGGGGCGCCGCACGATTGGCAGCCCCGCCAACTGTCTGTCCGTTTTTTTAAATGTTCGGTGTGTTTTTAAAGTTTGTGTAAATGTTCTCCAGTTTGTTTTATATGGGGGGAGGGGAAGGGGGGCTCTTACCTTGCCGGAGATGCAATTGTTTTCCGGATCGTATCTCCGGTCGCTCTACGGCCTAACATCAATCGAGCTGAAGGCCTCCTCCGTCTGACTTTGAGCCCCACCACGGGTCGTGGACTTAACATCGGAGCCGATCCCTTGCTTTGGATCGCTCCAACTGCGGCCTGCGGACATTACCATCGAGAGCTCGCAGTCTCGGGAGAGGCTAGTCGGGAGCTCCAACAATGCAGAGGCTCGACCAGCCCCGACCCTGGGGATCCGATCGCCGGCGCGGGGGAGCTCTCATTCCCCCTGATGCAGGAGCTGATCGCCCCGATGCGGAGGGCCCAAAAGCCGGCGGCTACGGGAGTCAAGATCGCCCTGTCAACGGAGAGCTCGAGGCCCCCGACCGCGGGAGAGCAAAGAAGGGAGGAGATTTAACTTTTTTTCGCCTTCCATCACAGTGAAGAATTTGGAGGAATTACTGTGGTGGATGTTTCTGTTAAAATGTATTTTTTTGTGTTCCGTTGCTTTTTATTTGTATGACTGACTTGGCAAATGAAATTCCTCGTATGTTGCAAAACATACTTGGCTAATAAAGTATTATTGTGATTGTGATTGTAATTTAGATGGGGGAAAGTTGTCCCTTGCAGTAGATGATGCAAGGTTCGGAGTACACGGATTCAAAACTTTGGTCAAAAGTTACACGAGACAGCAGATGAAGAAAATCATTTTCATGCAGGTAGTAATGATGCTAGATTGGGTATTGAGTAATGAGGAAGGGTTAGTTAGCAGTCTGGTTATGCATGGCCCCTTGGGCAAGAGTGACCATAATATGGTTGAGTTCTTCATTAGGATGGAGAGTGACATAATTAATTCAGAAACAAGGGTTCTGAACTTAAAGAAAGGTAACTTTGAGGGTATGAGATGTGAATTGGCCAAGATAGACTGGCATTTGATTCTTAAAGAGTTGACGGTGGGTATGCAATGGAAGGCATTTAAAGACTGCATGGATGAACTCCAACAATTGTTCATCCCAGTTTGGCAAAAGAATAAATCAGGGAAGATAGTATCAAATAACCAGGGAAATCAGGGATAGTATCAAAACAAAAGATGAAGCATACAAATTAGCCAGAAAAAGCAGCCTACCAGAAGACTGGGAGAAATTCAGTCCAGCAGAGGAGGACAAATGGCTTAATTAGGAAAGGGAAAATAGATTATGAAAGAAAACTGGCAGGGAACATAAAAACTGACTGCAAACGTTTTTATAGATATGTTACGAGAAAAAGATTAGTCAAAACAAACATAGGTCCCTTGCAGTCAGAAACAGGTGAATTGATCATGGGGAACAAGGACATGGGAGACCAATTGAATAACTACTTTAGTTCTGTCTTCACTAAGGAAGACGTAAATAATCTGTCGGAAATAGCAGGGGACCGGGGGTCAAATAAGATGGAGGAACTGAGTTAAATCCAGGTTAGCCGGGTAGTGGTGTTAGGTAAATTGAATGGATTAAAGGCCGATAAATCCCCAGGGCCAGATTGGCTGCATCCCAGAGTACTTAAGGAAGTAGCCCACAAATAGTGGATGCATTAGTGATAATTTTTCAAAACTCTTTAGATTCTGGAGTAGTTCCTGAGGATTGGAGGGTAGCTAATGTAACCCCACTTTTTAAAAAGGGAGGGAAAGAGAAAACGGGGAATTACAGACCAGTTAGTCTAACATCGGTAGTGGGGAAACTGCAAGAGTCAGTTATTAAAGATGGGATAGCAGCACATTTGGAAAGTGGTGAAATCATTGGACAAAGTCAGCATGGCTTTATGAAAAGTAAATCATGTCTGACGAATCTTATAGAATTTTTCGAGGATGTGACTAGTAGAGTGGATAAGGGAGAACCAGTGGATGTGTTATATCTGGACTTTCAGAAGGCTTTCGACAAGATCCCACATAAGAAATTAGTATACAAACTTAAAGCACATGGTATTGGGGGTTCAGTATTGATGTGGATAGAGAACTGGCTGGCAGACAGGAAGCAAAGAGTAGGAGTAAACGGGTCCTTTTCAGAATGGCAGGCAGTGACTAATGGGGTACCGCAAGGCTCAGTGCTGGGACCCCAGATATTTACAATATATATTAATGATTTGGAGGAGGGAATTGAATGCAACATCTCCAAGTTTGCGGATGACACGAAGCTGGGGGGCAGTTGTGAGGAGGATGCTAGGAGGCTGCAAGGTGACTTGGATAGGCTGGGTGAGTGGGCAAATGCATGGCAGATGCAGTACAATGTGGATAAATGTGAGGTTATCCACTTTGGTGGCAAAAACAGGAAAGTAGACTATTATCTGAATGGTGGCCGATTAGGAAAAGGGGAGATGCAACGAGACCTGGGTGTCATGGTACACCAGTCATTGAAAGTAGGCATGCAGGTGCAGCAGGCAATGAAGAAAGTGAATGGTATGTTAGCATTCATAGCAAAAGGATTTGAGTATAGGAGCAGGGAGGTTCTACTGCAGTTGTACAGCGTCTTGGTGAGACCACACCTGGAGTATTGCATACAGTTTTGGTCTCCTAATCTGAGGAAGGACATTCTTGCCATAGAGGGAGTACAGAGAAGGTTCACCAGACTGATTCCTGGGATGGCAGGACTTTCATATGAAGAAAGACTGGATAGACTCGGCTTGTACTCGCTAGAATTTAGAAGATTGAGGGGGGAATCTTATAGAAACGTACAAAATTCTTAAGGGGTTGGACAGGCTAGATGCAGGAAGATTGTTCCCGATGTTGGGGAAGTCCAGGACAAGGGGTCACAGCTTAAGGATAAGGGGGAAATCCTTTAAAACCGAGATGAAAATAACTTTTTTCACACAGAGAGTGGTGAATCTCTGGAACTCTCTGCCACAGAGGGTAGTCGAGGCCAGTTCATTGGCTATATTTAAGAGGGAGTTAGATGTGGCCCTTGTGGCTAAAGGGATCAGGGGGTATGGAGAGAAGGCAGGTACAGGATACTGAGTTGGATGATCAGCCATGATCATATTGAATGACGGTGCAGGCTCGAAGGGCCGAATGGCCTACTCCTGCACCTATTTTCTATGTTTCTATGCTCTGGAACATATTGCCTGTAAAAATAAAAAAAAGGAGGGGGGCAGAATCAATCAGCAGTGCACTTGAACACTTGAATTACCAAGGCATAGAGGACTACAGACCAAGTGCTGACATGGAATTGGTGTAGGTGGGTAATTGATGATTGCCATAGATATGGCCAACCTGAGAGCTTGTTTCTAGGTTGCATGACTCTGACTCTGGATAGAAACAGGGAAAGAATGAGAGTTGTACTCACTTGAATAAACTCACTTGAACTTGAGCTACTGATGGGATTGCTCTCTAAGGAGTTGGCCTGATGAGCTGAATTCTTTAATGTAATAATTTTATGATTACATAAGTATGGTGAATATTAAATTATGATTACACTGCATTAAAGTTACATATCTGAGCTTGACAGATCCTATCGTTATGTGTGATACCGTGATTTATTCAACCATTTGAAGTCACGGTGGCACAGCGGTAGAGTTGCTGCCTTACAGCGAATGCAGTGCCGGAGACCCGGGTTCAATCCCGACTACGGGTGCTGTCTGTACGGAGTTTGTATGTTCTGCCCGTGACCTGCGTGGGTTTTCTCCGAGATCTTCGGTTTCCTCCCACACTCCAAAGACGTATAGGCTTGTAGGTTAATTGACTTGGTAAATATAAAAATTGTCCCTGATGGGTGTAGGATAGTGTTAATGTGTTGGATCGCTGGTCGACGCGGACACGGTGGGCCGAAGGGCCTGTTTCCGCACTGTATCTTTAAACTAAAGGTAAACATCAGGATCTTGAACCACTTTGCACAATCCTAAGCACAACTCAACCTCAGCACCAAACTACTGTGGACTTTGTATAGGGTTGCATTAAATAATTTGGCTTGCACTATTATGGTCTGGTTACCGCGTATTAATGATCATTTTTGTATATTATTGGTTTTATTTGCTGTGTTTAATGTGCCCGTGAAGCTGCAGCAAGTAAGAATATCATTGTCCCAGTCCCAGTCCCAGTGGATATAACCGTTAAACACTCTTGAATCCTATTTTGGTTTAAATATAAACAGATGCTAAGATCCATGATTTTTCACTCAGACACAATGTTGCACAGCGGATGATGATAATAATTCTTTCTTCACGGTGCCCCATGCAGTGTGACCTTGGAGTCTGGCTGAGGAAGGGGGGGGGGAACGTTTGTCGCGGATCGTCGTTGTTCCGGGGAAGCAAACAGCGACCGGTTTCCAGTCCGCCCTGGAATGGAGTCCGCGGGCGGCTGTGGTGGGTAACGCCTGTGGCGCTGGCAGCTCGGAGATGGGCTCTGACCACCCGTGACAGGATCACTCGGCAGACGGCAGGTGGGAGAGGGAAGCGGGGCGGCGGGGGCGGGGGGGCGGGGGGGGACAGGGTGCGACCTCAGGCAGCTGAGCCTGGCGGAACAGGAGCAGCAACAACACCAGGCCCAGAACGGCCGCGACCTCGCCGGTCCTCAGGACCCGGAAAACGGTCACCCCGGTGGAAACATGTACAATATTCTCACAATGGGTGACTTTCCAGTCGCGTTATCCACGAACAAACATTAAACCCCCCTGTGTACCTAAGTTAGAGACAAAATGCTGGAGTAACAGCGGGACAGGCAGCATTTCTGGAAATAAATAATAGGTGAGGTTTCGAGTCGAGACACGGATAGAGAAGGGCGAGGTGTGAACACGACAGATCAAAGTAGACGTTGATAAAGAAAATGTCGAATGGTTCAGTGTTAGCTGAGGGGAAGATGTCAATGAGTAAAATTAATCAGGAGGACTGTGAAACTGGTCGGAGAACTAGGGGGAGAGAGAGAGAGAATCAAATTTCATACCGCTCTCCCTGGTGGCTTCCATCTCCTCCCTTTGCTGTATTAAGTACATACAGTTTTGCTGCTGAAGTTAATAAACTTCAATCTTTCTGTGTCTTTTTCATGTTCCATCTGCCATGTGCATGCATGGTGTGCGTGCTCATATCTCTTCCTCCATCGCACTGGTATAAGCTGCTGACCCAGTTTCTACTTCTTCTATGTGGTGTTTTTTGGCGGTTGGCAAACAACTTTCTTGGTGCATTACCGCCACCAACTGGCATGGAGTGTGGATCAAACAACACCATTACATATACTAATAACCTATATCCTTCCGAACAAATTGGTTACCCTAAGAAAATGCAACAGGATTTGATAGCACTTATATGAACTTCCTTGCAAAATATCTACCAAATCAAATTGTATTCTTTCTTTTCTGAACTGCTCACTCATCCGTTCTCGCTCCTCCTCATACCTCTCACAATGTACAATGACATGCTCTATTGTCTCTTCTTGCCCACAGTATTCACATCTACCTGTATTATGCTTACCTATTATAAAAAGTGCACTGTTCAGACCAGTGTGTCCAAATCTAATTCTTGAGATTACTGTCACCTCTTTTCTGTTTTTTCCTGCACATCTCATTTCTCCCACTTTCCTCTGGACTCTGTAGAACCACCGTCCTTTCCACTCTTCCTCCCATTGCTTTTGCCATCTTTCCTTCAGTCTTTGCTTAATAATGTCTTTGATTTCAGTTTTACCTATGTTAATACTTAAATCAATCTTACTTCTTTTTGCTACCTTATCTGCCATTTTGTTTCCTCTAATGCCAATGTGTGCTGGTACCCATAAAAATATGACTAAGCCCCATCATTTGAATTCTTAATAGTGTTTGTTGTATTTCAATCAAAATGTCTGGTCTACTGTCTGAATGGCTGTGCTGTAAACTCGTTATTGCTAAACTTGAATCTGAACAAATAACTGTCCTTAAAGGCCTAGTATCCTCAGACCCTAAGTTCCCTAAGGAAATCAACTAAGTTCCAAGGAAAGCACCTTTTTTGCAAACACAAAGCCACATTTTCTCCATCACAGCAAATACTTCTTCTTGGAAGTATTTAAATCAAATAGTCTTATTAAACCTAAGCTTGTCGTACCATTTTAAGAACATTAATGAAAGGTTGCAGCCTTCTTTTACCAGCTGTTTGAATGAACTTTATTTTATGGGTAACCGCAGCATGTATTTTGTTTTCTTCATGTGAAGTCTTTTATATATGAGAGGATGTCATGCATATCGTGAATAGTGGATTATCGCCTTGTAACGTGAATATAACCACACATTAGTTCAAATTATAGAAATGTTTCATATATGTTCGAGTGAAAATTAGGACTGGCATAACAGGTTTCAATTCTGTTTATTAGGAAAGAAGATAAGGGCAGAGCATCTCTCATTTGTTTTGCCAGTTGTAATTAACAAAGTTTTTTTCCCTGCAGGTGTGTTTCTAAAAAAATGCCACGAGCAAATGAAGCAAGTGAGCGGTTAGGCCCAACCAAAGAGGCCTTTATTCCCCCAAACCACAAACAGCAGCTGTGTAAGTAAATTCTCAGATGTATATTTTGTATCTAAGCAGAAAGTGAGCACTAATAGCCAGTTGACTTCAGCAGAGATAATAGTTGGAAATGTTGCACCCATTGCCTTTGCTGAAATCAACTGGTTCAGTTTGACGAGTTTGGGGAAAGTAGTAAAGAGACCTTTTCTTTCCTGGTGATGAGATTAGCAGCAAGATCTGCACTGTGCATCACCTGCATTTGCCCTTCTAGCTTTATCTCTTACGAAGAGTGTACATTTATATGGCATCTCTTTTTACTTCAAGAAATCCAATAGCATCACATCCAATGAAGTGCTTTTTTAAGACATTTGGGGGGGAATCTATTATCATATTTTTGATTAGTGTTTTGTTAATCTGTCCTAATATGAGGGCAAACAGGTAAAATGCATGCCTGTTCCCTAACACTCTTTCAAGGAGCCAGGTTTTATGATTTTAAAGGTGCTTCATCAATTTAAGTTATAATGATGTCTTACTCAAATACTTTTAATTCATTTTAAGATACCTTTGAATTTATTCTTTGTGGAACAAACTCACTAACAATACAAGTGAAAGAGTAGCTGGTCTTACTAGATAAAAAGTTGGGTTGAAAATAATTGTAGATCCCCAGCTAATTTTGTACAGCCAGGATGGAATAATGAGTAAAAGCTTTGTACACTGATATATTTATTTGAATGTTTTAAGCCTAATAAAAATGTTCTCATTTCATCTTTTACTTCCTCCAGTTTGTGAGCATTGCCAGGACCACTTTGTGAAGAACTGCCCAGTGCATGGCCTTCCACCTTTTATAAAAGATACTCCGGTGAAGCTTGGATTGCCATGCCGAGCTTTCTACACGCTCCCTGCTGGTCTGGCAGCAGGACCCTCCCATGCTCAAAAAGACCGGCTGGGCATATGGTGTGTTTCTACGGTACTTCTCAGAGGAACATTCTTTGGACCTCTGGAAGGAAAACTGGAATGTGACGATGTAGTTGGAAGCGCATCCATCATTTCAAAGAAGGTACAGAGTATGTTAGTTTACCTATAATGGAAGTCATTTAATGCCTGCATCCGCAAGGAATTTTGGAAAATGGGTTATAAAATCGCTCATGTAAATTAGTAATTAAAACTGTCAAATAAGTAAGGTCACGGAATCTTTAAATCACACTAAATTTTAATGCTTTGCACTTTTTATAAACAGTAAATCAACTGGAAAAGTCGATCTGTTTTTTCTGACCCATGTTTGATATTCTCATGGTACTTTTTACAATTATGTAAATATATGTCTGATGTGTGTCCACATTTAGCATAGTTAGGAAGCTGATAAATAAGATGCATGTTTTTTAGCTGCCCTTCATGATTTGCAATATTACCTGTACTGTACATTTTTAACGTCATATGCGCATTCCTAACTAATTAACAATGAGGATGTCAGGAAGAGACCTCGTGAAGCAAAAACAGTGGACTGTCAATGAAGTGAGCTGACAGCAATGGCAGTTTGAGGGACAGGTGGTTTTGGTGAGCATAGTGATGGCCAACTATTAGTGAGCGCTGGCCTCACGACAAGGGGAAGACAGCGCTGCCCGAAAGGCTCCTGGAAGAGTTCTTTGGAAGAGGACTACGCAATTTCCATAGTGAAGACCCATGTACTTTTAGATAAATGTAATGATTCAGAAAAATGTAATTATAAGTTGTAATAGATTGAAGTTGTGGTTCAATGGTACTTTATTGTCACATGTACCAAGGTCCAGAGAAATTATGGTTCAGTTTTAGTATTACCATACATAAGCACATCTTAAATACAATACGAGGGTATGGAAATAGTACAATGAGACAGTATACAAGAGTCGTAACATTTGGCGCCAATTTCAAGTTCCAGTTGTTGTAAGTGCAGAGTTCGTAATTTGACCTTGAAGGCCCTTTGTCCTGGCGATGTTGCAGGGTGGGCTTTGCCAAGCATAGTCGTAGTGTCCTCCACTTCTGCTCCACCTCCCCGTGCAGCTGCAGATGGCGCCCGATCCGTGCGCTTGGCCTCCTGGAGTGGTGCCAATCCAGCCGAGCTCCAGGCTACGGCAGAGCCTCCAGCGGCCCACTCCACCATCAAGGTGTACTGCACTGCCTCTTCCCCTCTCAGCCTCTTGGAGCGGCACTCAGTCCAGCCGAGGCTGCTGCAGGGCCTCCAGTGACCAATTCCACCATTGAGGTGTACTGCATTTCCTCCAGCAGACGGTCCGATTACCGGCCCTCTACTCCTTGCATCCGCCACTGCCATCTTTCCAAATCATTTCCAGGACCTTTCCAAATCATTTGCACAGATTATTGTAAGATGAGCATCAACAACTTAGTACTCAGTCACTCAAATTATCCATTGGACAGAGATTAGAAGGATATCTCCCAAATGTGGTCAGGTTGGACTGGTGTGGATGGGGCATCTTAGTCAGCATGGGTAAGTTGGGCCAAAGGGCCTGTTTCGTGCGTATAATTCTAAATAGATGAAGGTAAAGCATGCTGAGTGCCGAATTACATGAGAGCTTGCTATTCAAGAATTGAGATCCATTACCAAAAGAGCTATTCTCAGAAAATGATCCTCAGTTTTGTGATGAATAGTTTTAAACATATACAAGCTGTTCCCGACTTAAGTGTTACGTTCCTTGAAGCCTTACGTAAGTCACCAACTGTGTCTGCTTCGGTCCCCTGCCCGAAATAACTCACTGAGACTATTGACTCAAACGACGAGTCTATACTGCTGGGCTAAAGCTCACCATCTCAATGACGTCTGGCTGTAACTCAACGGCAGCTAATAACTCCAAACCTTGCCACAGCATCTGTGAAGGAAATGTATGTCCATGTCTTCCAGAGACCCTGTCTGACCCGCTGAGTTACTCCAGCACTTTGTGTTTTGCTCAAGTTACTTTGAAGTTTTGTCTCGCCATTGGGGCATTTCCTGCGGCGCACGGCATTCTGGCAAAGCACCGCTGCCATTGCCAGTTTGCTTCCGATGTAGACAGGACTCGAAATTAATGACTGCCCGGTTGCCAATGGCCACCTAAAGTCCCGCCGGGCAACCTAAAAGCCATGTCATTTTGCCTGGCTTGGCAAGCGAAGGAAAGCTTGGCTGATGTGGACAGCGGACGGCCTGATGCAAACTGTGCCGGCGTTTCTCAGAGAGCTCCTGCCTTATCCTTGTTCCCTGCCTTGCCCTGTGGAGTTGCTGCTTGTTTGTGAACCAGCGGCTCAGGCAGCGGATCGGTACTCGACACCGCTGCAAATTGTTCTGTTGCTGTTGTTCCCTTAAAGGGCCTGTCCCACTTTGTGATTTTTTTTCAGCGATTGCGGAGCGTCAGTGACGGTTTTAAACGGCGTCAGTCACTGACGTCCGCAGTCGTCGAAAAAAATCGCAAAGTGGGACAGGCCCTTTAAGGGAACAACAGCAACAGAACAATTTGCAGCGGTGTCGACCGTCTGAGCCGCTTCTTCCCTTCCCCCTCTTCCTCCCTTCTCCCTGCTCCACTCTTTTTCCCCTTCTCCACTCCCCTCACATCCCCTTCTCCCCCTCTCCCTCCCTTCTCCAACCCTCCCCCTCCCCCACTTTCCCCGATGCCCCCCATTTGTGGACCCAGCCTGCGACCAGCGATCCTCCGCACACTATCCCACATAGGCTAGGGACAATTTATACAAACCTGTGCGCCTTTGGAGTGAGGGAGGTAACCCTAACCCTAACTCTAGGTTGATAGGCTTGGTATTTATAAATTGTCCCTAGCGTGTGTGGGATAGTGTGCAAGGGAATCGCTGGTCGGTGGGGACTCGGTGGGCCGAAGGGCACTGTATCTCTGAACTAAATGTGACACAGGGGCCCAGGGGTTGGACTCGAACCCCAATATTCTGCATGGGAACTAAACTGTTGGTCACGAGTCGTCCCAGAGGCAGATCTCTTCTAATGGTCTCTCCAAACTCCCAGAGGCTGCGGGCTTTTCAACTGTACCAGTGCCATCCACCTACTCCGGCCACTGAGTCTAAATACCCACCACTCATTTTGAAGCAAGGTGACGGGGCGGGGTGGGGGGTGTTGTTCCCAACATCTGCATTTATCGCACAGTCAATGTTACTAAAACAGATGATGTGGAGTAGACTTTGTGCAGTACTATTAGTGGGATCTAGCTGTCACAGGCTGGATCCACAAATGGAGGGCCTCGGGGAAAGTGGGGGGAGGTGGCGAGTTGGAAAATGGGAGAAGGGAGGGGGAGAAAGGGATGGGAGGGGGGAGTGGAGCAGGGAGGAGAAAGAGGGGGGAGTGGAGCAGGGAGGAGAAAGAGGGGGGAAGGGAAGAAGTGGGGGGGAGAGGGGAAGGGAGAAGGGTAGGGGGGGAGTGGAGAAGGAGGGATGGGGGCGGGAGGGGGGAAGAGGGGAGAGGGGAGTTCCTGTCTATACTCACTGAATCCATCCCAGTGAAAAGTTAGAGAGGGTGATTTGGATCTGGAAGCGGACCAATATAAAATAAAACTGAACGATTCAGGCATCTTTTCATTTGCACAATTTTATTGTATTAATTTTAATATATTAATGTTTAAATTCCATGCATTGAAGGAAGAATATTTTACAGCCCATCTGTGGTCCCTAACCCCAACCCTAACCGGGCGTCACCCGCAGGGCATCATACGTCAGCGTGTGACAGGGCGCACGACATGATGAGACACCCAAATGTCGCCCCTGGATTTTGAACATTCCAAAAACCTGGGGCGACAGGGATACACCGCACGCCACCCGCGTGTCACTACATGCGTCACGACGCGACAACCTCTTTTCGGGCTGTCGCCGAAAATGTCGCCCAAGTGGGACAGGCCCTTAAATCCCTCACCCCACGCGAAGGGGAGAGAAACTGCAAAGCCACCTGCCTGCATTTGGTCCATATCCCTTATAAAACATGTCCTATCCATGTACCTGTCTCTGTCCCTGTCTTTCTATCTGTCTCTGTCTCCCGGCCAGCCATCAGCTTGTGGCATGCAGGAGGGATGAGGGCAAGGAGGCCTGACACGGGAGAAGACCCAGCTGCAGCATCAGCCTCGGGACCTCACCCTGACAGTGACAAGTCTGATGAGGAGGATGCTCTGCTCCAGAGCGACTCGAATTACAATTAAAGTGACTTTTAGATGTATTTGAACAGCTCTGTCTTTACTTTGCTTTTCAGGAGATGGTTTAAATATCAAGCAGAAAAGTTACACAAGTTCTCACAAATATAATGTTTCTGTTCATTTAAAGTTGATACCTCCCCCCAAAAAAAACAAACCAATTCAGCCATTTTTATTGCCCCTCTGGGTAATCTCACTTGCCAAGTTCCTTGATTGATTCAATATAGCCACCTACTTCCATGACTCATCATCTAAAGGGCCTGTCCCACTTGCATGCGATTGCATGCGCCTGGCGCGACCAAACGTGGTTGCTGAAGCGTACGGGCCGCGCGGAGCCGGTCCCACTTCCAAGCGCGGAGGCGTATGGAGTTGTGCAGGGCTGGTCCCGACATCTCGCGGGGCTCCGAAAATCCCGCACTGTCCGAAAATTTTGCACGCCAACGGCCTGTCGGCCCGCAGGCGCATTGAGGGCGTAAGCAGCTTCTTGATGGCGTATGCAGCGTCTTGACGTCGTACGCAGCATTTTGACGGCGTACGCCTAGCGCGTGGCGGTGCGCGATGACGTCGCCGCCCGGCGTGGCATTGCGTGATGACGTCACCGCCCGACACCGTGCAAAGTCCAAATTCAGTCGGCCCGCCTCATGCCCAGCTGATTGGTAAGTATGACGCAAATTATGTCACGCGCGTACTTACCGTGAACTTAGCGCGAACTCCGCTTCCGTTTGGTCGCGCCAAACGCATGCAATCGCATGCAAGTGGGACAGGCCCTTTAGTGTGCACAGAGTAAAAGAGGTACTTTTACATTCAAAAGTATGGTATAGGTCTGGTCAGGTAATAATAATAATACAGCAACAAGTATGTTACAAGAAAAAGAAAATCAAAGTACACTTCCATTCTCTTTATTTCTTTTAAAATACAAAATCCTAGGGCAGAAGGGATATATTATGTGTCTATTTTTCCCCTCTTGATGTTTTTACTGTGTCTACCTTCAAAGGTGTCAACAGAGCGATTCAATTCTTTATCAACTTACCTTGCTGTGACTGGGCACAACAGAGATTGATGATTGAAGATTCAAGAGGAAAAGACCCATGCTATGGCCATGTCATGATAATTTCCGGTCCTTCACAGAAAACATGCTTGCATCAATCTGTAGTGTGCATGGTTAAGCATATATCTTACCATGGTCCAGGATTTATTCATAATAATCCAACCACATTTGTTTGGAAGTGGAAAGAAAAATAGAAATTGCATTCATTGCAACGTGTAAAAAGAGTTGAGATACTGTATTATAATTTTGCTGCATGTCATTGTGGTATATATCATGTCTTGATTGGTGAATATGTTTAGATTGTGACTTTATTTGAAGCAGAAATAATATGTGAATGCTTCATTGAGCATAATTCCGACTGGTAACTATGCACTTCGTCCAAGCACATTATCACACGCTTCATGCAAACCGTCTTAAATGACCACCTAAACTGTCATTCGGCAACCTAAAAAGCTGCCAAGGTTGCCTGACTGGCAACAGTGAAAAAAAGTTAAGTGAGAGCCCTGGTAAACTTGAGTAATTGGATAGTGTTCTGGAAATTACAATCTGCCTTGATTGCACTAGGGACTGAGCACAGATTTGTCTATGTAAGTCACCTATTGCGTAAGTTGGGGAGTGTCTACGTATTTCACTGTGTCATTGACAGTATAAATTGTGTTTTCACTATCTTTGACAAGTATTATATACTACATTTTAACAATGAGATAGTGATTTGTACGCTTTTTATTGATCTGTAAAACAATGCCACATTCCAGACAGGTCATATTGCTACGGAACTATTAATAACAAAAAGACTCAAGGCATGATTGAACTTGGTTCAGCAAAGGCTTGAGAGATCAATCAAACAACAGGATGGGCTTTGTGTGTTAACACCATCCAACAAACCTGCCACTCAGAAATGGGAACTAAAAATTAAAATAGTTGGAGACATTCAGCAGGTCAAGCAGCAAATGCAGGAAGGGAAATAGTTAACGTATCATGCCAAACACCTGTAAATCTATTTCAGTATCTCTTTACATGTAAAGGTAGTTCCATAATACCAAACAATCCAAATCAGGGGCTGTTGCCCTGATAGATAGCGACATATTTTGTTGATGTTTGGATTGCACATAATTAAAATTTAGTAAAAATATTGATTTTTTAAAATGTTTAATAAATAACTTTTTTTTAAATTACCTAATTCTTTGATATCTTTCATGGAGCCCTGCAATTTCAAATTAAATCAATGGGATTGCAGATCCAGCATATGGTCTCACATGATGCCACTGGATGCAATTCCCCATGTTGAATGCTGGAAAACCTCAGCCAGATCTAGATACAGCCACTTACTACATTGTAACAACATGAGATGCACATCAGTCAGAATTGCAAGTGGCTGTATTTATAATAAAGAAAATGATCACCACCCACCCGCATTGCAGATTGATGTGAAGTGGATGTAGTTACAATGCAATTGATGGCTGTATCTAGATCTGACTGAAGTTTTTCAGCATTTAACATGGGGAATTGGATCTTGCATCCAGCACCGTGTTAGACCATGTGCTAGATCTGCAATCCCAATTACTTTGTTTGAGATTGCAGGGTTCCAGAGAAGACATCAAAGAATAGGGTATTATTTTAAGTTATCAGTTTTATTTAATCTTTATAAGGATTTCTATAATCTTTCAAAATGTTAATTATTTACTTCATTTATAACTTTTAAACACCTTTTAAACACCTCGTAGACAGACACATAAAAATCCTTTCTGTTCTGGTAGCCAGCTTTGTCGAATCCTTATAGGGCATTTTGGGGCCAGGAGCTCATGCCCTTCTGATGAAATCCAGGAAGCTTTGGGTAGGTAAGGTTGGCCCCTCTTTCTCAGGATTAGACAAATTCGAGCATGGATTGAATGTAGGTGGCGATCGTTTGCGGTGGACCTATGCCAGCACAATCTAGCTCTGAGTTTTGGATGCTTTTCCAATCTTAGTGTATCCATTGTTAATAATTTGCTATTGTCTTCATTACTACAGGTTGGTGCAGACAGTGGTGTAAAAACAGGAGAAGCTCAGGTCAGCCCGTCCGTCTCAAACTGGATGAGGTAATGCTCTCTTTAAAGTACGCAATTTTTTGATAAAATTATAGACATAATATCAGAGTTTAATTACCAAAATGTGATAATAGGGGGGGGGGACTTTAACTGTGTTTTAGATTCATATCTAGATAAATCAGCAAAACAAAGGAGGAGTAATTTAAAATCTAAGACTAGCGAAATTCTAAATACATATATAAAAAATACTAATATAATAGATGTATGGAGATCTGCTAATCCAGTTGGAAGGGAATACTCGTTTTACTCTTCGGTACATAAAACTTATTCAAGAATTAATTATTTTTTAGTGGATATGAAATTAATGCCATATACAAACAATCCAACATACCACATTAGTAGTATCTCAGATCACTCTCCGTTGACATTTTCAGTAAAATTTGAGGGAATGCCGGGAAACAAAATCTTTTTGGAGGTTTAATACACATATTTTAAATGACGTGCAAGGCTATCAATATTTAAAACAACAAATGAAACTTTTTTTCGATACAAATGATACACCAGGTACTTCGCCTTCTTTATTATGGGAAACTTTTAAGGCATTTATGAGAGGAATTATAATTTCATATCAAAGTTTTCAAAATAAAAAGAATAAGACAGAACAAATGTTGTTAGAACAAGAAATCAGAGAGTTAGAGTTAGATAATGCTAAAGATTCCACGACAGATAAACACAATAAGATAATATTACTGAAATTTAAACTTAATCAAATTTTATCGGCAAGAGTAATAAGACTATTCCAAATTACAAAACAGGAACATTTTGAGTTTGGTGACAAACCACGTAAGCTTTTAGCTCGCCAATTGAAAAAACAAGAAAAGAAAAATACTATAACCAAAATTAAATCAGAGAAAGGTAAATTACTAATACAGTACTACCTAAAGATATTAATAATAGATTTACTCAATTTTACCAAAACTTATATACATCTAAAATTAAAATAGAAGATAGTAAAATTAAAAAATGTTTAGATAACTGTAATCTTCCAAAACTGGACCTTTTGGAACAAGAGGAACTTGGAGCTCAAATTACAATCAAAGAAATAGGTGAAACAATAAAATCGTTGAAAAATGGTAAGACCAGATGGTTTTAGTAAATAATTTTATAAAAAATTTCATGAGATAACGACCCCTTATTTATTTAATTTATACTCCCATGCTTTTAAAGAAAACAAACTACCTGAAACACTAACAGAATCAACTATTACGCTTATTCCAAAAAAGGATAAAGATTTAGAAGATCTGGGCTCATACAGAGCTATATCACTTTTAAATACAGATCAGAAAATCTTAGCAAAGACTTTAGCAAGAAGATTAAGCAAATATATTAGTAAATTGATAAACCCAGATCAAACGGGGTTTATACCCAAAAGATACTCATTTAATAATTTGAGACGTCTGTTTAATATAATGTACTCGCATAAAGTAGAGGAAGAAGATATATCAATTATTTCTTTGGATGCAGAGAAAGCATTTGATCAGGTAGAGTGGCAATACTTATATAAAGTACTACAAAAATTTAATATGGGAGAGAATTTTATAACATGGGTAAAATTATTGTATGATAAACTGATGGCAAGAATATTAACTAACAACATATTATCTCAAAAATTTCAACTATCAAGGGGTAATAGGCAGGGATGTGCGTTATCACCCCTGCTATTTGCCCTTATGATAGAACCCCTGGCTGAAAGTATAAGAATTCATCCGAATATTCAGGGCTATAATACCAGGGACTCAAAGAATAAAATCTCATTATATGCAGACGATATACTTTTATATATTACAAAGTCACAAACGAGCATACCAAATTTATTAAATTTAATAGAGGAATTTGGGTCTTTTTCTGGATATAGAATAAACTGGAATAAAAGTGAAATCACGACATTAAAACCTCAAGAACCTACACACTTATTGAAGTTCCCCTTTAAAATCGCAACAGAAAAATTTAAATATTTGGGTATTCAGATTACTAGAAAATATAAAGCATTATTCAACGCTAATTTCAAACCTTTATTAAATAAACTTAATACGCTGATTAAATTTTGGAAAACACTTCCTTTATCATTATTAGGTAGAATAAATGCAATAAAAATGATCTTCCTACCACAATTACTATACCTATTTCAGTCTATACCGGTATATATACCAAAATATTTTAAAAAAAAATTAGACTCTAATATTACTAATTTTATTTGGGACTATAGATCACATAGAATTACAAAAAAACACTTATGTAAACCAAAAGAGGTCGGGGGACTTTCACTTCCGAATTTTATGTATTATTACTGGGCAGTGCATATTAAGAATATAATTTATTGGCTGGATATTTCTACCCAACAGACAGAATGGATAAAAATGGAGAAAGAGGATTGTCATCCTTGTAATATAGGAACGATCCTCTTCTCCCCGAAAAAACTGAATAACACAATATATAAGAAGAACCCAATTATATATGGCACAATAAAAATTTGGAAACAAATAAAATTATCTTTAAAATTAAGAAATTTATCATTGTTAATGCCAATAGCGAATAACCCTATATTTAAACCATCTCTTATTGATAAAACATATAACCAATGGGAAAGTTTCGGAATTAGAAGGATCGGGGATATGACGAAATGGGAAACCTACTATCATTCCAACAATTCCAATTAAAATTTAAACTGAAAAACAACCAATATTTTAAATATCTTCAGATTTGCGATTTCATGAAAAAATATATACAAGGATATCAAAAAATAACTCCTGAATTATTGGAAGAAGCAATGAATATTGAAGCTGACTCACAAAAATTAATATCATATTTATATAATAGTATTCTAAATATAGACCTACCATCGACAGAGGTACTTAGAGAAGAGTGGGAACGGGAACTAATGATAAAAATTACGAAGGTTACATGGGAAAAGTATTTGATATATATTCACAAATGTTCGATTAATGTAAGACATAATCTAATTCAATTTAACATTTTAACATAGATTGTATTATTCAAAAACAAGATTGACCAAATTTTATCCAAATATATCCCCCATTTGTGATAAATGTCTATCCCAAAACGCAACTATAACACACTCCTTAGTCTCCTGCACAAAACTTTATAGATTTTGCAGTGATATTTTCGAAATATTTACAAAATTATTCAAGATAAGAATGGAACCTAATACTGAAATGATTATATTTGGAGTAATGGAAGATGGGAATAAATTGAACACATCTCAAAATTTATTTTTTAACTATGGTTTAATAATAGCAAAAAAATTAATACTTAAATTTTGGAAAAATACATCAATACCAACGCTTAAAATGTGGATTGCAAATATGTTGGACACCGCACATCTTGAGGAAATGCGATTCCTCCTAATGGATAAATCAGACCAATTCATAACGAGTTGGTCTCCATTTGTCGTCTTCTTGGAATCATATGGTGCAACACAATTGTAAAAACTAACTGTTTCAGGACTGGACGAGGGTTGGTCAAGATTATAAACAATGAGCTTTTTTTTTTTGCTTTTTTTTTTTTTTCTCTTTATGTCTTATTCTCTTTTTTCTATTTTCTTTTCCTCAACTTTCTTCACTCACTCGTCTTTCTTCTTTTTCTTCACACACTATATCTCACGCTTTTCTATCCTTTACTATCTAATTTATTTTTCTTATTCTAATCTTTCTTTAATATAAAAAAATTTTTTAAAAAGAAGAAGCTGTACATAAATGTATTATGCAAATATATATTAGGCTCTTTGGTGCCATATGATTGTACTTACTTCTAATAAAATTAAAAAAAAAAAAAAAAAAGTACGCATAGTCTACAATAAATCCATTTAGAGAGAATGAGCTTATTACATTTTGATTTATTCTAAATTCTAATTTGGTCTTGGTGTACCATCTGTTCCCCCGCAACCCCATTTGCTTTTGGGAGGGTTGATAACAAGAAATGCAGTAACGTTCCAGTATGCAATCTTTCCAATAAAGCACGTGGCTTTTCCTGCCACCTTGATTAGCAGATTGAATCACGACATGAACTTTTGAAAATAAAAAATATCATTTTGGTCTTGAGTGCTCGGATGTTACAGATATGCTGATGATGCTGGCTGCCTTTTTGAGGCACTGCCTCCTATAGATCCCTTTGGTGGTGGGGAGGTCGATTCCTGTGATGGACTTTGCTTGCTCATTATCTTGAGGTGGTTTTACTGCCATGCATACAACACTTTGGAAAGGGGTGATTCGTGCATGGTTGCAGGATCTCTGGACTTGAGATCATGAAAATGGTTTGAAGGAACACCTGCAATGATCAAATTGGCTTTTATTAATTCAACCCGTACCTTTCATCATTCTTCTCTGAAATTAAATATGTTGGTGTTTCTTTTAACCAACCAGCTTCACCATGTCTTTGCTGCTGATACCTGGATGCTGTTTAAATAGCCTGATGATTGCTGTTGCTAAATGATGCTTACATTCAAAATGTTGTGCTGATTTGCTCTCAAAAAAAGCTAAATATGTAAATATTTAATCCTGCACTAATCCCAAAAGAGTGTTGTTTCATGATAAACTCTTAATGAATCGGATGTCCTGAAGGATACTGGGCTAGAATCTAATTGTAGAATGTTCATTTAGAATCATAAATTGCAATAAATTACAGTTACAATAGGTGAATTTCTCATAAACTGATGCATAATATAGTTTTGGGGAACATGTATTTGTGGCATTTTGATGTAACATTTCACTCCCCCCCCCCCCCCCGCCCATATCTCGCTGCTGCCCTCTAATATCACAAAACTGAGAAGATGCCTCAGTGTTTGCTCCAGTAGCACTTTATATAAGTACATGGAGATAACCTGGACACTTTTATTCAATACAATACTGATATAGTTAAATAAAAAAGGTTTGGAGGGATATGGACCAAGCACAGGCAAGTGGGACTAGTGCAGCTGGGACATTGTTGGCTGGTGTGGGCATGGTGGGCTGAAGGGCCTGTCTTCACATTCTATGACTCTAAAATGAGCCTAGAATTGCCAAAGTGGTAGTTGTTACAAATGCTTGCAAAGGCCCAGCCGCAGCTACAGATGGCTAATAAAACTGAGCTATTTTTACAGATATGCAAACAAAGCAGGAACAAAAAAAGACAGCAATGCAGCCATTTTCCGGTATTCTGGGAAGATCTACTTTCGGGTTTGTAAAAACATTAAGATGGGCCAAGAGCTTCTATTATGGCCTGAGAAAAATCGTGTTCGAACAGCAAAAAAAGTAAATCGCGCACAGGAGGAGAATGAGATTACCAGTGTTTGCTCAGGTAAAAGTACTGTTACAATCTTACATGCCCACATGTAGATAGCTTCCATATTTGTTTAATTTATCTGTTCATGGGAAGTGGACATCACTGAAACTGCTGGCATTTATAATCCATCGCTAAACATCCCAGATTGAGGAGACAGTAAAGAGTCAATTACAATGGTGGATCTGGAGTCACGTTCAGGTCCTCTCCAAGTTATTAATGCCTCACTTATGGACAGCCTGTACATACGAATATGTGATTGGGAGACCAGAGGGGTGGATTTGCTGACTTCTCTGGGCCTGCCAGCATCTTCTGCTGAGTGGAAACTTGTTTTCTGGAAATATCTTTGCATTGAAAATCTTGGTTTATCGCATGTTGTCTTTGGTGGCCTTTCCTTTTATTTAACTATACAAGTTGAACAACTGATGATCTGCCCCGTCCCCATAACCTGGACAAATTACAAGAGCTCAGTTGAAATTTCCTGAGCGGCCACAGAATGCATTGTAAACTAAATGTGAATGGAATGTCCTGCTTACCCATCCCTGGCTTCCAACTCCACCCTCAACCCACAAGGAGCACCAGCGAGTCACCTGCTGCCCTCTCTCGCTGTCGGCGGTAGCTTTGTCCGCTACCTACTCGACCACTGCTGCCTGCCTCTCCTGTCACTCTGTCCAGTCGGCCTCTTCTCCCTCCCCCCCCCACTGCCGCCACCACCTCATACCACAGTTGCCGACATTTGGAAACAACAGCAGGTGAGAGGGGAGGGAGCCCCAGGGTGACCAAACGCGTCCTGTCGTTGTCAGTGGCCTTGAAGAAAGCACGTCCGCAAGAGTTTACTGTAAATGGACCATAACGGAGAGAGTGACGTCCGTTATTGCCGATGACTGCTGATGATGATTCATAGACAAAAGAACACAAAGTGCTGGAGTAATTCAGCGGATCAGGATCTCTGGTGAACATGGATAGGTGACATTGGGATCCTTACTCGGACTGATTCAGTCAGCTGAGTTACTCCAGCATGTTGTGTCGTTTCACTTATAAATTAGGCGCCGATGCCACTGGCCTGCACCAGCGAGCCCTTCAGCACTGGTTCACATGCTGTTGCTGTGGCTCATGTTGTAACCACCCATAGGACTCTTCCAGTGCAATTCCACTATCTGTAGTGCCATGTAGATATGGGGTAATCTTGGCTAATTTCCAATCAGTCTTAAAGTAAGAAGTTGGCCATTCAGGACAAAGATGCAAATACATGTATTCATCCAGAGGATAGTGAACTGTTGGAATTCTCTTCCTGCAAAGGTTGTGGAGGCTCAATCTCTAAATATATTCAGGACAGTGAACCACAGATTTTAGGGAAAGAAACCAAAGAATATTAAGTTAATGCAGTGGCGCTGAGATAAATGACCAGTCCTGATCTTTTTAAATGGCAAAGTACGTGCAAGGGGCCAAATAGCTTATTCTAATTCTATTTTGTTGGTTCTGAATGTCTAAGGGTCTTTGGAGATGCAATGCAATCTCAGTGTCCACTCCTCACTGTAAATTTGTCAGTGTGGTCTTGCTGTCTTTTCTTACAAATAGATCTGCCACAGTCTTGCTGTCCATTGTTCCAAATTGATCTGTAGTCTCGCTGACTATACCTACTGATAAATGTGATGCAGTCACACGGACTATATTTTCATGTAGATGTGAGGCGGTCTCATTGAATGTACCTCCTTATAGATGTACTACGGTCACACCATACTTCCATGTTATTGTGGTGAAGTTTCACTGAGCATACATCGAGAAAGATGTGGTGTAGTCTCACTGTCCATGGTTGCTCATTGCAATCCAGTTTCACTGTACTTAGCTCCTCAGAGATACAGAGTAGGGTCACTGTCCTTTGTTTCACATTGATATGGTATAGTTGCACAATCCACAGTTCCCCACAGATACACTGCAACCTTTATATCTCTAATACAGCATTGATCCAGTGCAGTCTTATTTATCCATTGTTCCAGTTGCAAAATAAACGTAGTGCAGTCTAATTGTCTGTAGTTGTACTAAAGTATTGTTCAAAGTGTAGCGGCACCATACATGGTGAATAAAGGTGGGACGTCAGGCCGGTTCAAAGAGTCGTTTGTTCAGAGGTGACACGTTAGGTTGATGCGCTAACTATAATACAATGTTGCTGTAGCTGAGCGAGGTTGTTCTCTCGGCCTAAGCTACCGGTTAACTCCTCAAGCTCTCGCGGTGAGAGACCTTAAGTACCAGGACACTCCCTCTAGCCCATGACGTCACGTGCCCGCCCTCGTATCTCCTGACGAGGGTTCGAGCCTGAGTGGCCCGTGTTTAGGCTGACGCCACAGGACCCCCCCCCCCCCAGAACCGGAGGAAGTAATAGCATGGTCGAGGGTGGATCCTGCATGTGGGTCTGGAACACCCCGGGCGTTCCCCAACATAGATTTGCATCGGAATCTTCTAAAACTCAGTACATTTGATCAGTCTGAAGAAGGGTCTTGACCCGAAACATCACCCATTCGTTCTCTCAAGAGATGCTGCCTGTCCGGCTGAGTTACTCCAGCATTCTGTCTACCTTACATTTGATCTATAGATATGAGTGGAGGTTTGTTTTTTAAACCAGAGAGATCACAAGTTAACACAATATGCTGGAGTATCTCAACTCATGCAGGCTGCATCCTTGAAGAACATTAATAGGTGACATTTTGGGCCAGGACCATTCGTCAGAGTGATAGTAGGGAGGGGAATAAAGCAGTAGGGAGAGAGAAGAGGCAGGACAAAGTGTGACAGGTGGACACAGGAGAGGGGGGTTTGATAGGCAGATGGTTGAAACAAACCCTTTTCTTCAAACAATCAGTCTGAAGAAGGTTCCTGACCTAAAACGTCACATACTGCACTGGATGGTCAGGATTGAATCCAGGCTATTGGAGGCAGTGGTTCCATTAACTGGGCCATTGTGCGATCCTCTGCTTTCCATGAGGAGAATAGGTTAACACCATGGGTTTGTTAAAACTAAGTGGCCAACATGTTTGTCATTCTTTTCCGTAACTTGTATATATGTATCAATACTTATAAGGTTTATTTATTTAATTCTCCTTTAAGCTTGGATCATAATCCCAGTCCAATAAAGTTGCTGCGTAAATGGTTTGGTACTTAGATCAGGTATATGAGCACCTTAAATGCACAATTAAGTTTTTAATATTAAAAGTGCTTCTCCCTTATAAACAGATGAATTGGATAAAGAACCTGAGGAGACGATACCAAGAGATGCTGCTGAAAAGTTAGCCGAGGCACTTCGATCTGTGCAGCCGTGCCCCAAGCCAGCTGTATCCAAGAAGGCGCCAGAACTCAAGGTCATGGTGAAAATAGATCAGCCTGTTAAAAGGTCACAGCGACTTCAAAACAAACGTGAAATTCAGAACAATGTGTCAGTGAAGAAAGTGAACTGGCTTGCCTTCGCATGCAAACCCAAGTTAGGCAGGACAAGAAAAACTGAACAAGTGATGCTCCCTGTTCTTTCCTCGGAACAGGATGACAGCGAGAAACAGAATGAGCCAGAGATAGGCAAACTGACGCAAAAGGCTGGTGACATTGAGGCAAAAAGCAATCGATTTCGACTTGGTGAGCGGTTTTTGCGATCATCTATAGGCAGCAAGGCTCAATGGATACACTCCAGACTCAATTCAAACACACTGAAAGTGCAAATAATGCAAAAGGATATACTGAAAAAGAACAGGAGGAAAATAAAGTTGAGAGACAATCAGAAGGGGAACAATGAAGATAAAGAAGAATGCAGTGAACAAAACACAGAGACCAAGTCAGCTGAGGTTTGTGAGGAAGTAAAATCAGGTGGAGATTTTCCCACGTGTCACAAGATAGGGGTGGAACATAAACCTCCAGTAGAAAACGGAGAGCCTGCCCGAACGAAAGATAATCGCACACGTAAAACCATATTGAGCGTAAGTAAGAGGCTTTGCCGGCGTAACAGTTCCCAGATTGACCCTAGTGAGAGGAGGTACAAGTGTGAGGACTGTGGGAAAGGATTCATCCAGTTGTGCCACCTGAAGAAGCATCGGTTCACCCACACAGGATACAAACCATATATGTGCAACGAGTGCGGGAAGCGCTATAGCTCCGAGGAGAGTTTTAGAGGTAAATTGAAGAAATTATGCTTCATTTTCTTACCCATTTTCTCAACCGTATGTTGAAGTTCAGTGAACATGTTCATATATTTTGTTGATTTTTCATTATTTATACTAAACTATTTTACTTTAGAGGGGAAAAGCAAGAGAACACTTCTATTTTTCTGCAAAATAGGTCATTATCCTGACTTAAACTATTTAAAAAATACTTCCTCATCCCGTTGACTTTGCTTCCTGTTTCTAATGGTAGCATGGCTTATAGTCTTCTCCAAGTAATTGCTGTTTTAGCAGCTTAATGGATTTGCTGACGAGAACCAAGCTGTCTTCCATATTCATTGGAACTCTGGATGTGGCTTTCCAGCAATCTCCTGCTGAAGGTACCTAATGGGGAATTGGTAGATACAGCTTTGCATTTACTTTCACAATCCTTTCATAATCTCAGGTCTTCCTGCACTCCTTCACAACTTTGGAAGTGTAGTTAGTGGAAACAAGGAACTGCACATGCTGGTTAACCAAGGAAAAACACAAAATGCTGGAGTAATTCAGCGTGCCAGGCAGAAACTGGAGAACATGGATGGGTGATGTTTTGGGTCAGGACCCTTCTTTAAACTGATTACAGGGGTGAGGGAAAGAAAGCTACAAAGCATGGTAGGTCATAGGTAAACACATATGAGGGGAGGTGTTATGATAGGCAGATGGTTGGACAAAGGTCAGATATGAGCACTTACAAGGTGTGAGACAAAATGATTCAAAAGCTCTGAATTGTGTAGCCAGTGGATTGTTTAGAGCGAATTGTGTAGCTAGGTGAAGATGAGAAGAGAGAGGGGAGGAGGAAGGGTGTAGTTGGCACTGTGACAAAAAAATACAACAGCCCACTTGGATTCAGCAAGATCTTAGAGGAAGCTTGATTTGATATCTAAATGATATATTTTAATGATGTAGGTTCTTCTCGGGCTGAGATTGATCCTTGCAAATTTTCTTCTTTTGAAAGATCTTTAACTTTTAAAGTTTAAAAGTGAAACTTTAACATTGTTCATCAGGATTTTGAAAAAGATCAAAGGCGAGTCTGGTAACTGTACAATCTGGGCAACATTGAGTCCACCAGTGATGCAGGTATGCCCATGATGGTTAGTTCCACTCAACTACAACTCCTGGTTGTCCATTGAAGTTTGAGTATGGCAGCCATTCTCAAACTCTATCAGAGAGGGATTAGTGTCTTTAACATCTTGTTTTGAACCACAAAGAAATATCACCATGCAGAAATATCACCATGTTAAGTGTTCAAAAAGGTCTCTGAAATCTACACATATAAATGTCTCTGTTTGACGTGCAGTGAAAATACTTGCCATGTTAACTTGGGCACTGGTTGACAATTCTGAGTTTTAGGCCATGCAGATATTACTATGTGTTCTGCTTGAATCAACATAAGACAAATATCTGATAGGATGAGGCCAGCAATGTCTTGGTGGTAGGATGCTGCTGAGGTAATCTGAGGAAATTAGAGAGGACACAATGAAACGCAGCATTACAGCACGGAAACAGGTCCTTTGGCCCAACACGTCCATGTCAACGACGATGTTCCATCTAAGCTAGTCCCATTTGTTACAGATCTTAGAAACTGGCAAGCAGATCAGGCAATGCTGATGGAGAGAGAAGAATTGAGTCAATGTAGTAGATGGTTGGCCTGCAGCAGAATTGACCAGTTCTGATAGAAACAGAGAGAAACATGACCGATGTCATTACACTTAAGCCAACAATGCAGGAAACTGATGATACCACATGCAGCACTATGACATTGCCTCACAGGATTGCAGCAAATACTTTGGGAGAAACCGAGGGCTAAAATAGACAGAAAACAATTTGTTCTTCTCAGTGAAGAGATTCACCATCCTTTGCTTGCAGTCTGGTTGTTTCAAACAGTTTTCTAACCATATGTTTTCCACAGCTCACCAGATGCTACACAGAGGTGAACGTCCATTTAAATGTCAGAAGTGTGACAAGGCCTACGCGTTGAAGCGGGATCTTCGAGAGCATGAGCGTGTTCATTCAGGGCTACGCCCATTCGTGTGCAATGAGTGCGGAAAGGCATTTGCCAGGCCACCATCACTCCGGATTCACAAGAAGATCCATCGCATGAAGGCCATGAACATTGGCAACCCACGGGCCTGTCGTTGCAGTGTGTGTAACAAAGAGCTTGCCAACCCCGGCTCGCTCAAGAACCACATGAGGCTGCACACAGGTGAAAAGCCATTCACTTGCACGTACTGTGGCAAAGCCTTCAGGCAGATTGGCAACCTCAGAGGGCATCAACGAATCCACACTGGGGAGAAACCATACAAATGTGAGGACTGTGGTGAGTTCTTCTCACAGTTGCCTGAACTGCGCAGACACCGCATTGCTCACACAGGACAGGTTTATCTCTGTCCAATATGTGGTAAAACATTGAGAGACCCACACACTTTCAGAGCTCACGAACGCCTGCATACAGGAGAGCGGCCCTTTAAATGCGATCAGTGTGGCAAGACCTACACCCTTGCTACAAAGCTCCGCAGGCACCAGAGAATCCATTTGACTGAAAAGCCGTTTAAATGTGACATCTGTGGCAAAGGATACACCATGACCCAGAGCCTAAAGAGACACAGGATGTCCCACGAGGAAAGCGAAACACAGAGTTCAGACGAGGTCGAAGAAGCCATCGCCTCTTTGGAAAAAGAAAGCTCCGAAAGCAAATCTCTTGCGGTTACACGAAAGCGAGTTAGGAAAGTGGGTTTAAAGACTGCTGGTCAAGAGACCATTAGCTCCCCGAGCGATGAGAGTGTTGTGTTAAATCTTTATGTGCATTCGATTGAAGTGGTAGGCGGGGATCACAATGACAATGTGATGGTAGATACTGATAGGCAGGGTGCCAGTGAAGAGAGCATTACATTCCAGCAGGGGGAGTGCAATGTAGCCATGGAGACAGAAGGAATGGTCAATGACAATTCACAAGATGTAGTCACTCAGGCCTTAGCGGGAAATCAACAACGTGGGAATGAAGAGATAATAGAAATCATTATTTCAGACACCGAAAATCCCACAGATGGAGTTACTACCCAGGCTATGGTAGAGCTGGAAAAAATTGCCAATAATAATGATGTTGTTATTGAGGAGGACATTGGGTTTAATGCCGTGGCTGAGATAGTAGAGATATCAACTGGTAATTGAACTTGCAATAACAATGTCTTTATTAGTGTGCCCAACTTTGTATTAAAAGTGTTTCTTGCATTTGAAAACCTGGAACAGTTACATTTTTAGATCTTGCCTGATAGTAATGGATCTTTCTGCAATATTACTGAATTGACTACCATTAATTGTACAAACGCTGGACGCAGAATCCTTGCACTCAACCACACATATTTCTTTGCGAGTGTAATTTTGTAAATCATTATATTTTTTATATAGTAGATTTATTTATAATCCAGTACCAGAATTAACGTGGTACTTAACATAGAGCATGTGTGAGAATGTACTTATTTTTAAGTCCTTTGCTCCTCTAGGGCGCATAAGCCATTGACAAATGTCCTCCACCTCACTCGGTTGTTGGCAATTCTTTCGAGATCTCCCCAGTTGAGCCCACTCTCAGACATTTCTGTCTGGATACCTCTTCATCTGTTCCTGGGGTGACCTCTTTTCCCTTTTCTTTGGGGGTTCCATTTGAGGGCTTGCTGGGTGATTTTTGTGGCAGGTTTCCTGAGGGTGTGTCCAATCCAACTCCATTTTCTCCTTTGAATTTGTAAGTCAATCGGCTCCTGGCTTGTTCTTTTCCGCAGGTCTACATTGCTTACTTTGCCTCTCCACCAGGTGTGGAGTATTCACCTAAGGCAGGTGTTAATGAATGTTTGCAGCCTGTTTGTAGTGTGTTTTGTTGTTTTCCATGTCTCTGATCTATACAGCATCACCTGTTTCATATTTGAGTTAAAGATGCATATTTTGGTGTTGATTGAGATGTGTTTTGAGCTCCAGATCTTCCTGCCTTATTGATTCTACTTTTTATGTCTGCCTCTGCCCCTCCGGTGATGTCCACAACACTGCCTATGTATGTGAATGTTTCTACCTCCTCTAGAGCAGTGCTGTGCATTAGGATAGGGTTGCTGGTTTTGGAGTGGATCCTCATCACCTGTGTCTTTGCTGTATTGGGTGTAAGGCCAAGTTTTGTTGCAGCTTGTGAAAGTCTGTCCATCATCTGCATTTGTATCTGTGTGTGAAAGGAGAGCTATGTCGTCACCAAAGTCACGATCATCTAGCTGCTCCCACATTGTCCACTGAATTCCATTTATTTTCCCTTCAGTTGTTTCCATCATGATCCAGTCAATTGCCAGGAGGAACAGGAATGGTGACAATAGACATCCCTGCTTGATGCCTGTCCTGACACTAAAGCTCTGAGAAAGCTGGCCTGCATGCATTACTTTGCATGAGGTTCCATCATACGAGTTCTTGATTAAGTTTATGATCTTGGTGAGAATTCCATAGTGGTCCATTAGGTGGCATAGTGTTGTCCTGTCTAAGCTGTCAAACGCTTTCTCAAAGTCGATGAAATTGATGTACAGGGACGTGTTCCATTCAATGGACTGCTCAATGATGATGTGTAATGTTGCTATGTGGTCTGTGCAAGAGCGATCCTTCCTGAATCCTGCTTGCTTGTCCCGTCAGCTTCCTGAAGACGGTTGAGGATGATATGGTTGAGAATTTTACTGGGTACAGAAAGTATGGTGATCCCTCGTTAGTTGTCGCATTTTCTTAGGTCACCTTTTTTTTTGATTTGATTTAATTTATTGTCATTGTCTTCAATGAAGAGACAACGAAATTCGTTTTCCCTTACAGTCATACAAAATAAATAAAATAAAAAACCCACAAAACACAGAACACAGTCGTCCACAACACAAACATCCCCACAGCAGCACCAAAGTTCCTCACTGTGAGGGAAGGAACCAAAGTCCAGTCAACCTCCTCGTCGATGTTCCCCAATGTTCACCTGTGGTCGGGGCCTCCCGAGCACCCCGTAGTCGCCGCTACGGGCAGCCCGATGTTCAGGCCCTCTTGCCGGGAACCTCTCGTCGGCCACCTTCGACCGGAGTCCGCGGCTCCCGATGTCCACAAGCCCCGCTGGGCGAAGATTCGCACTGGCGACCCCTGGCAAAGGGTCCCAGGACTCCGCGATGTTAAAGTCAGCGCTGCCCGCGTTGGGAGCTCCGCACCCACAGCTCCGCGATGTTGGAGCAGCGGCCCAGCACTCCGGAGCTCCAAGCGGCGATCCCAGGAAGGCCTCGCCCGCTCCGCGATGTTTCCAGCGCCTCGCCGCCGCTGCTGAAGTTCTGGTCCGGTCCCTAAAAACTAAAAAAACACACTCTAAACAAAACAAAATAAAAAAAGACAGCCACACTGTGGGCGGAGGCAGCTAGCAACAGAGCCACCGGATGTCCAGGATGGCAGTTTCACGATGTATTTCTCTGCCCATTCTGTGGGTGTCTTTTCCACTTCCCAAATTCTCCCAAAGAAGCCATGGAACATGTCTGTTGATGAGTCTATATCTACTTTCAGGGCTTCAGGTGGAATATTGTCAGGGCCAGCCGCCTTGCCAGTTTTCTGTTGCTTCATTGCAGCCTTTTTATTTCTGATTTTGTTGGTCTGTCACACTTCATTTGTAGTGGCATCCTGGCTTTGGGAATGTGTGTCTATACATCCGATGGTGGCCTGTTTAGGATTCTTCGAAATGTTCTACCCATCTGTCAAGCTGCGCCTCCTGGGTTGAAAGCAATTGACTGTTCTTGTCTGTAGTTCAAGAGTTCATTGTCATGTGTCCCTGATAGGACAAAGAAATTCTTGCTTTGCTTCAGCACACCAGAACTTAGTAGGCATGAATACAGAACATATCAGTGTGTCCATATACCATTATATAAATATATACACACATGAATAAATAAACTGATAAAATGCAAATAAACAGATAATGGGCTATTAATGTTCAGAGTTTTGTCCGAGCCGAGTTTAATAGCCTGATGGCTGTGGGGAAGTAGCTATTCCTGAACCTGGTCGTTGCAGTCTTCAGGCTCCTGTACCTTATGCCTGAAGGTAGCGGGGAGATGAGTTTGTGGCCAGGATGGTGTGGGTCCTTGATGATGCTGCCAGCGACTGCGATAGATCCCATCGATGGAAGGTAGATCAGAGCCGATGATGGACTGGGCAGTGTTTACTACTTTGTGCAGTCTTTTCTGCTCCAGGGCGCTCAAGTTGCCGAACCAAGCCACGATGCAACCGGTCAGCATGCTCTCTACTGTGCACCTGTAGAAGTTAGAGAGAGTCCTCCTTGACATACTGACTCTCCGTAATCTTCTCAGGAAGTAGAGGCGCTGATGTGCTTTTTTTATAACTGCATCAGTGTTCTCGGACCAGGAAAGATTTTCAGATTATTACTATGCAGATATGTCATGGACAATTTCCTTGTGATGGTATATAGCTCTCTCATGTTCCTTTGAGTCGCCACAATTTCTGCCTCTTTGGCTAGCCTCTCCACCTGTGTTCTCTTATCCCTCCTGATGTTCTGTCGCACTTCTTTATGGCATCTGTTGTACTAATTTTGGGCCAAAGTCTTTTCAGCTCTTGTTCTTGAGTTGTTCAATTTCTCCTTTAACTTTCTCCTCTTTTGGATTGTGTTGAGGGTTCCTGGTGTTGTCCACTCTTAGTGCTTTTGGGTCCTTCTCCCTTGGGCCTCCTCACAGGTTGAGCTCCAAGCAGCTTTTAGGTGTTCCAACTCCTCATTTATTGTCCATCTTTCCTTCCCCCTCCGCTGTAGCTCTGTGTTTTTCCTTGAGAGGGTATCCTTGAACTTCTTCACCACTTGAGCACTACTGAGGTATTCAATGTTGTATTTAGCACTTTGGCTTTTAGCCTGGTGGTGTCTATGCAGCCTCAGCTTGAATTTCCCTGCCTGGATGTGGTGGTCTGAAGCTGCGTCTGCTCCTCTTCTTGTTCTGACATCTTCCATGGACCTTCTGAATGTTTTACAGATACAAATGTGGTCATTTTGATTTTCTGTGGCATGATCTGATGACACCCAAGTTATTTTGTAGATTGCTTTATGAGGGAATACACTTCCCCCAATCACTAGGTTATTGTTAACACAGGTCTCAGCAAACATCTCGCCATTTTCATTCATTTTCCCCACTCCATGCTTTCCCATTACTGCCTCATATCCCTCGTTTTGGCCTCCAAACTTAGTGTTGAAGTCACCCATCTTGAGGTCTCTGCCTCCAATATAACCAAGTAGGTGGTTCAAGCTGTCATAGAACCTGCCTTTGACCTCATCCTCTGCATTGTTGGTGGGTGCATAACATTGGATTATGTGGGCTTTCACTCTTGTTGTTGGTTTCGAAGGTTGCATAGATGAGGGGAAAGCTGATGGGTTCCCATGCCGTTAGAGCCTTTCTAACATCCTTCATTGTCATGATGGCCCCTCCCTCCGCATGCTTCACTCCCTCCACTTCCTGTCCGGAGTAGACAATGGACTGCCCGCGGACCAATTTGGTCTCTCCTGACTGTGTCCATCTTGTTTCAGCCAAGCCCAGGACTAAAAGATTGTAGCGCACCATTTTGTTGGCAATTGTGGCAGCCTTGCCAGCCTGGAACATGGTTCGGATGTTCCATGTCCCCATAAGGATGGATTTCTTTGGCGTCAGAAGGTGTGTCAACTTCCCAGCGCCCTTGTGGATTTTGCTGGGGCACCTTCTTCAACCAAGTGTGTAATTTGGTTTTCATTCGTCAATGTTTCTGTAACTCACACTTTTTTCCAGGGTGGGGTAGTTAACCCCAGGCCAAACCCCCAACCTGGAGGACCAGGGACTGCTTCGTCTGTCTCCTTACCCGAGACCTGTCCGGTTTGGTTGAACCTGCCAGGGATATGAAACCCCATCCGGCATAGCTCTCAGGATCACTGGAGTATACAAGCCTCTCCTCCACGTCAAGGTTGCAGTCCAGGAGAGGGTGTGAGATCGTAGCTTGGCAAAATTGTCAGCTATGGCGGTCAAAGTTTTCAAAACAAAACCAGTTTTACAACTATAAGGAAAAAAGCTGCAGAACCACAAGTCTCTCGTCCAATTTTTTTAATGTTGCAATTTGTGCAAAGCTAGTATTTCCTAGTTAGGATGTTTAGAATATCAGTCTAAACATGCAGGCTATATCAACATTATTAATCTTTGAGTGTAAAAATCGGTGGCAATCAATTGCAAGTAAGGAATTCTGTGCGTGGGTGAGTAACATGATCTAATGCAATCCTTAAAAACTCAGTAACACAGATTTGTTTAATGAAAATCAGAAAAAAATTATCTCATGATTTGGAATATTAGCCTTGGATTTATCCAGACACTGAGATGGTATTCCAGAGAATATGGGTTCAAATTTCTGGTTACAAATTTGAATTCATTTCATACATTCTTGAAATAAAGAAAACTATTATCAATAAAAATCATCTCAGATCAAAATGAATTGTTATCTTCTATATATCATTATAACATTTCATGCTTTCTTTCTTGGCTTATTCTCGACTCATTACTGATTAAAAGTCTAAAAAAAGTAAAAAGACTGAAATTAAAACCACCAGCTTCAGATGATGACGTCACAATGGCTCAGCTAGCAGAGACCAGCCTCAATGAAGATTTCATCCTATATTTGACATTTAATAAAGCTTTAAAAATGCCAACTTTCACAAGATTTCAACATATTCTGATTCACATATTTCTCCTCGAGCAGATATCACTTTCACTGAAAATTTAATGTTTTATTTCACGACTCATTACTGATTAAGGTTTAAAAAAAATCAATATACCTTTAATTTCAAACCGAACAGCTTCAACTGATGATGTCACAATGGCTCGACTAGCAGGGGGAGGGCAAATTGCTGTTGCAACACGCAGGGCAAGTGCAATTGTAATTTTTTTAAAGATCACTGCTGAGGAAGTCAAGGGGAGTGCTGGAATCTAATGTTCAGGCTGGCTTAAGTTGGAGGACCACGCCTCCCGTGGGGGCTACGGGTAGGGAACGGGTGCGTTGGGTAGCAGACCCAACGGGTCTGCACTTGGTCTAGTATATTACTAAAATTCTCATCTTGTTTGTTTATATGTGTGTGTGTTCTGGAAACTCCATCAAAACGGTACACGATGGCGCTACAATTTTTGGCCCACCTTACTCACCATTGTCCTGGGGTGTGCATTTGCCAAGTTTTGTTCAGATTTATGTAATATTTTACAAGTTATTGACATTTTAAGCTTTACAAAAAACACTTTCCCACTTTCTCTGCCCATTAGTCGCGTTCGACATCACAAGGATCCCAAATTTCTTTTACATAAAAAATTGTGATTTTCATTGACATTGATTTTATTCTAAAAAAACTTTAAATCAAATTCTTCCGTTTTCATTAACGGCTAACATTGTCTTTAGGTTATTTTAAAGAAAAAATGCAATTTTCATTGAAAATTTCATTTTTTCATTGAAAATTTCATTTTTTTTAAACCCTGCAATTTTCATTGTTGGGGTTGGGATAGGGGTGAGGTGAGGTGTGGGGGAGCAGGGAGATAGAGGGGTAGGGAGGGGAGAGGGATTGAGGGGGTAGGGAGGAGAGGGAGGGGAGGGTGGTGGAAGTGAGGAGGGAGAGTGGGGGAGGAGGGGGAATTGAGGGGAGGAGGGGGGATAGAGGGGGAGGAGGGGTAGAGGGAGAGGGGGGGAGGTAGGGAGTGGGGGTTAGAGGGAAAAGGGCAGTGGGGAGGTGAGGGAGTGGGGGTGGGTTAGGGGGAGGAGTGTGGATAGAGGGAGAGGAGGGGGGTAGGGAGGGGAGTGGGGTTATGGAGGGAGGGAGTGACTGAGGGTAAGGGAAAGGAGAGGAATGGAGAGGTGAGAGATGGAGTGGGAGAGGGGAAAGAAGAGGGAGTGTGAAGAGGAGGGGGGAGTGCTGGGGGATGAGGGGGAATGGAGAAGGATAGGAGTAGGAAGAGGGATGGCGTGGTAATGGAAATATTAAACGCAAAGTTATTAACTAACTTAATTTCTGCCGTTAGGGCAGGCCCGTCAGTTGTGCATGCGCTGTTTGGTGGAATATTGCGTTGGCAGAGCGGGCCCAACGGGTACGCACTTGGTATAGTAACTTCATAAATGCTTGGCACAAATGTGACTCGAGGCTTGCGTACATTTGGTTGATTCCTAAATATCATCTTAAGAGGCTGAACATGTAACTCAGCTGTGGCAGACCTTATTCAGCAGCTCAAGAAAACTGGTCGACACCACTTCAGGGCAACGATGAATGAAAAGTAGCCAGATTGTCCTATTCTCCAGGGTACGTACAATTGACAAATGCAGGAGACTCACCGACATGTCTCCTGGAACCTCCAATCGAAAACAAGATAAGATTACCTATATGTTATTCAAACCTATTTTTAAAATAAGGTATCCTGTTTTCCAGAATTGCTGTTGAGATATTAGAATGTTGTTGTAAATTTTTTTACTGTTGAATGCTGAATGATACTTGTTGAAAAAGAGGTTTAGCTCGCAGTTTGAGTGGTGAAAAACTTCAGCTTAAATGATAGCTTATTTTGGAATGTCCTGACATCTGATGAACAAACACAGTATTGCTGACCGATTGTTATGACAAACAAGAGGCTAGATGGTATCATTAGGTCATCAAATATCTATTAATGTGTCATTCAGTTGACCTACCTAACTAATTACACTCTCCTGCTTGCTCTTCAGGTTCCTTAGATTCCCTTCTCTTATGAACATTTCTTCTGGACGTTTGAGCAAAGGTCTTTTGCCAACTTTTAAAAATTCTACACAGTGGTTCTACCAGTAGAGCTACTGTCTCCCGGTGCCAGAGACCCAGGTTCAATCCTGGTATGGAGTATGTACGATCCCCCTGTGACCATATGAGTTACCCCTGGGTGCTCCAGTTTATTCCCACGTCCCAAAGACATGGGTTGGTACATTAATTGGCCACTGTAAAGTAGCCAGGGTGTGTTTGTGAGTGGTACAATTTTTGGGTGTGTCCTTGAGAAGAATAAAATAGGAGATTAATGCAGGATGAATGGATTGGCAGTCGATGCAAACTCACAATATATGAGGCAACACACTCCTGTCACCTATGCATGGTCTCAGCGCACTTCCACTGCATGGACTTGGTTCTCAATGCCATTTTGAAGGGTCTTTTTCTTTGAGTGATCTTGGGCCAGAAATTGCAAAGGGTCAGTGGGGATGTTTTATTTATTCAAAGTGGCCTTCAGAACATCTTTGAATCTATTTCTCTCTCACCCTCCTAGTCTCTTCCCATAACAGAGCTCAAAGTGTTTCGGAAATTAGGCATGCCTAGGGTAGGGAGACTGATTGTAATCCTTTCTCTTTGTTCTTAAGCACCAAGATAGTCAGCATGGCACTGTGCATGATAAATCACATCTCATGAATTTGTTTGGGCATTTTAAAGGGTGACCAAGAGGATTGATGAGGACAGGCTAGTAGATGTTGTCTATATGAACTTCATCAAGGCCTTTGACAAGGGCCTGCATGCTAGGCTGGCCTGGAAGGTTAGATCACATGGGATCCAAGGTGAATTAGCCAGTGGGATACAATTAGCTTAGTGGTAGGAGTCGGAGAGTGGAGTGCTTTGGGAAACATTTAAAGCATTTGTACATGGAGCATTAATTTCTTCCCAATAATGTTTTAATAAAGAGAATAGGGCCAAACAACAGAAACTGGAAATGGAAATAAAGCAATTAGACACAGAAAATGCAGCAGCACCATCCACGATAAAACACAATAAAATTGCAGTACTGAAATATAAATTAAACAAGATATATTCAGACCAAAACAATTAAATTTTGAATTTGGTGATAAACCACAAAAACTACTAGCGCGTCAACTTCGTAAATTGGATGGGGAAAAAACAATATACAAAATTAGAACAGACAAGGGAGAAACATTAACACTGCCTAAAGATATTAATGATAGATTTCTACAATACTACCAAAAATTGTATTCATCTAAAATAACAGAACAATCAACGGGAATGGAAACATTTTTACAGAATTGTAAGTTTGCGGGTCTAGATCAGAAAGAGAGAGAATTACTAGGGGCTGAAATTACGATAAAAGACATCGAAGAGTCAATCAAATCTTTAAAAAACGGAAAGGCTGCAGGCCCTGATGGTCTAAATTCTGAATTTTATAAAAAAAATTATGATTTGCTTTCCCCACGCCTACAGACAATGTACAAATACGCCTACACTCAACAGAAACTCCCAGAAACTCTAAATGAATCTACAATCATACTCATACCAAAAACGGACAAGGATCTTGAAGACCCAGGATCATACAGAGCTATAGCCCTCTTAAATACTGATCAGGAAATATTAACTAACATTTTATCTAATAGATTGAGCTTAGTGATCAGTAAATTAATACATCCCGACCAAACAGGGTTTATCCCAAAACGTTATTCATTTTATAATCTGAGAAGATTATTTAATATTATATACTCCAATAGAATTCCTAATGCAGATCTAGCAATTATTTCGTTAGATGCTGAAAAAGCATTTGACCAGGTAGAATGGCCATATTTATTTTCGGTGATGGAAAAATTTCAACTAGGAGAGAAGTACTGTACATGGGTTAAATTGTTATATTCTAATCCAACAGCCAGAATATTAACAAAACAAAATGTTATCAACTAAATTTAATCTCTCTAGAGGCTGTAGATAAGGATGTTCACTATCCCCACTATTATTTGCTCTTGCAATCGAACCCCTAGCAGAAAGCGTTAGAAACCATCCAGGAATATATGGATACAATACTAGAGACACAAGGAATAAAATTTCCTTATATGCAGATGATGTACTAATATATATTACAAAGTTAGAAACTAGTATTCCAAACTTATTAAATCTAATAACTCAATTTGGTCAGTTTTCGGGATATAGAATTAATTGGAATAAAAGCGAAATCATGCCAATAACAAAATTCAATTTACATACAATACAACAATCCCCTTTTAAAATAGTTAAAGATAAATTTAAATACTTAGGAATCTTTGTAACTAAGACATACACCTCTTTATTTAAACTAAATTTCCCACCCTTACTGAATAAACTACATAAGAATATTCACTACTGGAAAACACTCCCCATTTCTATGCTTGGGAGAATTAATGCTATAAAAATGATTTTTTTACCGCAACTGCTGTACCTATTTTAATTAATTCCGATATATATTCCAAAAACTTTTTTCCAAAAAGTCGACTCCATTGTTGCAAGTTTTGTCTGGGATTATAAGAATCATAGAATAAGTAAAAAACATTTATGTAAGTCAAAGATAAATGGAGGTTTAGCTTTGCCAAATTTCTTATTTTATTTTTGGGCAGTCCATATTAAAAACATGAATTTCTGGTTGGAAGAAATAGAAACATAGAAACATAGAAAGTAGGTGCGAGAGTAGACCACCAGGTCCGTCGAGCCCGCACCGCCATTCGCTCATGGCTGAACACTAAACAGACACACCTACCCACAAACGGTAGACACAAGACACAGAACACAAGACACTACCCTCCCCTTTATACCGCTATCACCCCTCTCCACCCCAAGAACCGCGTGATCTCCTGGGGGAGGCAAAAAACCGGATAAAAACCCAGGTCCAATTCGGGAAAAAAATCCGGGAAATTCCTCTCCGACCCCAATCCAGGCGATCGACACTTGTCCAGGAGATCACTCAGGTCTTACTACACTAACCATACCTAGGTCCATATCCCTGCCCTCTCCCCGTAGCCCCTTATCCCCTTGGCAGCTAAAAAAACATCTATTTTAGACTTAAATATATTTAACGTTTCTGCTTCCACTGCTCCCTGGGGCAGTGAATTCCATAAATTAACCACCCTCTGGGTGAAGAAGTTCTTCCTCATCTCAGTTTTAAAAGAGCCCCCCCTTATTCTGCAACTATGTCCCCTAGTTCTAGTTTCCCCGATCATTGGGAACATCCTCGGTGCATCCACCCGATCAAGGCCCCTCACGATCTTATATGTTTCAATGAGATCGCCTCTCATTCTTCTAAACTCCAAAGAGTAGAGTTCCAGCTTACTTAACCTTTCCTCATATGTCAATCCCCTCATCGCAGGAATTAATCTTGTAAACCTTCGCTGCACTGCCTCCAGGGCTAGTACATCCTTTCTTAAGTATGGACCCCAGAACTGTACACAGTATTCCAAATGTGGTCTCACTAATACTGTGTACAGCTGCAGCAAGACCTCCGTGTTTTTATACTCAATCCCCCTAGCAATAAAGGCCAAAACTCCATTGGCCTTCCTGATTGCTTGCTGCACCTGCATACTGACTTTTAGTGATTCATGTACTAATACCCCTAGATCCCTTTGCGCTGCATTACAACGCAGCTCCTCCTCATTTAGAAAATAACTTGCCCTATCATTTTTTTTCCCAAAGTGAATGACTTCACATTTATTAGTATTAAATTTCATCTGCCAAGTTGTTGCCCACTCACCTAGCTTATCTATATCCTTTTGCAGACTCTTCCTATCCTCCTCATCCCCTACTTTTCCTCCCATTTTTGTATCGTCCGCAAATTTTGATATATTACACTTGGTTCCCTCCTCCAAATCATTTATATAAATTGTGAACAACTGGGGTCCCAGCACCGACCCTTGCGGAACCCCGCTAGTTACCGGTTGCCATCCCGAGTATGAACCATTTATCCCCACTCTCTGCTTCCTATTTGTTAGCCAATCCTCTACCCATGCTAATATATTACCCCCAATCCCATAATTTTTTATTTTTAGCAATAGTCTCTTATGTGGCACCTTGTCAAAAGCCTTTTGGAAGTCCAAGTATACCACATCCACCGGTTCCCCTTTATCCACCCGGGTTGTTACTTCCTCAAAGAATTCGAGCAGATTCGTTAAACAGGATTTCCCCTTCACAAAACCATGCTGGTTCTGTCCGATGAAGTCATGTTTATCCAAGTGCCCCGTTAGTGTTTCTTTAATAATTGTCTCTAACATTTTACCCACCACCGATGTTAGACTAACCGGTCTATAGTTACCCGCCTTCTGTTTACTTCCTTTTTTAAATATAGGTGTTACATTGGCCATTTTCCAATCCACTGGGACCGTTCCTGCCTCCAGGGAGTTTTGGAAAATTATCACCAATGCATCCACAATCCCCACCGCTATCTCCCTCAAGACCCTTGGATGTAATCCATCAGGCCCAGGGGATTTATCCTCCTTCAGTCTCATTAATTTCCCTAATACCACCTCCTTGGTGATCTTAATAGTATTTAGCTCCTCCATTCCTACCACCCCCTGTTTATCCAGCGTTGGAATATTTTTTGTGTCTTCTATGGTGAAGACTGATACAAAATACTCGTTTAATGCCTTTGCCATTTCCATGTTCCCCACCAACAACTCTCCAGTCTCACCCTCCAATGGACCAACGTTCACCTTAGCCACCCTTTTTCTTTTTATATAGCTATAAAAACTCTTACTATTAGTTTTTATGTTGTTCGCTAAATTCCTTTCATAGTCTATTTTCCCCGTCTTAATTAATCTCTTAGTTATTATTTGCTGACCTTTAAATGCTTCCCAATCCTCTACCCTCCCACTATCTCTGGCTACCTTATATGCCCCTTATATACCTTAATGGATCGACAACCAGATTGATTAATGATGGAAAAGGAAGACTGTCTACCTTTTGAAATAGGTCCAATCATATTTGCCCCCACAAAACTGCACAAAAAAACCTATAAAGAAAACCCCATAATACATAGTGGAATACGAATTTGGAAACAAATAAAAAAAGATTTAAAATTGAATAATATACCACTATGCCTTCCCATTGTAAATAATCCTTCATTCAAATCATCCTTTATGGACAAAGGTTTCACACAATGGAAAAATTATGGAATCAAAAATATTGGACATCTTTATGGGAAAGGCACTTTTCTTTCATTTCAAGAGTTACAACAGAATTATGGACTGCACTCAAATAATTTCTTCAGATATCTACAAATTAGAGATTATGTTAAATCTAATACACAAGTCTACAGGAGTAGGGAATCAGAAATTCTTGATGAATTTTTGAACAAGCATCCTAATACTGAAAAACTAATAGCTTATATTTATAACACCCTACTAAACAACGAGGTACCACCGACGGAACCATATAGATACAAATGGGAAAATGAAATAGGTCACCCTATAACGAAAGATATGTGGGACGAAAGTTTACAACAAATACATCAATGTTCATTAAATGCCAGACATACTTTAATACAATTCAAGGTCTTACATAGACTACACTACTCTAAAATAAAACTAAATAGAATCTTCCCACAAATCTCTCCTATTTGTGATAAATGTCTACATCTAGAGGCTAATTTAACACATACGTTTGCAAACTGTATAAAACTTAAACATTTCTGGACTGATATTTTTGAAATAACTTCAGAAGTTATTAATACAAAACTGGACCCAAACACAAAATTAATAATACTTGGAATATCAGAACAAAGTTTAACACTCACAACAAACCAAAGAAATTTCCTCGACTACAGTATAATAATCGGGAAAAAATTAATATTAAAATTTTGGAAAGGCCCTACAACCCCCACAATTAATATGTGGATTACGGAAATGTCGGAGACCCTATACTTAGAAAGAATTAGACTTGTCTTAATGGACAAACAAGATATTTTCGATAAAATCTGGGCTCCATTCATTAACTATCTGAAGGGATAGATTGGCACAGCACGAGGACCCAACTGAAACTTGAACTCAGGATCAGATGAAAAGCTATACTTTATAATCTACGAACCTATCTCCATTGATGTATTACAGGTAACCCATTCCACCTCCTCTGTTTTTCTGTTTTTTTTAATTTGTAACTTTCTACCCTCTCTTTCTCTCTCTATAAAAACTAAAAACACTAGAAGCAGAAGTAATTGATAATTGAAAATTTTAATAATGTATGACTGATGTATATGAAAAGTCTTTTTACTATAATATGTAACTATACTTTATAATATGTCTACTTCTAATAAAAATATTTTAAAAAAAGAAGAAAAAAAAGGTTGTTATTCAGATTGGATGCCTGCGACCATTAGGTGTGCTGCAGAGATCAGTTCAGTGCTGTTTGTTAGCTATCTGGACAGTGAAGAAGGTTATCTAAGATTACAACAGGGTTGAAATGAACTGAGGAATTGGCCAAAGGAAAGGCAGATGGAATTTAACTTGTACAGGTACGAAGTGTGCATTTTGGAAAGTTAAACCGGGGCAGGACTTGCACAGGAAATGGCAGAGCAGCAGTCAGTGTTATAGAGCAGAGACACCAAGGGGTACAAGTACATAGTTCCCTGAAGATGTCAACATAGGTAGATAGGTGGTGAGGATTGGCACACTTGCCTTCATCAATCAGGAATATTGAGTTCAACAGTTGGGATGTCATGTTGCAGCTGTTGACATTGGAAGGCCATACTAGGAGTATTATGTGCAGTTCTAGTTGCCTTACTAGAACATGTTATACTTTAACCCCTCATTAAAATAGGTAGCAAATAGTTGACAGCATAGAAATGATCAGTGATTACATCTTCCAAGCCCGAGAACAGCCCATTTATTCCAAATCTGTATTCTATATGATAACCAGTCTTCAATCGACATACAGTATACGCACATTCCCCCACCACCATGAGTTATATTTAGTACATCAGCCTTATTTGGAGCACTTTATCAAATGCCTACTGAAAAATCAAATCGGATTTCCCTCTATCGATTCTGCCTTTTATATCCTTGAGGAACTTTAGTCAATCATGATATTCCTTTCGTAAAACCACATTGACTTGGTATGATTGCATTAAGCTTCTTCAAATGAATAGCTTCATTATAATCAGGCCTCCAGCATTTTTCAACAACAGATATTAAATTAACTGGCCTATAGTTTCTTGCTTTTTATCTCCCTACATAAAAAATAAGAGCGTTACATTTATGGTTTTTCAATCCACTTAAAACCAGTTTTAACAACTTGACTTATTTGTTTTTCCAATACTTTCTCTCACAATACAGATTGTTGCAAACACTTCCTACATGAAATTGGTTGTGATATCATCCTTTGGAAAGTTCTAGTGATGTTCCCATCTCCCCCATGAAGTTTTAATATATCTGCTATTTCTTTGTTTGAAGTTTTAATTCTCCCTTTAAAGAACACAGAAGAGTACAGCACATTATAGGAACAGACCACAAGGTCTATGCTGAAAAGGATACCAAGGATACCAACTAATCTCCTCTGCTTGCACATTTCATATCCCTCCATTCCCTGCAATATTCATGTGTCCCGCCTCTTAACAGGCTACCTTGTTTGGACAACACAATACACCCTTTGAGATGTTCATGAAGGAACTGCTGATGCTGGACAATCGAAGGTAGACAAAATTGCTGGAGAAACTCAACGGGTGCAGCAGCATCTATGGAGCGAAGGAAATAGGCAACATTTCGGGCCAAAACCCTTCTTCAGACCGTTTCGGCCCGAAACGTTGCCTATTTCCTTCGCTCCATAGATGCTGCCGCACCCGCTGAGTTTCTCTAGCGATTTTGTCTGCACACTTTGAGATCATGGACATCTCCCCTTCCACTCAATAAAGCAAGTAGGATTTTTCACACAGTTTATTTTCTGGAATAAAATGGTTCCACTTTAGAGACAAATGCCTGACAAATGTGATTTTGTTGTCTGCCATACAATCATCTAATTGGTAACCAACGAGTCAGCTCATTAAGTCTACACCATACTGCCAGCTGGGCAGCTTAAAATGGCAGAACTTCTATTAAACTTGAATTATAGAAACATAGAAAATAGATGCAAGAGTAAGCCATTCGGCCCTTCCAGCCTGCACTGCCATTCAATATGATCATGGCTGATCATCCAATTATAGTCAACAACTGTTAGTAATAGCTGATGTATCATCCCCCAGAGCAAATCCCCAAAACAAATCTGCTTAAACAGGAAGGGAAATCTGTTTTTATCCAATTGCAACTCAGTTTTGTGAACAACTAGGCTTTCGCACACTGACCTTTCTGTCCTGGGCCTCTTCCATTGCTAGACAGAGGCCACAAGCCAATGGAGGAACAGCACCTTGTATTCCGCTTGGGTAGCGTACAACACAGTGGTAAGAACATAGAATTCTCCAATTTTACGTGGCTACGCCCCCCCCCCCCCCCTTCCCCTGCTGTGTTCCCAGCGGGAGCGGATGCCGGGGTCCGGGCGAATGCTTGTGAGCTGAGGCTGAGGTTTGTAATCGTTGCTCCAAACCTCGGCCCGGCCCTCCCTGTATTGTTCACCGCGTCTCCCTGGGGAGAGAGAGGGATGGAGCAGGGGGTGTGTGCATGAAGCACGGTGACTGGAGGGGCTTGAGCGCTGCCTTGAAACCGTGAGGGACCTCCCCCTCTCCCACTTCTCCATTCCCCCTCACATCCCCCTCCCCATCTATCCATTTCTTCCTCCTCCACCCAGGGTAGATCTACCCGAGCCAAGAGTAGATTACTCCAAAGATCCAAGAGTGTAGCTTTGGATTACTCCAGCGCGGGGCCCCCCCTTAGGCACGGGGCCCAATTGGGAGCAATCGGTCCAATCGGCTTAAGGCCAGCCCTGTTTATGATACAACTGCTGTTGGTAGTAGCATGATGAATTCTGAAGTGTGTAGAAACATCCTATCTACCCACGTTCAAACAAATACCTCCAAACCCATTGGCCAGCGGTTCATTCTATAGCAAGACAATGATCCCAAACATACTGCTAAAGCAACAAAGGAGTTTTTCAAAGCTACAAAAATAGTCAATTCTTGAGTGGCCAAGTCAATCACCCGATCTGAACCCAATTGAGCATGCCTTTTATATGCTGAAGAGAAAACTGAAGGGGACTTGCCCCCAAAACAAGCGTAAGCTAAAGCTAGCTGCAATTCCTGGCAGAGCATCACCAGAGAAGACACCCAACAACTGGTGATGTCCATGAATCGCAGACTTCAAGCAGTCATTGCGTGCAAAGGATATGCAACAAAATACTAAACATGACTACTTTCATTTACATTACATTGATGTGTCCCAAACATTATGGTGCCCTGAAATGGGGGGACTATGTCTAAACACTGCTGTAATTTCTACATGGTGAAACCAAAAAGTATAAAAATTGCCTTTATTAAAATCTGACAATATGCACTTTAACCACATGTGATTTTTTCTATTACAAATCTCAAATTGTGGAGTACAGAGGCAAATAAACAAATGATGGGTCTTTGTCCCAAACATTATGGAAGGCACTGTATTTCTCCCCTTCCACCTACATTCCTTCCTCTAGTTGCACAATTATTTTTCAGTCCCTTTGTCTCACACTTTTTGTTTTCTCATCTGTGGCCTTTGTCCAACCATCTGCCCATCACAAAAAAAAACCCTCAGCTGGTTGTAAGCTCCACATGTTACATGTCAGACCCTGCACCAACTCCCTTCCAGCTTCTACCCCCACCCCCGGAAGGGTTCCGGACCTGCCGGGCCCGAAACGTTACCTATCCATATTCTCCAGAGAGACTTCAGCTCTTTGTGTCTTTTTTTGTAAACCAGCATCTGTAGCTCCTTGTTTCTGCAATCAACTAGGTTTTGTTGGAATTAAATAATGGGTGAAAGTACTATTGTAATCCTTCTCTTTCTAGAGCCGCCACTTGCACACTGTATTGCTTAGTGCATTTGCCAGCTAATCTTGTTATTTTTGTTTGAAATACTTTCAAAACCATTTGTTTAAACACAGTGCTGTGGAGGTCAATGTTGGTAAAAAAGTATCCACTTACTTGTTCAGCCTCATTATGTTAAGTACATGGTCTACCCATTGGACTGCAGTGGATTTAATGGAGTAGAATTTGTATTCGTTTCAAAACTGCTAAGTGCCATTATATGGATTTCTGCCAAACTGCTGACCTTAAAACCAACAGAGCCAACATGTTTAATTGTCTACAACAAGATTTATGTACAATAAAAGTGTTAGAAATGCATGTAAATCTGGTAATAAGAAGCGTGTGTTCTTATTGCATGTGATGGAAAGTGGTAATTCAGCACCTTGTGCCCACTCTACCGTTCAATAAGATCATGGCTCATATTTTACCTCTGTGCGGCTTCCTGCACTAACCTGATATCCCTGGATTCCCTTAATAATGAAAAGGCATTGAATTCAATCTTGAATAGTTCCTGTGACTGAGGTTCCACAGCCTTTTCAAATACAAAATTTTAAAAACTCTTCTCCTTCTAAGGTGAAACTGTCTCTTCTGTTTATCCTGAAAGACCAGCACTATATTCCGAGACAATAATCCATGTCTCTAAATATCCTAGCCAAGGAAATGTCATCCCCACATCTGCATTGTCAGGTTCTGTAAGAATTTTGTACTTATCAATGAGTTTAGGCTATAGACTAGCGATACAGCACAAAACTGGCCCTTCGGCCCACCGTCCATGCCGACCAGCGATCCCTGTACACTAACACGCCTACACACTAGGGACAATTTTACCAAAGCTAATTAGTCTACAATCCTGTGTGTCTTAGGAGTGTGGTCACAGGGAGAATGTACAAACTCTGTACAGCTAGCAACCATGGTCAGGATCGAACCCGGGTCTCTGCTGCTGTAAGGCAGTAAATCTGCTGCTCCACTATTTCACCGATGTAAAACTGGCTTATGGAATTTACTCCGGAGATGTGCAAGATATTTGATAGAAAAAGATGTTCACCTCCCATTCTTGTAAATTAAGGAATGCAGACCAATTCTGGTCAATCTCTCATTGGAAGACACACACTGGCATCCCAGGATCGATCTATTAAATCTTTGTTGTACATCCTCCATTGCAAGTATACTCTTTCCCAGTGAGGAAGACCAAACCTGCGTAAAATATTTCACATGCAATCTTAGCAGACCCCATATATAATTGGAGTAATACCACTAGCAGTGTTGATTGCCTTCATAAGCATGCATTGCACCTGAATGTTAACTTTCAGCAATTCTTGTGCAAGGACACCTGGGCCTTAGACATAGAACGGTTCAGCTCAGGGTCAGGTTTGGTAGCCCACAATATCTATGTCAAACATGATATGGTACTTTATTTGTCACATGTACTGAGTACAGTGAAATTCAGTTTTATATACAGTTCATTACAAGTATCACTGTACATAAACACTTAGATACGCATTTCAGATACAGTACAAGTGTATAGTAGCAGTACAGTCGTCAGTTTGGCGTCATTTTCCAGTCCCATTTGTTGTAAGTGCAGGGTTCTTAATCTGACCATGACGGTTTGTTGTCCTGGCAGCGTTGCAGGGTCGGCCTGGCTAAGTGTAGCCGTTGGTGTCTACTGCCTCAATTTAAACAAGTCTCCTCTGCCTGCATGTAGGTATGTTGCAAAACCTACCTTCAGCGTCGCTGCAGGTCTGTCGCTGCCCGTGTGCGCGATTTTGCCACCTTTGAGAAGGGGGCGGGTTTAAAACGCGATTTTCTCTCGGCTATTCAAATCGAGGTTGTTCAGCCTACTTAGTTGCTGACGAAAAATCGCTGCGAGGTTCGTTCGCTGCAGGTATTTTTAAACTTAATTGGTTAATTTAATTGTTATAGTAAGTTAAAAATCATCCTCTAAACCCGCGACCGCCGACAACGGGACGGATCTCATGCAGGGGACAACGGAAGGTAGGTTGTTTATTTTTACATTAAAAAGCGCTTCTTAAGATCCCTTTATACAAAGTTTTATGTTGCGAGTAGCTAATTTGGGGCCCCATTAAATCCCGCAGTATTTTTCTGGGCATATGGGGTACAAATCCACCGCAATGGGAACGTTCCAAACCAGCGCGTTCCACAGAGTTCCACAGGATTCCACTCGAAAGCTGATTTAAATGGCCATTAATTTACAGCAATTGAACACTAAATTCCTTCCATTTGGCCTATAAATTAATGTAAATGAGATTTAAAAATCATGTTTTATTGTGAATTCTTTGTGAATGTTATTTGGACACTTAGGCTATTTAAAAATGTTAATCTTTTCTTAAGAAATGGATAGATGTTTAGATCTAGTAATTGAAGTTTGGAATTAGCTACAATTGGGTAACTAATTATATGCTTTCATTTCAGGTCATCCAAGTAAGATTGTTTCATATTTGTTTCAGAATGCTTCAATCTGACTTCCGGTTGGCGCCACGATGTGAGTGGAATCGCGCCATTACAGCTCCGAAAAAAACTGAATTTAAAACGGGGGTAAAAGGGTCAAACAAACGCACTTACCACAGGAGATCGATTGTGAACGGCTCCGGCAGCGTTTAAAAGGTGCGTGACGTCATCAGGCGCGCGATTTTAAGAAGAAATTATGACCCAGCGCTCCCCCACCCCCACCGCTGGAAAAAAATCTACGAGAAAGGAAACTGGCCTCAGCTCGGGTGCAACTGCTGCTTCTCAAGAAGATGTCTCACAGAGGAAAGCTGAAATGGAGGAACTTAAGACTACCATTCTAGGTGAGATAAAGAAGCAGAGGAAGGAGTATATGGAGGAGATAAAGAAGCAGAGGAAGGAGTATATGGAGGAGATAAAAAGTTTAAAAGCGGATATGCTGGTGTCTCACGAGAAAAATAAAGAAGATAAAGAAGACTTAATAAAACAAGTTATAACGACGGTAAAAAGTATGATGGATGAGTGGAAGGAAAAGGCTAATGCCGAGTTACAAACTCAAATTGAGGATGTAAAGGAAATAGCTGCTGGGATGGAAAGAAAGCTGGATGATAAGATAGATCCTACTATAATTTCGCTAGACCAACAAGGCGAAGCAATTAAAGAGCTAACTAAAATTGCTGAAGTGAATACTAAGGAGACCGAAAAACTCCGTGCCGAGAACAAACGCCTCTTAGAATTATTACATAAAACAAACGAGAAATGTATCGATCTGGAGGGACGCCAACGCCGTAAAAATTTGCGTATAGTTGGTCTGAGCGAAGGTCGTGAGGGGAGTCAAGATCCTCGAAAATTTGTTGCAAAACTTTTAATGGATATTTTGAATTTGGATCATGAACCCCTGTTGAGCCGTGCACATAGGGCTCTAAGACGGGCCCCTGGGATAGGTTCATCGCCCAGACAAATGATTGTAAAAGTGGCCTTTGACCATGTCTTCGAAGAAATGATGAAGATAATAATAAAAAAGAGAAACCTGAAATACGAGGGAGACAACATCAGTATTTTTAGAGACTTCCCAGCAGAAGTGGCCAAGAAAAGAGCTCTATTTAAAGAAACAAAAGGTATCCTGAGGAATGTACAGAATACTAAGAATCTGAGATATGGCTTGATGTACCCAGCAATACTGAGAGTAACTTATGATGACAAGGAATATCGTTTCGTTAAGCATACTGAAGCATTGAAATTCGCCCGAGGCATACAGCAGAAGCCAGAAGATGAAGAGAGAGAAGATGCGGAGGAAGAACCCGAGGGAGAAGGAGAGGACTGAACTTTTATCATCGACCTGTGGTTATGAAATACTCACTTAGAAGGAAGTGGAATAATGGGCATTTAGTAGTAGTTCTGTATTAATTATTAGAAAATATTTAATTATTCCATGATAATAGTATTACATATTATAGTATTAAATACAATTGATATTAGTAATTAGCAAATAGTAATATGAATAATAGAAATAATTACTAAGTACTAAGTATATAAAGCTAGTACCCCACCCCAATATATATAGCATTTGAGATAGGAGCTGGTATAATCAACATCTTTTTTTTATTAAAAAAACGGAAGTCTTTAGATTAATGGCCACGTTAGTGTGGCTTTCACCTTCACATACTACACACTATACAAGTGTAGTTTCTTTTTTTTCTGAGCACCCTATTAACACCCTTTACTTTTTTTTTATTATTGATATTTCTTATTGTTTTTGTTTTTTATTGATCTTATATTATATATTATTTGAATGTAGATGTGAAGGATATTGTGTATTTAGTTTAAGAAGACATAGATGTGGATTAAGGTGGAAAGAAATTCTCATTGGATTGATGTCCGGGTGCAACGGGGAGCTGGGTGAGTCAAGAAGGCTACTCCAAAAAAAGCCGCCCTAATAGTAAAATGCATGATATAAAGGTGAAGACTGGGGGTGATGGAGTAACCTTCTGCAGTTGGAATGTAAAAGGAATTAATGAACCAATTAAAAGGGGAAAGGTATTAGCTCAGTTGAACAGATTGAAGACAGATGTCATTTTCCTTCAAGAGACTCATCTTAAAAAAGATGCTCAACATAGATTAACAGCTAAATGGATTTCTAAGGTGTATCATTCTACATTTATTCATAAATCTAGAGGAGTTGCAATAATTATTCGCAAAGGTATACCTTTCATACAAAGTTCTATTATAGAGGATAAAGAAGGCAGATATGTAATAATTACAGGGGAATTATATTCAAAAAAGGTAATTTTAATGAATATATATGCCCCTAATTTTGATAATCCATTATTTTTTAAGAAAATATTTAATAATATTCCTATATCCACTCAACACAATTTAATAATTGGAGGTGATTTAAATTGTACTTTAGATAATTATCTAGATAGATCATCCGCAAAAAGGAAAGCTGCCTCGAAATCAAGTAAATTCATAAATGCTTTTATCAATACATCTAATATTAAAGACATCTGGAGGTTAGATAACCCATCCGGACGAGAATATTCTTTTTTCTCGCCCGTACATGGAACCTATTCGAGGATAGATTATTTTTTAATAGATTCTAAATTACTTCCTTTTACGTATGATGCAAAATATCATAATATTATCATCTCGGATCATGCGCCATTAACATTTAAGATAAAATTAAAAGATATATCTAATAAAACTACTACCTGGAGATTTAACCCTCAGATATTAAAGGACAATGACTGTTGTAAATATGTGATGGATCAGATTAAATTATTTTTTGAAACTAATGATAATCCTGAAACTTCTCCATCACTATTTTGGGACACATTTAAGGCATTCATGCATGGCGCAATAATATCCGCACAAGCACATCTCAATAAAGAAAATCGAAAAATAGAACAAAATTTAGAAAATGAGATAAAACGTCTAGATAATGAAAATATAAAACAGCCTTCCAAAGAGTTAAGTAATAAAATTGCATCAGTAAAATATAGATTAAATAAAATATATTCTAATCAAGTGATTAAACTTTTTCAACAAACTAAGCAAGTGTATTTTGAATTTGGAGATAAGCCACAAAAATTACTAGCACGACAGCTTAGAAAATTAGAAGATGAGAAGATGATACACGGAATTAGATCTGAGTATGGAAATATATTAATTACTCCAAAAGATATTAATGATAGATTTTTACAATATTATAAAAATCTTTATTCGTCAAAACTAACAGAACAAACAGATAGTATGGAAATATTTTTACAAGAATGTCAAATCAATAGCTTAGATCAGGAAGGTAGAGAATTGTTAAATGCTGAAATAACAGTAAAAGATATTATAGAATCAATTAGTTCGCTTAAGAACGGAAAAGCAGCGGGCCCAGATGGCCTGAGTGCAGAATTTTATAAAAAATTTCAAGATCTGATTTCCCCAAGATTACAAATAATGTATAGATATGCATATGACCAAGGAAAATTACCAGAATCTTTAAATGAATCCACAATTACACTCATCCCTAAAGTAGATAAGGATTTGGAAGATCCTGGATCATATAGAGCGATTGCCCTTTTAAATACAGACCAAAAAATATTAACTAAGGTCTTATCTAGGAGATTAAGTTTAGTGATCTCTAAATTAATACATTATGATCAAACAGGTTTTATCCCAAAACGTTACTCATCCCATAATCTCAGACGTTTGTTTAATATTATATATTCAAAAAGAATACGAGATACGGAACTAGCGGTTATATCACTAGATGCAGAAAAAGCGTTTGATCAGGTGGAATGGATGTATTTATTTAATATAATGGAAAAGTTTCAATTGGGGGATAGATTTTGTAAATGGGTAAGAATTTTATACTCGAATCCTATGGCAAGAATTTTGACTAATCAAATTTTATCAGCCAAATTCAAACTCTCTAGGGGATGCAGACAGGGATGTCCGTTATCACCCTTATTGTTCGCATTGGTGATAGAACCATTGGCGGAAAAAATTAGATCTGAACCTGAAATATATGGCTATAATACTGATACAACAATTAATAAAATTTCTTTATATGCAGATGATATTTTGATTTATATTACAAAACCGGAAATTAGTATTCCCAACCTGCTAAACATTATAACTAAGTTTGGTGCATTTTCTGGGTATAGGATTAATTGGGATAAAAGCGAGATTATGCCAATAACAGGAATAAATCTTAATACATTACAACAATACCCATTAAAAGTAGTTACAGACAAACTTAAATATTTAGGGATTAACGTAACTAAAACTCATAACTCATTAATAAAATCCAACTATCCTCAACTATTAGATAAACTTAGAAAAAATATTTTATATTGGAAAACACTGCCTATATCCATGATTGGTAGAATAAGTGCCATAAAGATGGTATTTCTACCGCAGTTGTTATATTTGTTTCAGGCTATTCCTTTTTTTCTTCCGAAAACTTTTTTTAAAAAAATTGATAATATTGTCAATAGCTTTATTTGGGATTATAAAAATCACAGAATAAATAAAAAACATCTATGCAAAGCTAAGATAAATGGAGGATTAGCACTTCCAAACTTTTTATATTATTTTTGGGCTGTTCAGATTAAGAATATGAATTTCTGGTGGGTAAATATGGATCATGAACCGACATGGTTAAATATAGAAAAGGAGGACTGTCTACCTTTCAATGTAGGTTCGATAATTTTTGCACCAACGGAAGTACAAAAAAAATATTATAAAGACAACCTAATAATATATAATAATAGACGTATTTGGAAACAAATAGTTAAGACTCTACACTTGGATAATCTCTCATTTAGATTACCAATTATGAATAATCCATCGTTTAAACCTGCTATATTAGATGGGGGGTTTAAACAATGGGATGATTTAGGAATTACAAGGATAGAACATCTGTATAGAAAAGGAAAATTTCTTTTATTCCAGGAGTTACAAGATATTTATGGATTGTCTCCACAACATTTGTTTAGGTATTTACAAATTAGAGATTATATTAAATCCAATACACAAGATTATAAAAATAAAGAAGCAGGATTGTTAGATGAACTGTTTAATTTATATCCAAATACAGAAAAATTAATAGCCTATATATATAACATCATTTTGGATAAGGAGAATCCAATAACGGAAGTATATCGTCAAGCATGGGAAAATGAAATGGGATTGGCTATAACAAAAGAAAACTGGGAAGAAAGTCTACAACGAATACACCGGTGTTCATTAAACGCCAGACATATACTGATACAATTTAAAGTATTATATAGGTTACATTATTCGAAAACTAAATTAAATAGTATTTTTCCGAATCTCTCCGCTATTTGTGATAAGTGCAAGAAAGCAGAGGCAAATTTAATACATAGTTTCGTTACATGTCCTAAATTGAATTATTACTGGACAGAAATCTTTAAAGTTATTTCTGAAGTCATCAAAGTTAAATTGGACCCTAACCCAAAGCTAATAATATTTGGAATTCCGGATTTACATCTATCACTTACAGTAAATCAAAGAAATTTCTTTGATTACTGTTTAATAATTGGAAAAAAAATCATATTGAAATTTTGGAAGGGAACATTATCCCCCACAACCAAAATGTGGGCAACAGAGATGATGGAGACGTTACATCTGGAAAGAATTAGATTTGTCCTATTGGACAAGTATAATTCTTTTGAACAGATATGGTCTCCATATATACAGTATTTAGAGAAGTAGCTGTTCTTGGCAACACAGCTCGACGTGCACCCTGCGGGATTTGGTGAGAATAATTCATTTTTATATTGGAATTACATATATGTCTTTATTGATACTATCACTTGTAGTAGTGTTATTAATAATACATATTGTGGTTACTAAAAATGTTTTTTTTTTTTTTTTTTTTTTTTCGTTTCTCTTTTCTTTCTTATATATAATCAAATTATTATTTAATCACTCTCTTAATGATTTATTCTTTCTCTATTCTTTCTCTATCATTAAGAAAAAATTCTAAAAATATTTAAAAAAAAAGAATGCTTCAATCTATAATAACTGACATTTTTTTTCAGTTCTCTTAATTTTTAATAAAGTTATGGCCATGTCCTCGATCACAGCTTTTGTGTTAAGAATGGAAAATCAATAGGGAACAAGATGCTAATTTCCGAGTATGAAAATGGCCATAACTTTTTAATACTGAAGATATGAAAGTGAATTAGGTGTCAAATTAAACTTATTTTTGTGCTTTATCTGATGGGATAAATTGCAGACTTGCTTTTTAAAATTGCAAAATTTTGTAACATTGCTACTGCATGTGTATCCCTCCATTCCCTGTTTATCCACGTGCCTATCTAAAAACCTCTTCAATGTCACTGTTTTATCTGCCTCCACCATCACCCCTTGCAGCAAGTTCCAGTCACCCACCACTCTCTGAGTACAAAAGCTTGCCCTGCACATCTGCTTTAAATTTTGTTCCTCTCACCTTAAAGTTCTTGACATTTCCACCCTGGGGGAAAGGTTCTGACTGTCTACTCCATCTGTGCTTCTCATCATTTTATGAACTCCTATCAGGTCCCTCGTCAGAACACCATCTCTTTTCAAACCCTCACCAAAGCTTTTCTGAATTACATTCTCCTGGATCTGTATCAATTACTTTACCAATATATTTTATATTGCTTTCATGGATAGGATTTGGAGATTATGTTGAAGTGATTATATTTTGAATTGAAATGGATTTGTACAAGTTTGCAGCAAAATGCCTCAACTTGTCGAATGTGTAGCAAAACCACTCGAGCAAAAGATATCACTAAACACTGCCTACTTGTCCTAATTGTCCCAATGGTGTAAAGCAAATTAAAATTATCAACAGACGTTTTATGCAATGGGGTTGTAGATGACTCAGGGCTGCTTTAGTAGTATATATTAATGATCTGAATGGAAATATAGGACTTGTGATTTAAGTTTGCAGATGATGAATGAATGATTGAAACTTTATTATCACATGTGACATGTCACAGTGAGATTCTTTGTCTTGGACACACAGGAATGCAAATAGTCATCACAATTAGGGAAGGTGTTAAGAGAGATTACAGCCTAGAATCAGAATTCACTTAAAAGAGGTTATGTGCAGCTGGGTCAGGATGGGAGTGGATTGAGATGTAGCTTCATTGAGAGTGGAATTCCTAGCCTGGGATCAAAGTCTGTAAATAATTCAAGACGCAGACAGAGAGGTTGGCAAAAGAGAAAAGTTCCTGTGCAGAATACATGCACCTTGAATTTTGCAAGAGCTCAGCCAATTTTAATTTCAAGGTAAAAGAGGCAAAGATCCTGAAGAAATTGCATAAATAGCCTTAACAATGCAGTGAAAGATGCTGTGGATTTTATTTACTGCGCCATTTTATTCTCACCGTGACATGTAACGTGTGATAATAAAGTATCATTCATTCATTCATCATCTGCAAACTTAAATCACAAGTCCTATATTGCCATTCAGATTATTGCAGCAAGACGTCAGCGCTGGAAAGAGACTGCAGATGACTTGAACTTTACGCACTGCAGCAGGAAGGCTTGGACTCTCCTACGTCATTATAGTGACAGTTTTTACAACGCCTCAAGGATTTAGTCCCTGATAGTCACTAAAGTGCTGACTATAGGTCAGAAGGTAATCTTACGCATTCCACTAGCTCTCCACAAGGCATTCAAAGCCGTCGAAAGATAAGTATTCCAGAAACAGTCTCTTGATTGATAGTTTCTTTATTATAGTAGTACAAACAGTAAAACACTCTGAAAACTTCTTCTAGTATAAGTACATCATCTTCCAGCATATGTACGTTTCAATCATACTCATGATCAAGCTGGTGCCCATGCTCGTGTTCATGGTCGAAAATTATATTCTCCCATAGTCTTCGCCGAACTAAACTAAAATATCTGGGCGTCTGCGCCAGAATCCTCTAGCCAAAAACACGACTCAGACTACGTATATATCCCACCCACATAATTACAGGCAGATACAATTACAGGTAACTGGTTTTAATTATAATATACTGAGTTAAGCTAAATGGCTACTGCAGTCATCTTGGTTCAGCTGCTCCTGCCCGGTACAACACCCCCAAGGTGTCAACAAATGCTGCCGTCTCTCGACTGCTGGCAAACACGAAGGTCGCCACTTCCAAAGAAGCCCGACAAGAAGTGAGACGGAGCCTGACAAAGCCCATCTTTTCTTCACCATCCTCAAGCCCCCTTTCTAATTTATACACTCCAGTTGATGTAGACAAAGGCCTGTCCTCTACTAAAGCTGGGAAAGCAGCAGGAGTTGAGGGGATCTACCTGGAATTTCTGAAGAACCTTGGCCCCCATGGACGCAACTGGCTGGCTGCTTTTTCACCCATGTCCAATATAGTGGAATTATCCCTAAGGCCTGAGAGAGTCTAATGTCATCGCCATCCTCAATCTCATCCTCAATGGGAAATCTGATGATCCAGCTAGTTACCGACCCATCTCCCTCTTGTGTACATCCTACAAGCTGTTGAGCACCTCCTGCTTGCCAGGATTTCTCCATTGGTAGAACCTATTCTGGTAAATAACCTGGTAAAAGCTGCACAGATCCTTGCCCTCACTACCAATATAGAGGCTGGCTTCCAACGTGCCCTGAAAACTGGTGTTGCTCTCATAGATCCATCCTCAGCAACCATAGATTTAGGGTCTCGCTTGTCAGGACCCTGAATGATGGTCTCCCCCAGGGCTCTGAAACAAATCATTTCTGCTCAGAGTTTGTAACCTGAAACAAATCATCATTTTATGGTACAATAGTGTGTGTAGGTGCAGGTGTAGGTGCAGGGGTAGGTGCAGGTGTAGGTGCAGGTGTAGGTGTAGGTGTAGGTGTAGGTGTAGGTGTAGGTGTAGGTGTAGGTGTAGGTGTAGGTGCAGTAGTTATGCAATGGAAACTATTTGAACATGCCAACATTTTACATTTATTTGTGATCTGTCAAAGACAAATTGTAAAGCCAAGAAGACAACAGGGGATAGGGATAAGTTGTGTGCTTAGATTGTTTAAAGTCCTCTTCATGTGTTCTAATAATTCTGTGCTTTAAGGAAGGTTGAAACCGCATGCGTAAATGACATTCACTGCTGTCTACTTTAGTCAGATTCTGTTCTCTATTGCCAAAGGACTAATGACAATCGTAAAACAATAAAATAAGGTTGAAAGGGTAACAGGACATTTGCTTATTTGTAATGGGGTGACATTTGACTGTATTTACTGTTCTGTGTTTTCTGGAGGTGATTGGTCTGTGAGGGTTCTAAAACCATTTGGGAAGATGGAAAATTCCTAAGGTGCTTGCTTTGGTAAACTGAACATCAAAGGAAAAGCCTATATATAAGGAGCAGATGAATCTTTGTTCGTTAAGCAATCTCCTAGATTGCTCCCAGTGATCATTGTATTTGGCGCTCTTGAATAAAGTCTTGATTGGTTTGCCCGATCTTTGTGTTGTGTTTTAAAGTTTTCTTTAAAGTCAAAGTCAATTTAATTCATCACATACAACCGAAGGTGCAGTGAAATGAATTTGCCAGCAGCGATACTTAAAAATAACACACAATACACAATAAAATTGACAGAAACATCCACCACAGCATTCTTCGCTGTGGTGGAAGGCAACAAAGTTCAGCCAGTTCTCCTCCTTGTTCACCCGTGGTCGGGACCATAACTCCTCCGTAGTCGCCGCTACGGACGGACGGAAGTACAGGCCCTCTCGTCGGGATGATTGAAACTCCGACATTGGGACGGTCGAACATACTCTGCGGCTTGGAGGTCCCGAATCGGCATTTTCCTACTGGAGACCGCGGCTTCAGGATGTTATAGGCCACAGGCCGGCGGTCAGAGCTCTTCTCCGGCGATCCCCGGCAAGGGATCCCAGGCTCCGGAAAGTAAGTCCACATTAGTAAGCCCACGGCTAGAAGCTCCGCGGACCGCAGCCCCATGATTTCAACGTCACCAGGCCAGCGATTGGAGCACTCCTCTCTGGCGACCCCCAGCAAGGGTTAGCCCGCTCCGCGATGGAAAAGTCCACGCTGCGCCCGCTGCTGAGCTCCGAGCCCGACTCCGGGAAAGGCCGCTCCAATCCATGCTGTTAGGCCGCACTTAACAGCTCCCAGTGAGAAATAATGGACTTGTTTATGAATGTTAGAATTGTGCAATGCTCTGTGGACAGCAGACTATCAGTCAAGGCTTGTCTTTAACTTTATCTTAAAATGGTTTACCAATTATGTTTACTGCCACTGAAAACAAAGTAATTTTTTTCTGCCTTGCAATTTATGAATCACTAAGACAATTTTCTACATTGAAACGCACTATATAAATTGAAGTTGGTATATTGGTCAACCAAATCATTTAGAATTGACAAAAAGTAAAACTAATGTGCTATTTTTGTAAACAGACAACCATGACATAAAATCATTAGGTGCCAACACCAAACATATTAATACTAGACAAAGTTACCAACTGTTTGTAAGAAACATTACATCACTTCCTGAAATAAATCCCAAATGCAATGCCAATCTGTGCTGACAAAGGAGGGCAATTGCTGATTTAACCAGACAATCACAACTTCACTTGATAATCCACTGGGCTTTGTTGGAAATCAACTGTGCATTATTTCTGATATAAATCTTTCCTTTCTGTACTCTATCTACATGTAGGGCCAGCTTCATTGCCTGCCACTAGATGGCTTGGATTTAAGACTTATCCAATACATTTGTTTAAATATAAAATTGAAAAAATTGCACATATTGGCAGAATCTGTGGATAGAGAAACAGTCATAATTTCAGGTCTGAAACCCCTGCTAATTTGTTCCCACATGTTTTTATTTCATTTAAGTGTAGACGTTGCAACAACACATCATATTAAGTATATGCTGCAGTCACTGAAATATCAGTGCTTTTAAACAATGGCAATTGAACGTTATATATCACTGGATTACGAGGCTACATTCATTTGAGAGCAGACGAGTGTGGTGGATCCCTGATTTTACTGGAGCTCATATGTAAAAGAATATCAACACAGAGCCAGTCTTTAATTGTCTATAACAGACAGCCTTCAGCATTGTCCTGGTAAGAGATGTATTAGCAGCAAGCCAGTCTGGAAACAATCCTCATAATCAGTAGTATAGGCAATCTGTTATTTGGATAACTTATCATTGTTTATTGTAATAATCTGCAGTGTGGAAGAGAAAGATATAAAACTCGTTCATTTTCTCCCACCCCATGTAGTAATGGCAACTGAAAAGGAAGGTCACATACTCGCAAGCCTCCAACAAGAAGAGCATGGTAACACTCTACTTGAATAAGCTCAAGACCCACATAGTTACCAAACATTTATTAACATTTATTATTCAAATGTAACCTAAAATAAGCAACGTCTACATTAGGCATGGAAGTGTGGACCATCAACAGCAGCAGAAATGTGCACAACCACAAGCTTCTGATCTTGTATATCCCTAAGGCTACCATTACAATTAAGCCAGTGAACAACCCTGGTTCAATGTGGAGAGCAGAAGTGCATACAAGAGGCACTACGAGAAGTAAAAAAATGATATCAACTTGATGAAGCTGCACATGTGCTAGAACAGCATGCAACAGCCCGAGCTACTGTACAGTGCATTCAGAAAGTATTCAGACCCCTTCATTTTTCCACATTTTGTTACGTTACAGCCTTATTCTAAAATGGAATAAATTCATGTTTTTTTATCATCAATCTACACACAATACCCATAATAAAAAAGTGAAAACAGGTCTTTAGATTTTTTTGCAAAGTAATTAAAAAGAAATAACTGAAATATCACATTTACATAATGTAACTTATTCATACATATTCATGTTGTATGTTAATGAGTTGGTATTCAATATAAGCAGGGGATGCTGGGTAATAAAACACATGTGATGCAGGCAACCAATGTGTAAGCCTAGTTCTTCATTCTGCCGTCCAGAATATAACAACACAACACACAACAACGGGTGACTCACCTGCAGAACTGTTGATGAAGAGAAGGCTAAGAATACACCTAAGTCTAGAATACGCCTAAGTCTAGAATACGCTGAAGACTCTAGGCGTACTGGTATACTGGTTTAAATCAAGTATCACAACAACAAAATTGTAACCGAGTACTTAGATTTAATACTTTAAAAAAAGGAGAGCAGTGTAATGTACTCATACATATTCATGTTGTATGTTAATGAGTTGGTGTTCAATATAAGCAGGGGATGCTGGGTAATAAAACACATGTGATGCAGGCAACCAATGTGTAAGTAGTTCTTCATTCTGCCATCCGGAATATAACACATAAGTATTCAGACCCTTTGCTATGACACTCAAAATTGAGCTTTGGTGTATCCTGTTTCAATTGATTATCCTTGGGATGTTTCTACAACTTGATTGGAGTCCACTGGAGTTAAATTAAATTGATTGTACATGATTTGGAACGGCACATACCTGTCTATAAAAGGTCCCACAGTTGACAGTGCAAAAACCAAGCCATGAATACGAAGGAATTGTCCGTAGACCTCCGAGACAGGATTGTGTCAAGACACAGACCTGGGGAAGGGTATAAAACAATTCCTGCAGCATTGCAGGTCCCGAAGAGCACAGTGACCTCCGTCATTCTTAAATGGAAGAACTTTGGAACCACCAGGACTCTTCATAGAGCTGGCTGCCAGGCCAAACTGAGCAGTCGGGGGAGAAGGGCCTTGGCCAGGGAGATGATCAATAACCCGATGGTCACTCTGACGGAGCTCCCGAGTTCCTCTGTGGAGATGGGAGAAACTTCCAGAAGGACAACTATTTCTGCAGCACTCCACCAATCAGGCCTTTATGGTAGAGTGGCCAGACGGAAGCCACTCCTCGGTAAAAGGCACATGACGGCCCGCTTGGAGTTTTGCCAAAAGGCATGAGAAACAAGATTCTCTGGTCTGATGAAACCAAGATTGAACTCTTTGGTCTGAATGCCAAGCGTCACGTCTGGAGGAAACCAGGCACCGTTCATCACCTGGCCAATACCATACCTACGGTGAAGCATGGTGGTGGCAGCATCATGCTGTGGGGATGCTTTTCAGCGGCTGGAACTGGGAGATTAGTCAAGATTGAGGGAAGGATGAATGGAGCAAAGTACAGAGAGATCCTTGATGAAAACCTGCTCCAGTGCGTTCAGGACCTCAGACTGGGGCAGAGGTTCACCTTCGAACAGGACAATGATCCTAAGCACACAGCCAAGACAACGCAGGAGTGACTTAGTGACAAGTCTGTGAATGTCCTTGAGTGGCCCAGCCAGAGCCCGGACTTGAACCCGATCGAACATCTCTGGATGGACCTGAAAATAGCTGTGCATCGACGTTCCCCATCCAACAGGCAGAGCTTGAGAGGATCTGCAGAGTAGAATGGGAGAAATTACCCAAATACAGGTGTGCCAAGCTTGTAGCGTCATACCCAAGAATACTTGAGGCTGTAATCGCTGTCAAAGATGCTTCAACAAAGTACTGAGTAAAGGGTCTGAATACTTCTGTAAATGTGATATTCCAGTTATTTATTTTTAATTACTTTGCAAAAATTTCTGAACACCTGTTTTGCTTTTTTATTACTGGGTATTGTGTATAGATTGATGATAAAAAAAAAATAATTTAATCCATTTTAGAATAAGGCTGGAAAAAAATGTGGAAAAAGTGAAGGGGTCTGAATACTTTCTGAATGCACTGTAGGTGACCTGATAACCAACAAATGTAGACATAACTGGCACTGGGCAATTAAACAGTTAACATGAGAAGGCTATTCCAAGATCACCGGCATTGTTTGCAAACATACTCGTTCAGAAGTGCCGAGTGGATAATCTTGCCAAGATCTCCAATAGCAAATAAGTCTGTAACGAGGTCATTCAATTCATTCCACATGCTGTCAAGAAAAAGCTGAGAGCACTGGATACGACAAAGACTTAGAGACCCTATACTTTCCTGGTTGTAACAATGATGGCGAGCACTGCAGAATAGCTTGGCTCCAGGCAAACTGTTCCAAGCAGTTATCATACAGGGATCCACCAAAAATAGCCCAATTATGTTCACAGTAAGTAAGATAAGTCCAATTTGGCTAATTATTACACAGCTTGTTCCCAATTAGCGAAATGATAGACCGCACCATCAACAGTGCTATCCAGCATTGCTTTTTCATCACTGCCCTGTGTGGATTTTGCCCTGTCTATTTGGCTCATGACTTCTTCACAATCATTTTCCAAAAGTGGACAAAAAGACCTGAATTCTAGAAGAGTGAAAAATAACTGTCCTTGGCATCGGAGCAGCATTTGGCCAAATGTGGCCTCAAGGAGCACTGGTAAAGCTCACGTCTAAGTGCACCACGGAGAAACTGCTAGATGGTTGAAGTCACAATTACCTCAAACATTCTCCTTTGCATTCCTTAGAAGCAGCAGGTCAAGACATCACTACAGGAACGTCCTAGCCCTGAATATCTTAGCTTCTTCATCCTTCTTGCCATCTTCCTTCTACCATAGGCTTAGAAAAGGCGATTGCACAAATGTTCGTTTTGTTCATAGTGGGGGATGTTCTTAAGGAGAGGAGTGGATAGAAATTAACCCATGCCGCGGGAGCAAGGAGGGACTCGCGAGCACCCACTGAGAGCAGGGTGGGCCATCGAGGAGCAAGGAAGGCTGTCGGAGAGAGGTGGGCTGACGGAAGCTCCCGGCGAGTGCCGCAGAGCAGTTCAACAGAGGACAAGAGGCCCCGGCAGCGGGCAGCTGAGGACAGGCCCGTGTAAGTGCTGGTCGGCTGCGCTGGCAGTGGGTGCTGGGAGGTGTTGACCCTATTACCTCTATAGGGTATCAACTAATGTGTCAAACAAAAGACTCTAAACTATGTCTGAAGAAGGGTTTCGGCCCGAAACGTCGCCTATTTCCTTCGCTCCATAGATGCTGCTGCACCCGCTGAGTTTCTCCAGCATTTTTGTGTACCTTAGAATCTAAACTATGGTTTAGTTTAGTACAACTTAATCTTTATAGAAACATAGAAACATAGAAAGTAGGTGCGAGAGTAGACCACCAGGTCCGTCGAGCCCGCACCGCCATTCGCTCATGGCTGAACACTAAACAGACACACTTACCCACAAACAGTAGACACAAGACACAGAACACAAGACCCTACCCTCCCCTTTATACCGCTATCACCCCTCTCCACCCCAAGAACCTCGTGATCTCCTGGGGGAGGCAAAAAAACGGATAAAAACCCAGGTCCAATTCGGGAAAAAAATCCGGGAAATTCCTCTCCGACCCCACTCCAGGCGATCGACACTTGTCCAGGAGATCACTCAGGTCTTACTATACTAACCATACCTAGGTCCATATCCCTGCCCTCTCCCCGTAGCCCCTTATCCCCTTGGCAGCTAAAAAACCATCTATTTTAGTCTTAAATATATTTAAAGTTTCTGCTTCCACTGCTCCCTGGGGCAGTGAATTTCATAAATTAACCACCCTCTGGGTGAAGAAGTTCTTCCTCATCTCAGTTTTAAAAGAGCCCCCCCTTATTCTGCAACTATGTCCCCTAGTTCTAGTTTCCCCGATCATTGGGAACATCCTCGGTGCATCCACCCGATCAAGGCCCCTCACGATCTTATATGTTTCAATGAGATCGCCTCTCATTCTTCTAAACTCCAAAGAGTAGAGTTCCAGCCTACTTAACCTTTCCTCATATGTCAATCCCCTCATTGCAGGAATTAATCTTGTAAACCTTCGCTGCACTGCCTCCAGGGCTAGTACATCCTTTCTTAAGTATGGACCCCAGAACTGTACACAGTATTCCAAATGTGGTCTCACTAATACTGTGTACAGCTGCAGCAAGACCTCCGTGTTTTTATACTCAATCCCCCTAGCAATAAAGGCCAAAACTCCATTGGCCTTCCTGATTGCTTGCTGCACCTGCATACTAACTTTTAGTGATTCATGTACTAATACCCCTAGATCCCTTTGCGTTGCATTACAACGCAGCTCCTCCTCATTTAGAAAATAACTTGCCCTATCATTTTTTTTCCCAAAGTGAATGACTTCACATTTATTAGTATTAAATTTCATCTGCCAAGTTGTTGCCCACTCACCTAGCTTATCTATATCCTTTTGCAGACTCTTCCTATCCTCCTCATCCCCTACTTTTCCTCCCATTTTTGTATCGTCCGCAAATTTTGATATATTACACTTGGTTCCCTCCTCCAAATCATTTATATAAATTGTGAACAACTGAGGTCCCAGCACCGACCCTTGTGGAACCCCGCTAGTTACCGGTTGCCATCCCGAGTATGAACCATTTATCCCCACTCTCTGCTTCCTATTTGTTAGCCAATCCTCTACCCATGCTTATATATTACCCCCAATCCCATAATTTTTTATTTTTAGCAATAGTCTCTTATGTGGCACCTTGTCAAAAGCCTTTTGGAAGTCCAAGTATACCACATCCACCGGTTCCCCTTTATCCACCCGGGTTGTTACTTCCTCAAAGAATTCGAGCAGATTCGTTAAACAGGACTTATTAACACTCGAGTAACTTTAAACATGCATGCAAACAATTGACTTCTAACAACTTCTCATTTACTTTACTATTTCAACATCACTTCTTAAACTAAATCACAAAACTCATGAGTTGGAGTCAGATATTACCCGTATGAATGAATTGGCCAGATTCACTCTGCAAGTAGGGTGTAGTCTTCTCTGAGCTTTGAACTCGGGTCCCTCCTTCTTGCGATGGTTGTTCCTGTGTTGTCGTTCCCGATGTCTTGAACCGCCCTTCTTTATTCTACTTTTCCTTCCATCTTCGAAAGGAAGCCTTTGTTCTAACCCAAGGTATTCATGGCTTTACAATCAATCATTTCAAGCTGTCACTCCTCCAAGGGATGAATAGACAAAACACATCTTCATTCCTTATCAGGCTATGGAGTTCTTAATTACAGTATGTTGCTTGTTCATATCTCCTTCTCATTATAGAGTTATTTTGCAGCATGTCCGTTTCCAGGATCCTTATCTTCTCAAGGCCGTACTGCCTTAGCCGTGAAGTTACCTTCAGCTCTGCTTCCACCAGATGCCAATGACGTGACCATTTTCATGGCTCTCCTTTGTTCTCCTGGCTCCAGCATTTGGCTCGGTCTGTCTCTAGCTAGTAGCATCCTCCCAAAGCCTGTCGGGATACTTGACATCCAGTCCCAGGCTATTGGGGGCAAAACAAAGAGGTACCATGGGGACTACATTGAACGTTGACATTTTTTCAGCGCCCTATACGTGGTGATTCTTTGCATACTGTGTGTATGGTAGGCAGAACAAAGAATTTAAGTGTGTAATGTCACATGTGCTAATAAAGTTTCAATCTATCATCATTGGCAACTTCAATCAAACTACATCCAGGCCATACTGCCCAAGCACCATCTGCGTCACCTCTGACCTATGCGGGTGTTGGAACGCAACAACAATGATGAGACGGAGTAAAGAAAATATTTGGGAGCCTTGAGTCATGGTGCCAGATGAACAACCTAGTCCTTAAGGTAAGCAAGACAAATAATTAATAGTTGAGCTAAAGTAACAGTGTTGTAAACCCAACCCTGACTTCATCAATAAAGCAGTTGTAGAGATGGTTGACAGCTTCGAGTTCTTAGACATTCATATCATCAGCAACCTAACCTGGTCCCTTCATGTTGATGCAGTGATCAAGAAAATGCTTCAACGTACTTACATAGGAGTCTGAGAAGATTTGGCAGTTCAACAAGGATTTGCTTGAAGCTTTACAGATGCGCTAGAGAAAGTATTCTGATAGATGTATCTCATCCTGGTATGACTATTGCTCTGCTCTTGACCACCTGAACCTCCAGCAAATGGTGTACACAGTCCAGTCTGTCAGAGGCTCGTCACCTCCTTCCACCCAGTCCATCCTTATGGTGCCTTGCATCAGGAAAGCTGGAAGTATCATCAAGTACGTTTGCTGGCCTGACCATCCCCTTTATCTCTCCTCTACCTTCTGGATGAAGATACTGGAACTTGAAAGCTCAGTCATCTAGACTCAAGGACAACTTCTCCACTGCTGTCAGACTCTTGAAGCAATCAACTCTTTCATAACCTCTTTCCAGTGGTGCTGCCATGTACCCTTACTCTCAGTTTCTACCTCAATCAGTTATTCTGTTATTGCATTTGAGCACTATTTCAGATTGCACTATGATTTTTGAACCATATTGCTAATTTATTATTATTATCATGTATTATTTTATTGTAATGTACATTATTATCATGTATATTGCTTAGTGCATTATGCCATCAAGGAATTTCATTGTACCCCGGTCTATATGACCATGAACAAATCTGAGTCTAATTATTATTTATTATTATTAAAGCTTTATTTCAGACACAGGTCCATATAACACATCAAACAGTACAAAGAATTACAAAGATACATTAAAAAATTGCATATTAGCCTAAAATATATATAAGCTATTGCACCAATGCCGTCTTAGCCTAGAAGTGAATCTATAGCAGCTTTTCAGAGGGCTGACTAAGGCTTCAATTATGTGGTTCTCTGATTTGTCCAGGCGACACATAAAACTAAACATCAGCTGTCTTAAGAGTGCCTCACAGGTTGGCACTCTAGTGGACACAAACAATTGACTGGCACTATGCCACCTAGGGACACGAAGTAGCAACCTCATTGCATCATTGTATGCAACCTTAAGCCTCTGCATACTCTTTTTCTTATAATTAGACCACAATTGAGCAGTATATAACGGTGTGATGTAGGTTCTGAACAGGGAACACTTCACAGAATCAGAGCACATATAAAACTTCCTTATAAGCATGTTGGCTTGAAGATAAATTTTACAGCGCTGTCGGTAGAGGTCTTTGTCATCCTTCCAGTCATCAGATATGACATGACCTAAGTATTTAATTTCCTCACACACAGCAAGAGGACTGTCTGACAAATAAAAGGTCGGAAAAGTTGATTCCCTGTCCTCAGCGCTTCTAATTACCATTATGCGGCTTTTCTTAGCGTTATACTTAATGTCATAATCAAGGCCATACTGAGAGCACACCTTCAACATCTGCTGCAGCCCAGCACTATATGGACAGAGCAGGACCAGGTCATCTGCATACATCAGATGATTAACAATAGTGTTGCCCACAAGACAGCCAGTTTTTAGCCTATTTAACTGATTTGACAATTCGTCTATATAAACATTAAATAAAATAGGAGACAAAATTCCTCCTTCCAGGAAAGCTGGAAGTATCATCAAGTACGTTTGCTGGCCTGACCATCCCCTTTATCTCTCCTCTACCTTCTGGATGAAGATACTGGAACTTGAAAGCTCAGTCATTTAGACTCAAGGACAACTTCTCCACTGCTGTCAGACTCTTGAAGCAATCAACTCTTTCATAACCTCTTTCCAGTGGTGCTGCCATGTACCCTTACTCTTAGTTTCTACCTCAATCAGTTATTCTGTTATTGCATTTGAGCACTACTTCAGATTGCACTATGATTTTTGAACCATATTGCTAATTTATTATTATTATCATGTATTATTTTATTGTAATGTACATTATTATCATGTATATTGCTTACTTAGTGCATTATGCCATCAAGGAATTTCATTGTACCCCGGTCTATATGACCATGAACAAATCTGAGTCTAATGTAGATCTCACTGTGTCCAGTCTTGTTTTCTGTACTGGATGAGCTGTGCAGTGTTTTATTTTGCCTACTCCCTTCTCCCTCTCCATAGTGCATGTTATATTTAGTCTCGTGCTTCGGTTTGCTGTTCTTGCACTATACTAATATTTGATCACCTTTTGTTGATTTTTCCCTCATGAGATTGCTGAATCTATCTGTTTGACATTGTTTTGTTTGCTAATGTGACTCAACTGAAAAGTAAACTTTGTTTTGCAATCACCTGAATATTTTCTGTAAAAAGTGCCTTGCATAGGATATACACCACAGAAAGAAGCCATTTGGCCCATCTGTACTTACCAGCAGTTATGCTCTACTCTATTGATGTTGCTATTAATTTATTATTGGTACATGTACTGAGATAATGAAAATAATTGTTTGCATGCATTTCCAGTCAAATCGTACTCAACATGAGTACAATCAAGTCATATACAATTTCAACAGGTAATGCAAAGAGTGCAGAATATAGTGTTATATTTATAGAGAAAGCACAGATAAAAACAAGTGTAAAGGACACAATGAGGTAGGTTGGGGGATCAGGACAATATCCTTATGAGAGGTCTGTTCAATAGTCTGATAACAGCAGGGTAGAAGCTGTTGCTAAATCTGGTGGTATGTACTTTCAAGCTTTTGTGTCTTCTTCTTGACGGTAGATGGGAGAAGAAGGAATGACTAGGATATACATGGTCCTTGATTATGTTGGCTGATTTCCAAAGGCAATGCGGAGTGTGGATGGATTTGATGGAAGGAGACTGCTTTTTGTGAATGACTTGGATGCATCCACAACTTTCTGTAATTTCTTGCAGTCTTGGGCAGAGCTGTTTCCGGAATAAGTTGGCAAAAGTTGCTGGAGACATGCCAAATTTCCTTTGTCTTGTAGGGAAATAGATATATCTCTCCTCATCTTAATCTATCAGCATTATTCTCCATTCTCTTCCTTTTGATGTCCATGTCAAGCCTCATCTTAAGTGCATCAGTGCTATTCAATTCAATTTTTTTTACAATACAATACAATACAATATTTATTGTCATTTGAGCCTCAGTGAGGCTCAAGCGAAATTCCGTTTCCACAGCCATACAAACAAAGACAATTTCCTACAGACATACACACAATTCAATTTACACAAACATCTATCACAGTGAACCCACTGTGATGGAAGGCAAAGTCTTTTCTCTCCCCTGTTCTCCATTTCTCTCCCGATGTCTAAGCCCCAGGCGGGCGATGATAAGTCCCACGGCCATTTTAGGCCGTGCCGTGCGATGTACGGCCCCGCTCTGGGTCTAAATGTCACGAAGTTGGAGCCCCCGGCGGGCGCTGGAATGTCCCACGGCCATGAAGCCGCGCCGGGCGATGTACGGCCCCGCTCCGGGTCATTCCAACCCCGCGACACGGGCTGGAGAAGTCGCATTGCGGGAGCTCCGGGAAGCGGTCTCTCCACCCGGACCCGCGAGCTCCCGATGTCCCACTCCACCGGACCTGCGGCTGCGTTGCTGGAGCCTCCGAGCCCCAGGAGTCGAGTCGCAGCAGCGAGTCACCACCGCTCCCCACGCTCCGAGGCCGGTCAGCCCCACGATGGTGAGTAGTCCGTAGCTCCGCAGTCTCCCGAGCCCCCGGGTCGTTCAGGTTTGAGGCCGCTCCACGGTGCTAGGCCCCAACGACAACGGAGATCCGACAGGGAAAAGGTCGGGTCTCCCGGATAGGGAAGAGATTTTAAACTGTTTCCCCCTTCCCCCCCGCCCCCCACATATACACATTTAAAACCAGTATTAAAAAACACCACTACATTTAACTAGACAAAAAATTAAAAAAAGACAGACAGGCTGTAGGGGCCAAAGGAGCATATTCCATATTTTCACCACTCTTTCGATTAAGCAGTCACACCTGAGTTTTCCAATCCAGTCTAAACTTGAACAATTATCACTTTTTTGACTAATTTATATCAGAAATGTCAGGAAGGTTATTAAAATGAAATTGAAGCACATAAAATTAGTTGTTGAGTTAATCATCAAAGTTAATCAATAATTAGCATGATCTAACCTTGTTTGAATATTTGCAATAAATATTCCTTATCTATCTGGGCTGATATCTGCCAACTTTACTCACAGGCCACTGCTCATGTAATGCAGCACTGCCTGCCATTAGAGTGCATACACTTGTCTTGGTGTAGGCTCGCCAGGGTTTTGTATAATTGCAGCTTTTTATTTAATCCTCTCGTACTCCAATTCCAATACAAAGGCCAGCATACCTTTAGCCTGTCTGATTGTCCATGATACCTTACTTGTAAGTTTACATGGATTCCAGTCTCTTTGGACCTCCACTACTTTTGTCATATATCATAGATTGCATTTTATTCTGTACTTTTTGAGATCCAAAACACATCACCTCATATTCTGTTAAGATCTATTTGCCACAATTCTTAACCATTTGCTGCTGTTAGTGTCTCTGTAATTAAATGTTTCCATCTGCACTAATGACATTAGAACTGTCTATTCCCATTTCTTCTCATTTCAAAAATCTCAATTTCGAAAAGAATTCTGACAATCTCCCACGATCTCTCTTTCTTTCTGAAAAATGTGCTGGCCACCTCTAGTTATTTTCTCTACATACAAGGGAGTACTATTGTCATTAATTAAAGTTGCTGCATTATTCCCACCACAGCTAATAACACAGGTGAGCTCTGAATGCCAAATGAAAATAGGTATTACATTACATTGCCCATCTGTAACACACAACTGTTAGAGCCATAGAATTATTCAGTGTGGAAACAGGCCCTTCGGTCCAACTTGCCCATATCAATCAACTCAGAACCTGGAAATATACTTTCCTATGTCCTTTAACATATTCTTCCAGTCCTCATTTAATTTAACAAACCACCAAAAGTTGCCTTTTATGTATTACAAGCTCTCATGTCACTTTAACCAGTTCAATGTTTATCTATTACACAATAATATTCTCTTCCATAGTAACAAACCATTTTTTTCTCAAAGCTCCCACCTCACATTAAAACAGTCATGTTATAACAGATCTTCAACTCTTTTGGTAGTCTTTCCTCACAATCTTCCTTATTTCTTCCTTATCATTACATATTTTCACATTACTCGCAGACACCTATCTGTGCATGCCACCTTGCTGATTTTAAATCTGTTTAAATTTCTTTCCTTATTTGTGGCATCTTGGAAATAGATTTTTTCTATGGTTTTCACAGCAAGAGACCAGAGTGGTCCCTGGGAGAGTGACATCATTTCCTTGACAACAAGTGGCTTGTTTATTTAGTCTAGAGATGCAGGGTGGAAACAGGCCCTTCGGCCTACCGAGTCCACACCGACCAGCGATCCCCGCACACTAACGTTACCCTACACACACGAGGGATAATTTACACATACACCAAGCCAATTAACCTACAAACTTGTAAGTCTTTGGAGTGTGGGAGGAAACCGAAGATCTCAGAGAAAACCCACGTGGTCACGGGGAGAATGTACAAACTCTGTACAGACAGCACCCATAGTTGCGATCGAACCCGGGTCTCCAGTGCTGCAAGCGCTGTAATGCAGCAACTCTACTGCTGCACCACCTTTATTTTTTACATTCATTCTGAAGAATGGATTTTGCTGGGAATCCATCAGTTATTGTCCAATCTTTAATGCATGAAAAAGTGGTGATCTGATACCCTTTGAATCTTTGTGGTGACAATGCTTCCACCTTTCTGCTGAGCAGGCATTAACGAGACAACAGTATATCTCCTAGTCAGAATAATGTGCAACTTGGAGAGGAACGTATAGGTGATGGTATTCAATGTAGTTCCTGACTGGGTTGTTCTCAGTGGAGGTTACAGTCATCTTTCACAGCTAAGCATCAAGCATACATCTGCAGAAGTTCAATTATTTCAATAGGATCCCCAACGATAGACTTAAACAACTACTGCCTTCATATTTTTGTATGTAAGAGGATGTAAAGAATCATGCAACATTCATGTTGTATTGATGGCAATGCAAGGGGGCCATGAAAAATTGTTGTGCATTGGGACCTGTCAAATGTCAAGCATTTTCCTTCCCCACTTTAAATAAAAAGTCCATGACTTTGTAGATATTCATGTTTGAAATGATTAACAAATGAGTTTTGAAGAGATAAACATTTTGTTTTGTGACATGTATGCAGATTTTGAACTGAATCACTATACTTTGCTGTCTTTTAAGAGATTTTGTTACTAAACTCCATAGTCCTCAAGCCCAGGACAGGCCAACAGCTGAATGACCCCCACGGTGCCATGAACTGCCGAGTCAATGACACTCTTTTCCATTGCCCCACTGTTCAGTGTGTCATTCACTGTTTGTTCCTGGTACAAATATTTAAACAGCATTAAGTTACTTTCTGTGTAGAGATAACAAAACAATTTGCCTTTCCAAAGGGTCTTCAAACTATTTCAGGATATCACAAAGCCCGTGATGGTCGTTCTTCAGACTGAAGAAGGGTTTTGGCCCCAAAAGTTACCCATTTCCTTCGCTCCATAGATGCTGCCTCACCCGCTGAGTTTCTCCAGCATTTTTGTCTACCTTATAATAAAGTTTAGCGGGCATTTAACATTACCGGTCGGTTTTCCTTGGTCCTGAAAACGCCAATGAGCCAATTAAAATGCCCGGTCAGTGAAGGAGATTGCCCATGGCTGCCCTCGACTGCCTATAACTACATAGCATTATAACTACATAGCGACCCCACTCCACTGCACTACGAGTTCAAAAGAACCATGCCGACCTATTTTTACTCGCTGAAAATTTTTCAACTTGCTGAAATATTTTCCTCGACCAAACTGAGGCCGTGAGTATGCGGGAACTTCCCTCGAGCATGAAGGAGAGTTCCAGTGACCTCATAGGACCTCCTAGGACCACGTGTCGACCATGCTGCGAGTTTGAGTCGAGGGCAAACTTTCTAAACTCACAGATTAGGTCGCCACAGTGGGACAGCCCCACAGTGGGACAGCCCCATCTATGTTTTTGTATTCCAGTCCTCTTGATATAAATGCTAGCATTGAATTTGCCTTCCTTACAGACAATTCGACTTGCAAATTACCTTTTTGGGAGAGTAATGGGAGAGTGTTGAACTCGGGGGTTAACCTCTGTCTCATCTGTCTTTGGAATGATGTAAAAGGTCCTACGGTTATAGCTAAAGAAGAGCAACAGAGGCCACCACAGTGAACTATATGCCCCCCCCCCCCCCCCCCCCCCCCAAATTATTTTGCCCATTATCTCACTAATGCTTGTGGAATCTTGCTGAGCAGAAAGTAACTGCTATATTTTTTTACACTTCATTGCTGACTACACTCTTCCACTGGCCTAATGGGCTTTGGAATATCCTGAGGCATTGAAAGATAGGATCCAAGTTTGCCCTTTCACTTTTACATGGAGTTCTTAGTGCACGATGTGCCCACCAGGGATCAGCGCTGTTTGAAAACATCGAATATTATGTGCATATATTTAAGAATAACAACTGCAGATTGAAATCCAATCTAAAATGGAATGCAATTGGAAATGGAAATTGGCTTTTGGTTAATTGGTTAGTGTAAATTGCCCGTAGATGTAGATACGTAGCAAAAAGAATCAAAGTGGAGTTGATGGACATGTGAAAAAGAATAAGTCGCAGAGTTCAGGGAAATAAAGAGAAGGGGAATGGGATTGAAAGGATTGCAGTGAATGGAACTAATGGGCCAAATGGCCACTTTCTGCGCTGTCATAAATAAGGTATCTTCCTGCAGTCTGCAACTTATTTCATTGAGATCAGCCGCACTGCAAATATTAGAAACATCAGCAAACGTATTCATCGTGGGCACTTAAATCGTGATCATTAATGTAAACACACATACTGAAAAGCAAGAGGCCATGTAAGATGCATGCGGAACCCAACAAGTCCCCAGATATCTATCCTGTCATGAAAATGCCTGCTGATCATTAGCCTCTGCTTTGTCTCACTGAGTCTGTTTTTAATACAATGTTGTACTCCCTTGGATTCTATAAGCTTTTATATTCCTAAACACCAGACTTGTAAAACATTGTCAAACATTGTAAAATCCAAATGGAGCACACTAAATGCACTGGCCTCATAGATTTTTCTTGTGACTACTGCAAACAATTCAGTTCAGATTTTTAGATATATCCTTCCTTTAATAAATCCATGCAAATTGTTTGATGCACCATTGCCTCTCCAAATGTTGATTTATGGTGTTCCTGCAATTTTTGTTTCCAATAACCTGTCCGGTAAAGATATTAGGCCGATGTTAGCTTGTCCATAGCTTTATCCTTTTTGAAACAAAATGGTCGATATTTTTGTCATCTTCCATTTCTCCCAACACCATGTCAGTAGCCAAGGAGGATACATAAATGACAGATCCTTTTGCTACTTTTTGTAAAAACCAGGGATACATTTTATCCTGACTTGGCAATGCACCCATTTTTTAATAAGCTAGATATCTTAATGCATCCTCTCCCTCCATCATTTTATCATTTCTTGTACTTCACATACTTTCCTCTTAATGTATAGAAAGGAACTGCAGATGCTGGTATATACTGAAGATAGACACAAAGTGCAGAAGTAACTCAGTGGGTCAGGCCCGCATCTCTCGTGAAAAAGGCTGCATGACGTTTCAGGTCGAGACCCTTCTTCAGATAGCGTGAAGAAGGGTCCCGACCTGAAGCAGCACCCATCCTTTTTCTCCAGAGATGCTGAGGTGTCTATCTTCCCTCCTAATGTATCTGTCCTGCTCATCCTATGTAAAGGCTGATTCAAGTTCAAGTTTAAGCTTACATTTATTGTCACATGCACCAATTGGTACAGTGTAATTTGGGTTACCATACAGCCATACGAATAAAAAAAGAACACAACACACGATAGAATTTAACATAAACATCCCCACACAGCGGAATCAACGTTTCCCACTGTGAGGAAAGGCAATAAGGTTCAGTTATCTTCCTCTTTGTTCATCGGTGGTCGGGGCCTCCCGAGCCCTCCGCGGACCAATGTTCAGGCCCTCTCGCCGGGACGATTGTAACTCCGACGTCGGAATGGAAGAACACCCTCAGCGGCTTGGAGTTTCCGAATCGGCCACTTCCTACCAGAGACTGCGGCTCCCGAAGTCCACAGGCCGAGCTGGGCGGAGATTCATCACTGGCGGCCCTCGGCAAAGGGATCCCAGGACCCCGCGATGTTAATGTTCGCGCCGCCCGCGGCTCGAAGCTCCGCAACCACAGTTCCACGATGTTGAAGCAGCAGGCCCAACACTCCGGAGCTTCAAACAGCGATCCCCGGTAAGGCATCGCCCGCTCCGTGATGGCAAATCATGGCTGCGCCGCTGCTGAAGCTCTGGTCGGTCTCCGGCAGGAAAGGCCGCGCCAATCCAGATGGTAGGCCTCAAGGGGGGGAGAATAGTCGCATCCTCGCCAGGAAGTGACTGAGAAACGGTTTCCCCCTTACCCTCCCCACCTCCCCCACATAAAAAGACTAAGAAACCTCCAAAACATACTTTTTAAACAGACTAAAAATAACAAAAAGATGAAAAAAGAGGCAGATTGTAGGCGGAGGCTGCCATCATATGGCGCCCCTGGTGGTCCAAAAAAGCGCCCCTGATGGTTCAGACACACATTTAAAACTTCATGGCTCTTCTGTTTCACAGGCTACCATTTTGATCTCTAACAGAATCTATCCTTTCCTTTGTAATTGTATTCCCATTCACTTGTTTGCAAATGGGGCACCGGAACCGTGGATACTCTTGTGTACTGACTCAGTGTGATCTACTACTCTTGCACTCTTCTACTCGAGTATGATTGTGTTTATGTATAGTAAGATTTTACTGAACAATACAAAAATAAAGAATTTCTCTGTACCTCGGTGCATGTGACAATAAAGTAACATTGAACCACTGGGTGAAACTTAAACCCATGAGGTGAAACTATATTCACAGCTAAAGTATGAGGAATTCCAGGGTGATTGTGATGCTAATCTAAGGGATTATATTTATTTATACAGTATGCTTTCATGCATCCCCTTGGCCTTTCTGATTTTCTTTTTTATTTAATTCCTGCACCATTTATGTTCCGATAGGTTTCTGCAGTGTTGAGCTCTTGGTATTTGTCAAAGCCTTGTCTATTCTTTCACTTATTTGAGGGGGGGGCTCATTTATCTCTGTGGTAATACTCTTAATGAGAGTTTTTATTTTGTAGGAACCAGTATCACACTACTTTACAGTAAACAACTGTGCACTCAGTTCTGCCATTGGAAACAATTATTGTGTTTGGTTAGTCCTTGGTTCAATCTCTTCTTTTTTCAGTTTTTACTTGCAGACTCTTGTTAATAGTGACACACGTTGATATTTTTACCCCCATTTGACTTGCTCGTAATCTCCCTGGAGTTCTTTATGTCCTCACTATGGCTTAGTTTGCTGCAATCATACCTTGTGATTTCAGTGCCATGTGAGCCAATGCCTTTTAGAGATGACACTAATGCCCCCTCTGCCCTTTCAGGTAAAAATAAAAGATTTGGTTGTCCCATTAAAAAATGAGGAAGACAGTTCTTTCTGGCAGTTTTGCTGAAATTTATCTCTCAGTTGAAGTTATCACTCAATAAAACAGATCATACTGTTAATTATGGAACTTCCTGTATGCTATCTGCCTTTAATGTGAAAATACAGCACTGACTACACTTTAGAAGTACTCTATATACTCTTATGGTCAATTGTTCAGCGGTGTTCTGAAGTCATATAAAGATACAAAATGGAACCAGGCCCAACAGCCTGCTGAGTTTCCACCAACCTTTAAACATCCATTTACCCATCCTAGATTAATCCCATTATTTTATTCTCCCCACATTCTCAACAACTTACTTCAGATTTTATCATTGACCTTCCTACTTGGGGCAATTTACAGAGGTCAATTAACGTACCCCGCTGCACGTAAACAGGAGCATCCAGAGGAAACCCATGCGGCCATAGGGAGAATGTGCTAACTCTGTACAGACAGCACCTGAGGTCAGGATTGAACTCGGTTCTGTTGCAATGTAAAGCAGCGGCACTTCAATTTTCTATGTTTCTATGTTTCAAGCTGCGCCGACTGTACCCTTCCAAACTCAACATTTCCTTCCTGATGTAAAATGCATGAAACTGAATGCAGTATTCATGATGGTATAAACGTCTGTCCTTTCACAGCTAAAGTATCCCCACACAAATTCAAACCTTTCTTTCCTCCTCCCCCTAATTTCTGTAATGCCATACAGAACATTCTGCGGCCTTGACTGGACTACAGAATCACAGAGCATCTTCTTTGCTTTTGTAATGTGACCCCTCTGTTTTGCAAGCTGCCCTCTGTTGATCTTGTGTACTATTAACCAGGATATTTTTCTAGCCTCTCTGCTAGCTACAGACTTCTACGAGCAGTTGCTAACCATGCGGCTGATCAGAGATTCTCTAATTTTGCAGGTTTTGATCCTTGCGGTTGTTCAGTTTTGCCGGACTGAGAAAGGTATGTATGTTGATGTTTGTTCATGCTAGTTTGCATTTCATTGAGATGTTCAATGGTACATGTGTCACTAACTCAAATCGTCATGTCCAAATGCAGAATGTAATTGCAATGGAGTTAAGTTAGGGGAGGGAAGTGAAGGAAGAGATAGAAATCCAGAGAAAATATGGAATAATAAAGTTCTACTTTAATTGGACAGAGTTTTCATGGAATAGCCATCAGGAATATAGCTTTCTGCTAAACCATTGTACATCAGAAAGGAAATGTTGTGATTGGAACCCCACAGTACAAATCTACCAACATGTACCAAGGCTTAAAGAGTTAGAGTTAAATTATGCAGAAGGATCGGATGATATTGATTGTATTCCAATAAGTCTGGAAGGTTGAATGGTGATGTAATTAAGTTCATCACGATTGTTAAGGATTTTGATAAAATAAACTAGAGAGGGACTCCAGATTAAGAGGATTATACATGCCTTTTAGGAGAGGAATCCAACAATAACTTTGCATGGTGTTCCCCCAAAAGACAGCGGTAGGGTCACTTGACATTTTTAATATTGAGATCAATAGATATTCATGAGATTAGGATATCAAAGGGTATGGAAACGTAGAAACATAGAAAAATAGGTGCAGGAGTAGGCCATCTGGCCCTTCGAGCCACCACCACCATACCATTCAATATGATTAAGGCTGATCATCTAAAATCAGTATCCTGTTCCTGATGTTTCCTCATATCCCTTGATTCCTTTAGCCCTAGGAGCTAAATCTAGCTCTCTCTTGAAAACATCCAGTGAATTGGCCTCCACTGCCTTCTGTGGCAGAGAATTCCAGATTCACAACTCCCTGGGTGAAAAAAAAAATCCTCAACTCAGTCCTAAATGGCCTACCCCTTATTCTTAAACTGTGACCCTTGGTTCTGGACTCCCCCAACATCGGGAACATTGTTCCTAGCTTGGTGAATGGAGCTGAGGTGCAGATCAGTCACACTTTACCTGAATGGTGGAATGTGCTTGGGACAATTGTTCCTTCCACATCACAAACACATGCAGGTTGATTGGTTAATGGACCCCCCTAGTGTAGAATCTGGGAGTGTTATTGGGAATGTGCGGAGAAAAATAAAGATTCAGTTGGGATCAGTGAAAGTGCGTGTTTGACAGTCAGCGTGGACTGTGGGCTGAAGGGCCTGTTTCTGTGCTCATTGGCTATGGTCAGGCTTGCTGTTCCGCGGGTGCAAGCAAAAAGTAAACTGCTGGAGGAACTCAGTGGACCAGGCAGCTGAGTTCCTCCAGAAGTTTGTGTTTTGCTCAAGATTTCAGCATTTGCAGTCTCTCGTGTCTCTGTTGGATGATAGTTTGCCCCCAACAACATTGCCTAGCGGCTTCATTTATGAACAGCAGTGATAGGAGTTCACAGAATTGGGCACAAATAGAATCACAGTTAATCCTAAAACAAAAGGAGGACATTCAACTCGAAAGACTTCTTCTCACATCTGACATTCCACTATCTCAGCTTCATATTCATTATTATCATTTCCTAACACAAATCTTTAATGGACCAATTTGTAGATGATATAATAAAAAGCTGTGCATCTAAGATTGTTGATCATATCAGGACAGGCAATGTAGCATTAACTTACAAAGCAACATTAATTGATTTAACAAACTGACAATACAATGACAAATAGATGCTGCCATTTGCGGCTGAGAGCTTAGTCACATTTTACCTCAAAAGTTAGAACAGAATCTCTCTCTCTGTTCAGATTGATGGTATATTTTACAAGTTATTGGCATTTTAAACTTTACAAAAAACACTTTAAAAAACTGTTTCCCACTTGCCCTGCCCATCAGCAGTGTTTCACCCCACAATGACATCACAATGGGATCCCGAATTTCATTTACATTAAAAAATCAGTAAAAAATGTTTTTTGATTTTCATTGTGTGTGTGGGGGGGGGGGGGGGAAGCAGGAGGATAGAGGGAGAGGAGGGGGGTAGAGAGGGGAGAGGGGTATGGAGGGAGGGAGTGGCTGAGGGTAGGGGAAAGGAGAGGGAGGGAGTGGTGAGGGAGGGAGTATGGGAGGAGGAGAGGGGAAAGAAGAAGGAGGGTGAAGAGGAGGGGGAATGGTGGGGAATGAGGGGGAATGGAGGAGGGTAGGAGTAGGAAGAGGGATGGCGAGGCACAGTTGGGGAGGATTGCCGTGATTCCCGTCACAACGGGGATCTCTGGCATCACAACAGGAACCCGTCAGCCGCGCCTGCGCAGTTGGGGGCTATGGGTGAGTGGTGGAATATTGCATTGGGGGAACAGGACCCAACGGGTCCCACTTGGTCCAGTACTTTCTAAAGAGAGAAAAACAGCTGCCGTGGCCATCCCAACAGAGTCCACATATTTATTAAAATGATGCGGGCTGGTTCATGAAAACAATCAAAATAGCTCATGGAATGTTGGCCTCTATATCCAGAGAATTGTAATAAATAATTTGAAGCTTTTCCACAGCTGTACAGAGTCCAGGTTTTGGAAGGGTTTCGGCCCGAAACGTCGCCTATTTCCTTTGCTCCATAGATGCTGCTGCACCCGCTGAGTTTCCCCAGCAATTGTGTGTACCAAGTAGATTTACCAGGATAATGTCTGAAACACCAGGGTCAGGTTATGAAGATGATGAGGGAAATTAGGATTATTTTCCCAGGAATTTAAAAAGGTAAAAGGAGATCAATTTCCACTGATAATGGAATCTAAGGCATAATCCAAATTATTAAGGCTGAGCTTTTCAGAAGTCTGAAAACATGTGGATGATGTCAGAACATTGGAACTCTTGCTAATTGATGTGTATAAAGTCATTTGGAACACTTTTTTACCAATGGATCAATTAGAGTCATAGAGTAATACAGTGTGGAAACAGGCCCTTCGGCCCAACTCGCCCACACCGGCAAACAATGTCCCAGCTACCCTAGTCCCACTTGCCTGTGCTTGGTCCATAACCCTCTAAACCTGTCCTATCTATGTACCTGTCCAACTGTTTCTTAAACAATGGGATAGTCCCAGCCTCATCTCCCCCCTCTGGCAGCTTGTTCCATACACCCACCACCCTCTGTGTGAAAAAGTTACCCCTCGGATTCCTATTAAATCTTTTCCCCTTCACCTTCGATTCCCCTACTCTGGGTAAAAGAGCCGTGCAGCTACCCGATCTATTCCTCTCATGATTTTGTATACGTCTATAAGATCTCCCCTCATCCTCCTATGCTCCATGGAATAGAGACCCAGCCTACTCAACCTCTCCCTAGAGCTCACACCCTCTAGTCCTGACAACGTTCTCCAAATATTTTCTGAATGCTTTCAAGCTTGACAATATCTTTCCTATAACATGATGCCCAGAACAGAATACAATATTCTAAAAGCGGACTCACCGATGTCTTATACAACTGCAACATGACCTCCCAACTTCTATACTCAATATTCTGACAGATGAAGGCCAAAGTGCCAAAAGCATTTTTGACCACCTTATCTACTTGCTACTCGACCTTCTGTGGAACCATGCACTTGTACTCCTAGATTCCTCTGCTCTACAACACTACCCAGAGGCCTACCATTTACTGTGTAGGTCATGCCCTTGTTTGACATCCCAAAATGCAACACCTCACACTTCTCTGTATTCAATTCCATCAACCATTCCTCCGCCCACCTGGCCAATCGATCCAGATCCTGCTGTAATCTTTCACAACCAACTTCATTATCTGCAAAACCACTAACTTTTGTATCAACAGCAAACTTGCTAACCTTGCCCTGTATGTTCTCATCCAAATCATTGATGTAGATGACAAACAGTAACGGGCCCAGCACCGAACCCTGTGGCACACCACTAGTCACAGGCCTCCAGTCTGAGAAACAACCTTCCACCATCACCTTCTGCTTCCTTCCATGGAGCCAATTTCCTATCCATTCAGCTATCTCTCCTTGGATCCCATGAGATCTAACCTGCCACAGCAGCCTACCATGCGGCACCTTGTCGAAAGACCTACTAAAGTCCATGTACACAACATCTACAGCTCTGCCTTCATCGACCTTTTTGCTCACGTCTCCAAAAAAATCAATCAGATTCGTGAGATACGACCTCCCACGTACAAAACCATGCTGACTGTTCCTAATCAGCCCTTGCCTATCCAAATGCCTGTATGTCCTATCCCTCAGAATACTCTCTAGTAACTTGCCAACTACAGATGTTAAACTCACTGGCCTATTAATAGTTCCCAGCATTTTCCAAGCAGTCCTTCTTAAAAAGAGGCACAGCATTTGCCACCCTCCAACCCTCTGGCACCTCTCCTGTATTTAAGGACGACACATACATTTTAATTAATCAATTATTAATTTTTGCTGGCTCCTGCCAACCCAGAATGGGATGAAAGGTTTTTTGTCCAAATTATTGGCTCTGTTTCTCTCCCACAAATACTGCCTGACGAGCTGAATATTTCTAGAATTTAATTTTTTTATTTCAGGAGATACGAGACATTTATAGACTTTGAACCACAAGGGCCTGCCCCGAGCCTCATTCTTCAAATTTAACCGACCTAATGAAAATGTTGCTTACCTTGTTGCAATTATGTGATTCGTTGTTGCACAGTGACTATGGTGCAGATTTGGAGGAGATAGATTCATGGTATCATGCAGCACAGAACCAGCCCTTCACCCCACTGAGTCCGCACCAACTATTGATGCACCCATTTACATCAATATCTCTTTTATTTTCCTTGGATTCACCTCAACTCATCCCCACATCCTGATTCCCACCACCCACTTACACATTATGAGCAATTAACCTACCTGCTCTATGTTTTGCATTTGGGAGGAAACTTGAACACCTGGACACAAACCATGCTGTCGCAAGGACAGCGCACACGCTTTACGTGGACAGCTCTGGAGGTTTTCAGTTTAGAGATACAGCGTGGAAACTGCCCACCGAGTCTGCGCCGACCAGCAATCACCTATGCACTAGTTCTATCCAACACACTAAGGACAATTTACAGAAGCCAATTAACCTACACACTTGCATGTTTTTAGAGTGTGGGAGGGAACTGGGGCACCCAGAGAAAACCCACGGGGAGAACGTACAAACTCCGTACCAACAATACCCGTAGTCAGGATCGAACTCGGATCTCTGGTACCAACTCCACCTCAATGCCACTGTGCCATCCTAACTGTACCACCGTGCTGCCCTAGTCTAGATCCGGTCTGAATTGAAACTAGGTTGCGGGAGCTATGAGGAAGCAGCTCCATTGTGCTGCCGTTATGTTGAGGAATCCATGATTTTGGTATTCAAAATTGTCTGCTTGGTGTAAAGAAATTGCATTTCAGACAGGCAGTGGAGAAAGTGTAGGGTTTGCCAAATGACCTTGTGAAGACTCAGTATGTTTACAAGCTGGGGCCTATCTGGAATGAACCTTTGGGAATAGGCAGCTGACCTAAAAGAGAGATGTTACCTTTGTGACAACATGTAAACTTGGGCTAATGAGTGCAGGCGCAAAGATTCTGATGCCATCATTGAGGTAATTGGACATTCTCAATTGTTTACCTGAAATACAAAGGAAGCCCCTGGAAAATTGCAGTCATCCAGCAGTGTGAGGGCCAGTGGGAAGAGAGTAAAGAGTATCTCATGTATGAGCGAGGTGAAGGAGGTGGTCACCTTCTGTTTGGACTATTCATGTTGATAGAATGAATCTTTCCACATGGCAGCACGTATTGAAGGAAAGGGAATGCCAATGGAAACTGACACTGCTGCTGCATTATTGGAGTCAGACCACACAGAAATAGACCCTTTGGCTGAACATGTCCATGCAGACAAAGATACCCCATCTAATCTAGTCCAATTTCCCTGCATTTGGCCAATATTTCTTCAAAATCTACCCTATCCATGCATCTGACAAAATATCTTGTGTGTTGTTATTGTACGTGCCTCAGCAACCTCCTCTGGCAGCTCATTCCATATATCAACCACCCTCTGTGTGGAAATGTTGCTCTTTTCTCCCTCACCTTAAACCTATGTCGTCTAGTTTTTGCTGTCCCTACCTTGGAAAATATTCTGTACATTCATCCTATCTATTCCCCTTATGGTTTTATACACCCACAGCCTCCTGCACTCCAAGGAATAAATTCCTAGCCTGCCCAACCACTCCCTTTATCTCAGGCCCTTGAGTAGTGGCAACATCCTCGTATTCTCTGAACTCTTTCCAGTTTAATGGCATCCTTCTTACAGCAGGATAATTAAAACTGGACATGTGAAGAAATATACTGTAGAAAAACTGCATAAACAACAGGAAGCAAGAATTGGTTGTTTTCTCAATGTGCTATGCCAGCTGTTCTTGTTGTCGAGATAGATAGCACCATTAGGAGCTATGGAGATAATTTGTTAGATTGTAGATGATTTGTTCGCTCTGATGGTCAGAAGACAGACCTTTGCAACCCTTGACATACTACATGCTTACCAGCAGATTAGGCTGGACAAAGGTTAAGAGGAGTATTCCATGTGTACATCGGAATATTTTAATAGACAGTCGTCCATTTTGGATAGCAACAAGTCTATGGTTGATGGGTTTATAGTTTTTTTTCTGAACATGCTTTTATATCTAAATGATTGAATAATGGGAATAAATAAACTTTTGGAGGAGCTCAAAGGGTTAAGCAGCATCTGTTGGTGGGTTGGTGGGGGGGGGGGGGCAGTTAGGGGGAAAGAGAGGAATTGTCAACATTTTGGGGTTGTCTCCTAATCACTCACCTGAAAACCATGTGAGTTAAGAGGCACTGTGGCACAGCGGTAGTTGTTGCCTTACAGCGCCAGAGGCCTGCCTTTGATCCTGACTACGGGTGCTGTCTGTATGGCGTTTGTACTTTCTTCCTGTGACTGCGTGGGTTTTCTCCGGATACTCTGGTTTCCTCCCACACTCCAAAGACGCACATGTTAGTAGGTTAATTGGCTTCTGTAAATTGTAAATTATCCATAGTGCTTAGGATAGTGCTAGTGTATGGGGCGATCGCTGGTCGTCGTGGACTCAGTGGGCCGAAGGGCCTGATTCCATGCTGTATCTCTAAAGTCTAAAACTCTAAAGGGAGGTCACCCATCCAGTTTTCCAGTTCTCGGTAAGCTTGATGGTGTGGGCAGTGAGAACTAATTCTGATACTTGTTTGAGCAACAGACTGTTGCCTATTGTATTCGACACATTCTTCACTTGTCTCCTGGTGTATTGTTAATCTTCCCCTCTCCAGTGTTCCTCAACGCATGGGATGCATTCTCCATGTTGAAACGAACCCGGCGAGCCAATAGTTTCTTGGAAGAGGCAAAGGCAGGAAATTTGGAAAGAGAATGTATTTCAGAATATTGTGACTTTGAGGAGGCTCGTGAAGTGTTTGAGAATGATGAGCTAACAGTAAGTAACAAAACCAGAAAGGACGTTTATTTAGAATATTTATTAAGTGTGCTGTGGGACACTAACAATGACATTTTTGAATGACTTTTTAAATGCCAATATTAATTAAATAGTGCAAATATTGACCGAGGAAAGCAATTTGCTACGAATTCTGAGTGCAAATGTTCATAAGCATTCAAAACATCTCTTGTGTATGTGCGATGAGAGCTACTGCAGAATCAACAGATTAAGAACCTTGCCTTCTCTATTTATATTTGCTTTCTTTATCACAGGTGTGAATTGGTTAAATTTACACCTTGTCAAAGTAGTGATTTTAAGAGTTCGATGCAATATTACCTTTAATAGGAAGTTCTATGTTAAAGGTGCATTGATGTCTTGCTAGGTGTACATACAGGGAAAACAGTTAAGTATTGGTTCTGAGACGATGCATAGAGTCATACAGAATGGAAACAGGCCCTGCGGCCTAACTCATCCATGTCAACTAAGATGATGAAGCTAATCCTGTGTTTGGCCCATATCACTCTAAACCTTTCCTATCCATACACCTGTCCAAGTGTCTTTTAAATGCTGTTATAGTTTCTGCCTTAATTATCTCCTCTGGCAGGTTGTCCATGTACCCACTACCCTCTGAATGAAAATGTAGCCCCACCAGGTTTGTATTAAATCTTGTTCCACTCACCTTCTTGTTTTTGATTCCCCTACCCTTATTAAGAGACTATCTTTCTGCCCTCTGATTTTATACACCTCTTGATTCCACTACTCTGTGCAAGATACTCTGTGCGTCTGACCGATCTATTCCTCTCATGATTTTATGCACCTCTATAAGATCACACTTCAGCCTCCTGTCTCCATGGAATAAAGTCCAGGCTTGCCCATTCTCTCCCTATAGCTCAGCCCCTCAAATCCTGGAAACATCCTTGTAAATCTTCTCTGCACACTTTCCAGCTTAATGCCATCCTTCCAAAAGCAGGATGACCAAAACTGAACACAATACTCCAAGTGTGGCCTCACCAACATCTTGTACAACTATAATAATGTCTAACTTCTCCACTCAATACACTGACCGATGAAGTCCAATGTACCAAAGGCCTTCCTGACCACCCTAACTCTCTGTGATGCCATGTGAAGGGAACTATGTACCTGGACTCCTGGACCCCTCTGGTCTACAACACACTCCAGGGCCCCTACTATTTACTGTGGTCCTGCCCAGGTTTAACTTTCCAAAATACAACAGCTCACACTTATCTGCATTAAACTCCATTAGTCATTCCTCAGTCCACTTACCCAGCTGATCAAGAGCCTGCAGTACCAACAGCAATGAGCCCAACGCCAATCTCTGAGGTACACCACTAGTCATAGACCTCCAGTGCAAAAAAAAACACACCTCCACCACCATCCTCTGCTTCCTTCCATGAAGCCAATTCTGTATGCACTGGAAATAAAATAGATTGCCCTTCATCAGAACTAACGCAAGACACTGCTGTGCAGTTTAAACACTACAACCTGAATTTATCGTAATGGACTATCACAGTAAATACAACTTACCTGCACATGTTGTGAACCCCAACTTTCCAACTGAAACATTGTGACTTTCTGAGGTTACCAGCTCAGACTTGACGACTGTAGCTGTGGAGCAGTCATGGCAGGTGAAGATTAATGAGGATTCCTGTTCTGGGTAAATTATCTTATGCAAGTCTGGTCTTCAAGCTAAAATTCAAATCATGTTGTCCATTATGTTTTTGACTGAGTGTAAAATCCAGTTATCCAAGTTATCCAAATCCCCCCCCCCCCCACATCATGTCCCCCTTAGTTCTCAGCAGCCCCCCCACACCGGGTTCCCCTTTGTTCTCGGCGACATAGCCCGTCCACCTCGGCCCAACCTCCAGGGACTTCGACCTCTGCCTGACTGCCAGGATTCTGACCTCCAGGGATTCTGACCTCGAGACTCCGACCTTGGCCCGATCTCAGGGACTCTGACCTGGGTCCGTGCCGGCTTCCCTGTAGGCCAACTTCTAGCTACGCGCGGCACCCTGTGGGTGACTTCTAGCTGCGTGCAGCGCCTTATTCATCTGTACCAGTTTTTTATTGTATTCAATTGCTGGATGTTTCAAAAATTTATCTATCTCCTCTTTAAATACCTCTGACGATCTAGCCCCCACAACCACCCAGGATAGAGAATCCCAAAGATTCAACACCATCTGCGAGAAGTTGTTCTTCCACACCTAGTTTTAAGTGATCAGCCCCTAACCTCGTAACAATGTCACCTTGTTCAAGATTTTCCTTCTTCTTCTTGAGTATGGCGTACACAGCCTAAAGTTGTAGGACAACTTGTTCTATTTGATCTTACTTGATTGTGCAAGTCAGGTTGATTGCATTCGTCGAAACAGGGCGGACCACGTGAAGGTTGCAATCTCCCACCACACGATTTTCCAATGAGTAGAAATATCTTGATTTTTCCCATGTCGCAGCCCAGAAGAATTTTATGTTTCAATGAGATCCCCTCTCGTTCTTATGAACTCCCTCTAATTTTAGAATACCCGAGAAAAATATTTTGAATGTTCACTATATCCATGATTTTCTATACTTCAATCAGATCATCCATCAGCCTCATATGCTCCAAAGAAAATAGTCACAGCCCATCCAGCCACTCCATATAACTCAAGCCCACAAGTCCAGGTAATAGCCCGGTGAATCTTTTCTGCACCCTTTCCAACTCAATGACATCTTCCTATAGTCAATTGCCAGAACTGCGCATGTAATCCAAGTGTGGTCTCACCAATGATTTTTGCATGATGTCCAAGCGTTTATACTCAACACCCTTCCCAGCGAAGGCAAGCGTGCAAGCTCCTTCTTCACCATTCTGTTCACTTGAACCACCACTTTCAGGGAACCATGCATCTGTACTCCTAGATCTCTCTGTTCCACAACACTCTCCAGGGCTCTATCATTTACTGTATAATACTGCCATGATTTCCAACATCACTCAAGTACTGTGGTTCCCTAAATTTTCCATCCTTCCCCTTCACCTTAACTTGAACATGCTGTCCCTGTACTCTTGCTATCTCACTTCTGAAAGTTGAGTCCATTCCCTGACCTGCAAATGGACTCAACCATTCGACCTCTGCATGATCCCTCTTAATGCTTCCAAAATCAACCTTCCCCAATTTAGGACCTTAACTTGTCCCTCCTCTATCCCTCCCCATAACAACTATAAAACCAATAGAATCATGCTCCCTACTCCCAAAATGTTCCCCTACCTCATTCCCTATGAGGAAGTCCAGCGTTGCATCCTCTCTGGAGGCCCCTCTATATATTGATTAAGGGTTATCTTGAACATATTTAACACCTTCCATTCCATCCAAGCCCTTCACACTATGTGAGATCCAGTCAATATTAGGGAAGTTGAAATCTACCACTAATACAACTGCATTATCCTCATTTCAGCTATCTTCAATCTCCCTGTACATCTGATCGTCTAATTCCTGCTGACTTTTGGGTGGTCTCTAAATACGGGGATAGTGAATGTTAGATATGAGGATACAGTCATCATCTGTGGCTTGGCCCTGTCACTGAGGTTTAGAGGGAACTGGGTGTTCTAGTGCATGAATCACTAAATGTTTGCAGATAGGTCCAATGAGCAGTTAAAAGGGCAAATGACAATTGGCATTTAATGCAAAGGAATTGGAATTTGAGAATAGAAAGGGTTTGTTCCAGGCCACGCCTGGAATATTGTGCACAGTTTTGGTCGCCTACAAAAGAATATCAAAATTGGAGGCAGTCTAGAAGGATAGATAAATTCTAGATTACATTTTGAAGAAATGAGTAATATGGGGAACTGGCACAGGAGGAGGTGAGGCCAGATAGATCAGCCTGATCATATTGAATGGTAGGACAGGCTTGAGGAGCCTGGTGGCCGACTCCTGTGTCTACTTCCTTGTATTCTAGGTGTAGCAGAGGCCACTCCAAACATTGTGCATTCTCCTCCATGTGGGTATTGTGCAGCCCTGCTTTCCCCCCCAATGTTTAGCACCCGCTGCCTGTAATGCTGTGTCATCTTAACCTGCAAGAGGGATTACAGTTTGTTTGCGGCTACCATGCATGTGTTTGAATAAATTTGTGGTCCATTAACAGTGTGTATTAGCCATGAGGTGTGACGTGTTGCAGGGTGCACTTGTTAAACAGGACCTGTGTCTATATTGTTGCGTGATCATATTGCTTTTGTCCACCTTGCAACACATCTCACCTCATGATTCATATTCACCGTTAATGGAGATTGTGGTGGGTGAATGGTGGTGTGGTGGATCAATAAAGTACGAGGCTATTGCTGCAGCTGGATTAGGGTATCAGTTGGTAGGTAGCAGGGCAGTTCTCCCCTCTTGTGCTTGTTCTTCTATTCATCTGAGAGTATTAGCCTCACTGCTAACTGGCAAGTTGACCTGGCATACAACCTCATTTATTTAATCCTATATTTCTGTTTATCCACCTAGACTATGGTTATAATAATGTGCTCAGGTTAAATATAAATTTATAAATTCATAAATTACAGAAGCAGAATTAGGCCATTTGGCCCATCAAGCCTACCCTACCATTCAATCATGGCTGATCTATCTTTTCATCTCACCCTCATTCTCCTGCCTTCTCCCAATAATCCCTGACAGTTTGATTAAAATATGTTGTTGAAGGAGCAGTCACGGTTAGTAATTTGGAGAGACTGGCTTGGGAGGCTGGGATCACTTAGTGTGAAGGTTAGGATTAGGATTTGAAAGTGGTATTTGGAAGCAACAGCCTGTGACTATGCAGCTTTTTTGTGCTATGTCTCCATGTCTCTGGGTTTGACCTGGCTGCGATCTCCACAGCCCATCCATTCCACTGCCTTATGAGTGTGCTTCAGTCTCCCTGCTGGATAAATAGTAATAAACAATGATTTTAACTTGCAGCTCCTTCATGAAAACCTCCAGTTGCATCACAAAACCTTGGAGCCCTAGACCTCCATTGATGGGCCACTCTTCAATGACACCCAAACCAGACGTGTGCCCACCATTTGCTGGAGTGTTTATACATCCCCCATTTGAGGTGCAGGCAGGCTTTAAGATGGCTGCTTTTAACCAGCACAGGCCAGCTTTAAGCATTGCCAGACGCTCAAAATATTGGCCCAGCGATGATATTGGCCCTGAGATTAATAAACCACACAGTTAATGATTGAAGGAATTAAAGCAGCAGTAGGTCATATTGGCCCTCAACCATTTGATGAGATCCTAGCTGAATCTTTGCATCATTCACCCTCCTGCCAATTCTTCAAAACCTTTTAATTCTGTTTGTGTTCAAAAAATCTATTGATCTCAACTTTGATTATGCTCAATATCACAGCTCTCTGAAGCAGGAAAATCCAAAGACTTGCAACACTCTGCCTAAATAACTTTATCTTCATCCCATGGGCATGCTAGTAAATTAGGTAGGTTATTGGACGAGGAGACAGAATTCTGGGACATTGATCGACGCACAATAGTACAAATCCCACCGATACCTGGAGAATTCATGTAACTAAATAAATCTGGAATCCAGAAATAAAGCAAAGCTAGTAATTGTCAAAACGACTAGATTATTGTAAAAATCCATCTGGTTCATAAATACCAATCAGCAAAGAAAACCTGCCTCCCTTAACAAATCCGGCCTTTATGTGACAGCAAACACAAATATCCATTCAGCGTATTTGTAGCGCCAAACAGCAGATGAACCTTCTTTCCCTAAAGACCATACAGTGGTCAGTTCTATCAATGATAGACAAAGTCAAGTAGTTTAAGCCTCTTCTTGGCTCACTCTTCACCTAACGTTGGCCCAATTTGCCAACCATGTCCTTCAGATTCAATCGCAATGGTGTTACCGTGCTACTTTTGGTGATGGACATAAAAGTCCCACCCAGATTACAACCTGTATCCTCACTACTCTGGATGCCTCTTCTTGAACATAGAAGACTGCTGATTCACCAGTGCAGGGAGCATTGTAGGTTGTGATTAGAAGGAGGTTCCATGTCCATGTTTAACCTGACGCCGTGATACTTCATACAATCTGGAAACATTATTGAGAACCTATAGGCCACACGCCCTGCTCTCTCACAGTTTTTTCAGTCTTTTCCCAGGATTTGTGTCAGTTTTTTCCCAGGATTTGTGATGGAGACACTTGACACATTGCTTGTAAAATATGATTCTGGTCAGTTCACCAGACTCTAGATGTCTGAGAGAATATAATAAGGTCTGTCTGATTTGATTCTTATCCTGTACACCAACATGGTAATACAGTAAACCCTCATTTTTACGGACCTCTTTATAACGGATTTTGGTTTTAGTGGACTGACCTGCCAACCTTCACCGTCTGCCTGGGCTGTCGACACCACCTCGACTCGTGCCGCCCTTCTGGTCATTCCCACCGCCGTCATCACCCCTAACACCGCCACCACCACTAACACCGCCACCACTAACACCGCCACCGCCAACACCGCCGATCCGACCACTCGCAGGCCACCAGTGGCTGTGCCGATCCTTGCCTCTCCCCGGACGGGGCCATTAACTCGCATGGATTCCAGGTCCAGTCCCAGACCGAGAGTCTGAAGAAGGGTCTTGACATGAAACGTGAACTTAAATGGAAAATAAGGACATTTGGCCTCCCTGATTGCCGGCCATGCTGTCAGGAATAGCGAAGACATGGCTCAGAGTGACTCCCTACTGAAAAAAAAAACCACATGCCTGCTCTGTGGGCGACAGAACTGAGGCCAGGAGCTCACTTTGTGAGGGCTCATTGATTGTTCATGAAGGTGTCTCATCTTATCCCGATTCATGGTGAAACAGTCCCTCGACAGCTTTGGGTAGCACGGCGGCACAGCAGTAGAGTTGCTGCCTTACAGCACCGGAGATTCGGGTTCAATCCTGACGACGGGTGCTATCTGTACGCACATTGTACATTCTCCCCATGACCGTGTGGGTTTTCCCCAGGAGCTCCGGTTTCCTCCCACACTCCAAAGATGTGCAGGTTTGTAGGTTAATTGGCTTTGGTAAAAATTGTAAATTGTCCATTGTGTGCAGGATAGTGCTTGTGTATAGGGATCGCTGGTCAGTGTAGACTCGGTGCACCGGAGGACCTGTTTCCACGTTGTATCTCTAAATTAAACTAATCTAATCTCTGGTTCTCATTCGCTACTTTGGCATATTGAATGGTAAAGGGTTCTGTCACATTGTGCTTGGATACAGGGAACATTGAATGCCTTCTGCAGAAAGGCATAGATTCATGTATGAACATTTCTGCTGATAAATTCCTAATAGGAGCCAAGTTTAGGGAGAACAGAAATCATTCCCTCCATTCAAGGAATGCTTGATGTACCGGGGATCTCAAGAAAAGTTAGCGCAAACATAAATATATATGTTTAAGTACCTTATGCTTTTCCTTTTCACAGCAATCAGTGTTCTAACAGTTTTCTTCCTCTTTCTCAGGGAACATTTTGGAATAATTATATTGGTAAGAAACACTTTTCTACCTCTTACATACCTTTATTCCCCAGGGTGGTAGAATCAAATACTAGTCAGCATAACTTTAAGGTGAGGGGGGCAAGTTTAAAGGAGATATGCGGGGCATGTTTTTTACACAGAGGGTGAGTGGCTGGAATGCACTGCCTGGGGGAATGGTGGAAATAGATGTGATTGTGACATTTAAGAGACTTTTGGATAGGCATTTGGATGTTCAGGGAATGGAGGGACATGGATTATGTGCAGGCGGGTAAGAGTTGGATATAGCATTATGTTCAGCACAGACATTGTGGGCTGAAGGGCCTGTTCCTGTGCTGTACTGTTCTATGTCTATGTTCTAAAACAGATTGTCCTCTCCCTCCCAACCCATTGATCAGTTGGCTGATATTACATGTCACCTTTCTCTCTCTATGTTCCTCTCAATTGCTGCGATTGAAAATAACAGATCCAGCGGTTTTGGCTTTGGAAAATCCTTGAACAGTGACATAATGGATTCGGATCGAACTTTTAAAAATATTATTCTCAAATGTAGACATTGGTGTCAAAGAGAATGTTTATTGTTCAAGAGAATTGGCCTTCCTAGTTGCAGGCTAAATGATAGGGCATTTTTTTCAGTTAACAATTGAATACAAGCAAGTAATTTACTAGAAACCTCTGGAAAGATTAAAACTGTAAGTGTGACACACGGGAGACAGATATCACTAATGAATACATATGAACCAAAACACTAAATGCTGGAAGACTCAGTGAGTCAGGCAACATCTGTGGAGGGTACACAAAATTGCTGGGGAAACTCAGCGGGTGCAGCAGCATCTATGGAGCGAAGGAAATAGGCGACATTTCGGGCCGAAACCCTTCTTCAGACTGATGGGGGGTGGGGGGGGGGGGGGATAAGGAAGGAAAAGGGGAGGAGGAGCAGGAGCCCGAGGGCGGGCGGATGGGAGGGTGGGAGGAGACAGCAAGGGCTAGCAAAATTGGGAGAATTCAATGTTAATGCCATCCGGACGCAAGGTCCCCAGATGGAATATGAGGTGCTGTTCCTCCAATTTCCGGTGTTGCTCACTCTGGCAATGGAGGAGACCCAGGACAGAGAGGTCGGATTGGGAATGGGAGGGGGAGTTGAAGTGCTGAGCCACCGGGAGGTCAGGTTGGTTATTGCGGACTGAGCGGAGGTGTTCGGCGAAACGATCGTCCAACCTCCGCTTGGTCTCACCGATGTAAATCAGCTGACATCTAGAGCAGCGGATGCAGTAGATGAGGTTGGAGGAGATACAGGTGAACCTTTGTCGCACCTGGAACGACTGCTTGGGTCCTTGAATGGAGTCGAGGGGGGAGGTGAAGGGACAGGTGTTGCATTTCTTGCGGTTGCAACGGAAAGTGCCCGGGGAGGGGGTGGTGCGGGAGGGAAGGGAAGAATTGACGAGGGAGTTGCGGAGGGAGCGGTCTTTCCGGAAGGCAGACATGGGGGGAGATGGGAAGATGTGGCGAGTGGTGGGGTCATGTTGGAGGTGGCGGAAATGCGGAGGATTATGTGTTGTATTTTCCGGCTGGTGGGGTGAAAGGTGAGGACCAGAGGGACTCTGCCCTTGTTGCGTGTGCGGGGATGGGGAGAGAGAGCAGTGTTGCGGGGTATGGATTGTATCTCCTCCAACCTCATCTACTGCATCCGCTGCTCTAGATGTCAGCTGATTTACATCGGGGAGACTAAGCGTAGGTTGGGCGATCGTTTCGCCGAACACCTCCGCTCAGTCCGCAATAACCTACCTGAACTCCCGGTGGCTCAGCACTTCAACTCCCCCTCCCATTCCCAATCCGACCTCTCTGTCCTGGGTCTCCTCCATTGCCAGAGTGAGCAACAGCGGAAATTGGAGGAACAGCACCTCATATTCCATCTGGGGACCTTGCGTCCGGATGGCATTAACATTGAATTCTCCCAATTTTGCTAGCCCTTGCTGTCTCCTCCCCTTCCTTAACCCTCTAGCTGTCTCCTCCCACCCTCCCATCCGCCCGCCCTCGGGCTCCTCCTCCTCCTCCCCTTTTCCTTCCTTCTCCCCCCCCCCCCACCCCCCATCAGTCTGAAGAAGGGTTTCGGCCCGAAACGTCGCCTATTTCCTTCGCTCCATAGATGCTGCTGCACCCGCTGAGTTTCCCCAGCAATTTTGTGTACCTTCGATATTCCAGCATCTGCAGTTCCTTTTTGAACAGCATCTGTGGAGGGGACTGGATATGTCGGGCACCTTCATCAGAATGATCATGGTAAAAAGGTAGGTAGGCAGAGTGAATGGGGTTTGATTGACAGATTAGTTGACAAAGACGAGAAGAAGACAAAAGGGTAAGAAGGGAAGAAGAGTGAAGTCAGAGGGAGGAATATAGGTGAAAAGGGACAGGGAGGAGGTGGGGGGTTGCAATGGGTGAGAACTATAGTGGCAGAGCAGAGGAAAGCGAGAGGGGGATGAGGAGGGTATTACTTAATTCAATGTTGTTGCCATCAGTTTGCAAGATACCTGAGTGAATATGAGGTGCTGTTCCTACAGTTTGCATGTGACCTCACTATAGCAATGGAGGTGGCTCAGGACAGATGAACAAATGAACCATTGCTTTTAACGTTAACCCAATGGCCTTGTGTCTATTTCTACTGTACAAACAGTCGCAATGCATTTGAATTCACATTCTTTGGAGTAACCTCCAAATGGGTTGAGTCAAATTCCCCCATTTCTAGTATACCTTTGCTGATATTTGCTGCTACATATCCGATAATTGCATTGTAACATTATGGTCTACTTTATTTTCAGATTGCATTGGAGATAAAACAAGCAATTCCCCTCCAGCATACCTGAAAGAATGCTTGGATGGTAAATATTTACCTCGACCCTCTGCTAATTTACTTGGTTAACACAAGATTCGGGATTACTCAAATTATGATTGGGAAAACAATAAACTTAAAACTGCTGTAATTCTCCTGATGTTATAATTCTCTCCACTGTCTTAATTCAACAGTTTAGTTTAGTTTAGAGATACAGTGCGGAAACAAGCCCTTCGGCACACCGAGTCTGCGCCGACCAGCGATCTGTATAGGAGGATCAATCATCTGAGTGAATGGTGCGAGCGCAACAACTTTGCTCTCAGCATCAGTAAAACCAAGGCACTGATTCTTGACTTTCGGGAAGTAAGGCCAAGGATCCACAAACCTGTCTTCATCAAAGGAGGGGTTCGTTCCTGGGCATTCGAGTTGCTGAACCAGGCTGTGATGCAACCAGTTAATATGCTGCCTACTGTACACCTGCAGAAGTTCAAGAAAGCATTAATCGAAATACCAAATCTCCTTAAACTTCTGTGGAAATAGAGGCGTTGATGGGCTTTTGTTTTCATTGCATCAGTGTGCTGGGTGCAGGACAGATCTTCAGTGATATGCACGCTCAGGAACTTGAAGTTGTTGACTCATTCCTTCAATGAAGACAGGTTTGTGGACCCTTGGCCTTCCTTTTCTAAAGTCAACAATGAGGTCCCTGCTTTTACTGATGCTGAGAGCAAAGTTGTTGTTCTAGCACCATTCATTCAGACAATTGATCTCCCTCTATCTCATCATTATCTGTAATTCATCCAACAATGGTGCTGTAGTCAGTGGATTAATAGATGGAGATGGAACTGTATCCGGTTCCACAGTCATGGGTATAGAGCGAGTTGAGCAGAGGACTGAACACACGGCTGTAAGGTGCTCCTGTACTGATGGTTATCATGGAGGAAGTCTTGCCAATTTGTACCAATTGTGTTCTGTTGATGAGGAAATTGAGAATCCAGTTTCAGAGAGATACGCAAAGACCCAGTTCCCTGAGCTGGATGGTGTTGCACACCGTGAAGTAGTCTATGAACAACAGTATATGTAAGTATTTTAGTGTCCGAGTGGTCCATTGCAGAGTGGAGAGCCAGGAAGATTGCATCCTCTATTGATCTATTGAGGCGGTAGGCAAATAGTAATGGGTCCAAGTTCTCTCTGAGGTAGTAGCTGATATGCATCATATCCAACCTCCTAAAGCAGTTCATCACCACAAATGTTAGTCCCACCAGTCGGTAGTTATTGAGACATGTCACCTTACTCTTTGAGCATTGGTATTGTTGATATCCTTTTAAAGCAGGTGGGAACCTCACATCTCAGTAATGAGAGGCTGAAGATATCAACAAAACCTCCAGCCAATTGGTCCACGCAAGTTTTGAAAACACGACCAGGTACACGATCAAGTCCAGACACTTACTGAGGGTTCATCCTCCTGTCAGGGGCTATATGGGGACCCAAGAAAACACATTAGAGTTCTCCCTCTCGAAGCATGCGTAGAATGCATTGAGCTCGTCTGGGAGTGATGCTTCGCTATCACTTGAGCCACCCCCCTTCTTTCCTCTATGCCCCTTGAGTTTGACCTCTAAAAGGTCATCCCTCAACCTCTTGCTCTCCAGAAATGTCCCAGCCTCTTCATATAATTCAAGCCCTCAGGTCCTGGACATCCCAACTCCTGTACCCTGACAGGTGAAAGCTAACTTGCCAAATGCTTTCTTCACCACCCCGTCTACCTGTGAAGCCACTTTCAGGGTACTGTATATCTGTCCCCCAAAATCTCCCCCAAATCTCCCCCAAATGGCCCTACCATTTACTGTGTAAGTCCTGCCTTGGTTTGACAAGCCAAAAGGCACACCCTTACACTCCATACAGACAACACTTGTAGTCAGGATCGAACCCTGATCTCTGGTGCTGTGAGGTGGCAAATCTACAGCTGCGCCACTGTGCCACCCCAAACTAGTTAAATTCCATCTGCTATTCCTTGGCTCACTTCCCAAGTTCATTTCCTTTTATAAACATAGTCTCTGTAAACTTCCTCACTATTGACATCTGCAAAATAATATGAAGGCTTTCCAGTATGTTGTTCATCTCCAACATCTTCATCACAAATATATTTTTCCAAATGATCTACCATATTTTCAGTTCTCTTCTTTATGGTCATCCTCATTGAAAGCAATCCTAAAATCATGAATAAATTATTACTTTTATTTTTAATAAGATAAATTCTGGAAACCCACTTATTAATAGAAACCTTCTTTGCTTATGTCACCGAGGGGAAGGACAGGAGATTCAACTCTGAAAAGATAGGCCACATCCCAAGATTATGCAGAGCAACAAACTCTCACAGGCCACAGATGAAAATGAAGAGGGAGTCAAGGGATTTCCGAAAATAAGTCATTGGCAATAATTCATTGGGGCGACACGGTGGCTCAGCGGTAGAGTTGCTGCCTTACAGCGCCAGAGACCCGGGTTTGATCCTGACTACGGGCGCTGTCTGTACGGAGTTTGTACATTCTTCCCGTAACCGTGTGGGTTTTCTCCTGGTGCTCCAGTTTCCTCCCACACTCCAAAGACATACACGTTTGTAGGTTAATTGGCTTCGGTAAAGATTGTAAATTGTCCTTGGTGTGTAGGATAATGCTAGTGTATGGGAAACTCTGGTCTTGCTAAGCTGAAGTGCCTGTTTCCGCGCTGTATCTCGAAACTAAACTAAAGACACATCATTGAGAAGCCCACAAAGCCGCAATAAGGTGCAGTCCTGGTTAAGGCACCGATATCCCTGGCCAGCCAAATTAAACTCTTGGAGCTTCTGATCCCCAGAACAAAAGCTATTCATCCAAATTGGCTGTTAAAAAGAAACAAAATTGGATAAAATTGATTTTTTTTTGGCTTCCTTTTCAGATAATTGTTATCAAGAAATCGGCTCTAATTATAAGGGAAATGTTTCAATAACGATATCTGGACGGGAGTGTCAGAGGTGGTCAAGAAATTATCCACATAAACCAGAGTAAGTGACTGAGACGGCTTCCACTGGTTGCAAAGTAATTGCAAGTTCTCGCATGATGGTGTTCATTCACTTTTCCCCACAGATATAACGATAAGCGGTTGATTCTTTCAGGACTGGAGCTTTCTCATCAGCTGAATGCCACTGCCATTTTCTGTTTTTATTTCAGATTTTTGGCATCTGCAATTTTTTGCTCCAAAGATGATCAATTTATCCTTTCTCATGAAATAATCCTGGATTTAAAATCATGTATTTTACATTCTCATCCAAATCATTGATATAAAATACAAACAGCAATGGGCCCAGCATGATCCCTGAGTCACCCCACTAGTCACAGGCCTCTAGTCTGAAAAACAACCTTCCACCAACATCCTCTGCTTCCTTCCAAGAAGCCAGTTCTCTATCCAATGTTCTAGTGTGAGGTTTTTGCACTTTGGGTGATCAAGTGTAAGGGGAAAATATACAACTAATGGCATGACCTTCAACAGCATTGATGTACACCCTGAAGGTGGCCACACAAATTAATGGAATGGTAAAGAAGGCATATTATAAGCTTGCTTTCATAGGTCAGAGCATTGAGTATAAAAGTCAGCAAGTCATGATGCAGCTTTATAGGGCTCAGTTTCAGCCGCATTTGGATGATTGAATGCAGTTCTGGTCATCCCATTACAGGAAGGATGTTGAGGCTTTGGATAGGATGCAGAGATGATGCCTGGATAGGGGGGAGGGTATTAGCTACAAGGAGTGGTTAGATAGATTTGTATTGCTTTCTCGGGAACACCCAAGGTTGTGTGCGACCTGATATAAATATATAACATTACGAGGCAACCGTTTCACACAGAGGGTGGTGAGTATCTGGAACACATTGCTGGGGTTGATGATTGAGACAGATATGATAGTGGCATTTAAGAGACCTTTGGATAGGCATATTGATATGCAAGGAATGGAGGGATATGTGCTGGTAGATAAAGATGGTCTTGGCATCCTGTTCATTACAGATATTGCGGGCCCTTGGGCCTGTTCTCGTGCTGTACTCTATGTTGTAAAAGTTATATTGCAGGACACCCAGATTGATGTGAATTAACTAAAGAAGTATGGGATATCAATTCAGAATGCAGCCTTTCATTTATTATTATTCTACTAGTACTAGTCATGCCTACTATGTTCTGTTGTGCTGAAGCAAAGTAAGAATTTCATTGTCCTATCAGGGACACATGACAATAAACTCTCTTGAATCTTAAAGCCCCTGTCCCACTTAGGAAACCTGAACGGAAACCTCTGGAGACTTTGCGCCCCACCCAAGGTTTCCGTGCGGTTCCCGGAGGTTTTTGTCAGTCTCCCTACCTGCTTCCACTACCTGCAACCTCCGGCAACCACCTGCATCCTCCGGGAACCGCACGTAAACCTTGGGTGGGGCGCAAAGTCTCCAGAGGTTTCCGTTCAGGTTTCCTAAGTGGGACAGGGGCATTAATCTTGAATCTTGAATCTACTAGCTATTTATTAGAGCACAGGAGGAGGCTGTACAGCCCATCAAGTTTACTCCCAACATTGCAACCCATCAATCCCCTTACCCCTCTCTATATTTCCCTGTCTACCTGCAATTTATTGCCTCTCACATTCTCATCAACTCCCTTTGATTCTTTTCCCATTTTGTTACACAAGAGGGTTAAGGGACGAGCACACTTTGGGGTTATGGGAAGAAACAGAACACCTGTGGGTATGCTGCTTAGTCACAGGGAGAAAGTGAAAACCCCACACAGATTACACCAGCGATCTGGATCGAACACACAACTGGAGCTGTTAGATCCTTTCTCCCTGCTTTCTTCACCCTACTCTCACCTTCTTTTCTATTTTGCCTTTCTCTTCTAATCATCATTTGCCATCTGGGTGGTCAGGCAGATATCTACAGCTTACTGCTTCCTCTTAGTGATATCAAGGCTTGGCACCACGACAGGTTGTTGGCTGTGGATTTAGTATAAAAGACTGCTGGGTTGGAATTTTGTTTCATGACAATCGAGTCCTGGTCAGGCTCTCTTTTGTGTAGTCTCTCTGGGAATCTCTTGGGAGGTAGCATATGTAACGAAGCTGAATGACGTCAGCAATATTGTGTGTAGCCCCAGTCATCTCTCTGACAGTCGGCCCAGATTCAGGACAGAAGGCATGGAATCTGGACCGCCACGATGAGGAGAACACTGTGCATGATGAGAACACTGTGGAACAAAGAGATATCATCCTCGAAGAAAGCTGCATGATGTGCAAAAACTAGCAAGGCATAACTGGACAGGCCAACCCAAACAAGGTTCCTGCCCACATATCAAGTTAAAAGATATAATGTTAGGGTGAAAATCCATATTATTGGAAGAGGAGCAGTTGTTCTCATTGGCGTGGGAAGTAATGACTTGGGGAAGGGAGGTATATCTTTCATACAAAGGAATTTTTTGAGATGTAACGTTGTTACAGGACGTAGTTTCAATATCACTCTGTACAATACACTGGACTCACAATGCAGAAGTAGATTGAACATTGTGTCGAGAACAAATGGTACGCATGAGAGAACCATGCGCTTGATCGAGCTTTGTGAATGGAGAAGGGAAAGAAAGCCCTGAATGTTAATAAAAATACATTTAAGAAAAATCTGTACAAGTTAAGTTGGAAGTATTCAAATCAGGTGAGTGGATCAAATCCTGAACTACGATGCCACCTCAGAACCTATTTATCCTCGAGTGAGATTGTAGAGATCTTGCAGTGTTCAAGAAGGGGATGCTGGACAGATGAGAGCAGCAGCGGTAAATGCATGTGGCATTGTACTGGGTGTGCCTCCTGTTCAGGAATTATGGCTGCATGGCAAGCAATCAATTACTTTTTTTTTTTCTCACCACTAATCAATCACTTATGTGTGTACATTCAGATATAATCCAGTGACACACAACGAATCTGACCTCGTAAATAACTACTGCCGGAATCCAAATGACAGCCTGAGAGGACCGTGGTGCTACACTAAAGACCCAACTGTTAAAATAGAAGCCTGTCACGTTCCTCGATGCGGTGTGTTCCACTTTATATTGTTTAGCTGTTATCCCAGATTTATAAGGGTTTTTAAGAGGTGCTTATTTTGTGTCTTATCTGTATATTTTAACTTATTTTATAACAGAGAGACTTTCACACAGGTTTGTAAAAGTATGAAGCAGAGAAGGAGATTTACTCTGTCATATTTGCTATGGGAAACAATGTCACGTCCCAATTCTTCAGGAGGGCAGGAACATGACTAGAGGGATTAACAGAAATAGCACCATCTGAAAGAGACCAGTTAATTCAATTTCCAACCAATATTCCCTTATACTGTATAAGAGCATATGACCTTAGTATTTCTGCTGGTTGTTTCAATATATTTATTTCATTTAATTTGGACAATCGTCTCTCTTATTCCCCACACCCATTCTTTACTTAAGAGGCTAGTCGTCCCATCGCAAGGAGTCATCCTGTACCTTGTCCAAATTCTTTGCGTTGAGACATTAAGCTATTGGATTATAAAATATTGGGATGGTGGCATGTGGTTACAGACGGACTTAATCCTGTCCCCACCCAAACATTCTGATGCAAATGGGTTGAAAAGGGTGTCTAAAGGGTAATTAAGTGTGGGGATCCTGGACCACTTGTTCCTTGCTCATCCGTGTCCTATCCCAAAGATGATGAGTTCTGCCTTTTGCTGCCACGACTGAGATCGGGTAGCAGGGAACAGACCCGGGACCTCCCCAGTCTCCGTAATTCCTTGATTGACAATGCTGTTGATTTAAAGGAACGGAATCAGCAATTTACTCTGCATTGAATCCCCATGGGGTATCTTTATACTGCATGTGAGAGGGCAGGTAGTGAAGCTATCTGGTCTGTCTGTGTTACATCCCTTTAAGCTCATTGTTCACTCGACATCACTGGCCAATTTTGCTGATTGAATCAGCAAACTGAAGACGTTTAGGCACAAGCCATTTAGACGCATCAAAGCCCTAGTGTGGAGAAGATTTGGTTTACAGTAGCGTTCAATTTCCTCTTGATCCGCACAGTGGCGAATCAGTAGAGTTGCTGCCTAACAGCACCAGAGACCCAGGTTCAATCCTGACTATCAGTGCTGTCTGTATGGATTTTGTACGTTCTCCCTGTGACCGCGTGGGTTTCCTCCCACACTCCAAAGACATACAGGTCTGCAGGTTAACTTGCTTTGGTAACATTGTAAAATTGTCCCTCGTGTGTAGGATAGTGTTAGTGTCTAGTTTAGTTTATTGTCACGTGTAGCGAGGTACAGTGAAAATCTTTGGATGCGTGTTAACCAGTCAGTGTAAAGACTGTACATGATTACATTTGAACCATCCACAGTATACAGTTACATGTTAAAGGGTACGGGGTGATCGCTGATCGGCCTAGATTCGGTGAGGCAAAGGGCCTGTTTCCGTTCTGTATCTCTAAAGTCCAAATTGTCCTTTGGCTCACTGAGTCCGTGCTGACAATCAACCTCCCGCTTTCACTCTAACCCGATGCACACCAACTAAATTGTCCACACATTCCCATCAATCCAGCCCAACATCCCCACCACCACCCTTCCCTTCCCCATTTTGCCACCTATCTACATACACACGAGACAATTTACAGCAGACAATTAATCTCCCAAACACCACATATTTGGGATGTGGGAGGAACCCAAGTAAACCCTGGTAGTCACAGAGGGAATGTGCAAACTCCACACAGACAGCACCATAGGTCAGGATTGAACCCTGAGCTTGCATCTCCACTAGCTGCACCCAACTCAAGACTAGGAATGTTCAGTTGGATCTGACATATTTTTTGTTAATTTCAGGTGAAACGTTGCCACCATTGCCAGTTCAACCACCAGAACAAAAGCCATCTGCTCCTTGTGTTCCAAATCAAGGATATTTCTACCACGGAACATTGAATGTAACCAGAAGTGGAAAGGTTTGCCAAGCTTGGAGCTCACAATATCCTCACAGGCACAATTTTACCACAGAGAATTTTCCCACAACAGAACTGGAAGAAAACTACTGCAGGAATCCAGACCATGATGAAGATGGTATCTGGTGTCATACTAACGACCCAATGACAGAAACAGAATACTGTGAACTCGACTATTGCGGTAAATTGGCTAATAATCCTGCCGAGGGAGCTAGCATTGACCACAAATGAGTCATAGAGTCTTACAGCGTGGAAACAGGCCCTTCAGCCCAACTTTCCCACACTAGCCAACAGGTTCCATCTACGGTACACAAAATTGCTGGGGAAACTCAGCGGGTGCAGCAGCATCTATGGAGCGAAGGAAATAGGCGACGTTTCGGGCCGAAACCCTTCTTCAGACTGATGGGGGGTGGGGGGGGGAGAAAGAAGGAAAAGGGGAGGAGGAGGAGGAGCCCGAGGGCGGGCGGATGGGAGGGTGGGAGGGTGGGAGGAGACAGCTAGAGGGTTAAGGAAGGGGAGGAGACAGCAAGGGCTAGCAAAATTGGGATTCCAAAATTCCATCTACACTAGTCCCACCTGACTGTGTTTGACCCATATCTCTTTAAACCTGTCCTATCCATGTACCTGTCTAAATGTTTCTTAAGATACAATAAGTTGTGATAGTACCTGCCATAACTACCTCCTCCGGAAGCTCGTTCCATACACCCACTACCTTATGTGACAAAGTTACCCCTCAGGTTCCCATTAAATCGTTCCCCCCCCCCCCCCCCCCCCCCCCCCCCCTCACCGTAAACCTATGTCCTCTGGTTCTTGATTCTCCTACTGCGGGCAAGAAACTCTTTGCGCCTACCTGATCTATTCCTCTCATGATTTTGTACACCTCTATAAGATCACCCCTCGTCCTCTTGCGCTCCAAGGAATAGAACATCCTCGTAAAGCTTCTCTGCACTCTTCCCAGCTTAACAACATCTTTTCTATAACAGAAAAAAGGACAGTCCCTTTTGTGTAATAATGCACACCACTCATGGAGCTATGTGTGAGCAGTTGATGTCTATCCGTGAAGAGTCAAAGATTGTGCAATGTCGCAGGAAACACACTAGGCTTTTGAAATCATAGGAATTGTTGAAGAAAGGGAGCATAAGATCAGTTTCATTGGGCTTCTTTATATGTAAATGAGTTGGCACTCGATTGAGCTTATGAGCAATAGAAAGTGAATAGGAAAGACCTCAAACAGGCGTGAAGGGCCCAAAGGGGGCCATGCTTTTTACATGTACCATTTAAAATAAGGGAGTGACCAGGAAGAAGGTAGAACCATTCTATCCTTGGAGTTGGAGGATGTTTGTTTGTGAGGTACTAAACAAGTACTTTGCATCTATATTCACCAAGGAGAAACATTTGGAGGATAGCGAGATCAGGATTTTAGATAGGGACGTGGAAGTACAGGGAATAGCGAGATATGGATCATATACAGGAATCATGTTCGGCACAGATATTGTGGCCGAACTACCCGCTCCTGTGCTGTATTCTTTTATCAAAGGATCACAAATTCTTTGAAATCGTGGGGATAGTGGTGAATCTCTGCAAATAACCCAGCTATCTAAGTTATCCTTGAGCCTTCTCTGTCATTGATCATAGCAGCTGATTCTCTACTCCTAGGCAACCATTCTACCGGTTCTCCTGGAGAATTCCAAAGAATTATTTGGAATTTTCTATACCAGAGGGCCGTGAATGCTTGGCCACCTGGTCCAACAGATTGACAAATAATGGATTAGGTGGGCATAGATTATGTGAATACCCACAGTCTTTTCCTCAGGCTGAGGTAGTCTAAAACTAGAGTACATAGGTATAAGGTGAGAAGGGAAAAGTTTAAAAGGGACCTGAGAGGCAACTTTTTCCACCTGGAGATTGATGTGTTTACAGAACGAGTTGCCTGGGGAACTGGTAGAGGTGTGTACAATTACAACATTCAAAAGTCCATATGAAAGGTACATTGATAAGAAAGGTTTAGAGGGATAGTGACCAGGCACAGGCAAGTAAGATTAGCTCAGTTAGACGACTAGCTCGGCAAGGTCGAGTTGGATTAAAGGGCGTGTTTCCTTGCTGCACAGCTCTGTGACTGTTTCTGCTGCTATTTCTTATGGAACAATGAGCAATGGTATAGCCAGAGCAAAGAGTTTGGTAATAAAGCAGGGAGAAGTGTACTTAACATTGGGAACTCATTTTAACTCCCACACTGATTACCTGTGTCAATAGCTTCCTCCGTATGATCAGAATAAGTTGATTGCTCCTTCCTTTCCCAACTAAAATACCATTCCGTTTTTGTTTGATCATACACATGAAGAATTACAAAGATTCACAACCCTCTCCCAGCTGCCTTGCCCCCATGCAACCACATCATTTGGCCTATTTCTCTTTGCTAAATTTCAGATCTTTCTCTTGGCCAAAGCTCTTAGCTAGAATTATACTACAAGAGTTTAGAGATACATCGCAGAAACAGGCCCTTCGGCCCACCGAGTCCCTGCACGTTAACACTATCCTACGCACACTAGGGACAATTTACATTTCGACCAAGCCAATTAAACCTGCACATCTTTGGAGTATGGAGGAAACCAACGTTCTCGGAGAAAACCCACGTGGTCACGGGGAGAACGTATAAACATAGAACGTATAAACCGGGTCTTTGGCTAGTAAGTGCTGCAAGGCAGCAATTCTACCACTGCGCCATTGTGCCGCCCATAAGGAGCTCTCCCTTCTTGGTTCTGATCCATTGACACTTTCTGTTTCAGGCAGATAGTGCGTATTGAATAATGTTTCTTTCCATCCATTAGATGATCTCTGGAATCCATTTGAACGGCCAACACTGGATCAAATAGAGGATGAGGGTACATTTGCTGGTCGATCAATTAAGACTGAGTTTGAGCCCTCATTCGATCCAAAATATTTTGGTAAAGGAGAGAGCGGTAAGTTCAGATGAATTTTTAATATTGTTATTTGAATGAAGAATTAATCTAGTTTTGATTAGAATCAGTAAAATTATTCCAATTAGATTTGCCTGGGTTACTCTTGTGTTGACTAAGTGCTAAAAGAATGGCGTAGTAAGCCTTGGAATCACCCTTGGCATCTCTGAGACTGCCACAGAATGGAGGGCCTACATTTTTAAGACTTAAAAAAATATGACATATAATTGTGGAATTGGTCACAAACTGGAAAGGCCACTGTTCTCCGATAATCCCTGGCACCTCATCTACAGGTCATCATCAGTGAGTTAAAGAAACTAATTCACTGCAGATTTATTTGGATATTAGAATATGCACTGCATTCAGTCAGATGGTTAATCTGGCATACAAAGTACTGGAGGAATTCAGCAGCTTTGGAGAGAAATGAATAGATTATGTTTTGGGCCAAAACAGACTACTTAGTCTAGCCTTTGTCTATTTGCTAGATACACTGCACCTAACCCAACCACTCTCCATCTAATCTACCCTTATTGCACAGTTTAACTTCCACCATTATGCAACTAGGTCTTGAGTGCTAAATTCACTCCATCCACCCTCACCCAGCTGGGTTAACATCCACCTTTTGTTTATCTACTCTTAGACCTACGGATTAACTCCAATCCATTTTTAATTTACTCTTCACCTCCTTATACTTTTGGATTAACTCCCATTCTCTGCTTCGCTGTCTTTAAACTGGTGAATTAAATACAACACTGCTTAATTTATCTTTAGACTATCTTAATCGATAGTCGAACACCCATTCTCAATTTAATCTACATTCAGAGGAATGATTTAGCTGCAACCACAGTGCCTAATCTATCCTTAAATTGGTGGTTTAACTCCACTCCACTAGCTAATATCCCCTAAGGATGATGATGAGTCAACTTGCATTCTAAATAAACTATATAACAGATAGGTTAACATTCTACCTGTGTGTAACCTACTCTCTGTTTATAATACCCTGAGTATGTTGTCTCTAAGTAATTTACACTTAGACCTGCTACACACTAGGGACGATGAGTTAGCTCTCATCTGTTGTTCAATCCACCTAAACCTCTACTATCTAATTTTATCTTGGACTAGTGGATTAACTCCCTTCTCTACACAAGGGCTTTGCTCAAAGAGAGATCAAGATACCTTGTTGAGAAACTGGCAATGAAGGATTTAGCATTATTCCAGCAGAACTTGCCGTGTGCCTACTAGCATGTTGTAACATCTGGTACAAAGGCTAGTTACAGTTTGGACCTGTAAATGCAGTCAAACTCAACTATTTTCATTGACCACAGAGTGTGGACTCAGGCCATTGTTTGAGCGCATCAACAAAGAGGATTTACAGGAAAGGTCATTGCTGGAATCCATGAAAAGCCGGATTGTGAATGGAGAGAATGCTGAAGAAGGAAGTGCACCTTGGTGAGTGAAGCATCCCATTAATGCTAACATTTACACCTGGTCAATTATACACTTTCTTTACAGGGGGAGGGGGGGGGGGGGGGGGGGGGGGGGGGGGGGAGAGGGAGCATAATCTTCAGAAGCATGGTGCTGCAAATTGTATAGCTTCTGCCTCACAACCCCAGTAGCCTGGGTTCAATCTTGGCAGAGTATGCAGGTTCTGTCTGTGACAAGGTAGGTTTCCCAGCGGTGATCTGCTTTCCTTCCAGATCAGGTTAGTAGGTCAATTGGCCTCTTTAAATTGCCCCTATTGGAGGTGGTGGTAGAATTGATGGGGATGTGGGGAGGCTTAGTGGGGAATGAGAAAGAGTGAGATATTGGATGGGTGAAATACTGTGGTTTTGTCGCCTTGTGGATTCCTTCACAGCTGTATAGGTCTGTATTCAATCCTGACCTCGGGTGCTGTCTATGTGGAGTTTACATGTTATCGTATTTTCTCTGAATGCTCCATTTTCCAATCGCATATCAAAAAATGTGGCGAGTTGGTGAGTTCATTCAACATTGTACGCTGCGTCTAGAGTACAGCAGCTCAGTGGGAAAAGTCAGTGGAGTTGTTGGGAATGTTGGGAGAATAAAATGGAATTCAATTAAATGGATGATTGATGGTCGGCACGGGTGTGGGGCTGAAAGGCCAGTGTCGATGCTACATAGAACAATGTTTCTGTTATTTCACAGCTGCTTCTGTGCAGAATGAAATGACAGGATTTGTTAAGGTCACCAAGATTCAAGATTCAATAGAGTTTATTGTCATGTGTCCCAGATAGGACAATTAAATTCTTGCTTTGCTTCAGCACAACAGAATATTGCAGGCATAAATAAATACAGAACAGATCTGTGTGTCCATATACCATTGAATACACACACACACATAAATAAGCATATAAAGTACAATAGGCTATTAAAGTTCAGATTTTTGTTTGAGTTGAGTTTAATAGTCTGATGGCTGTGGGGAAGGAGCTGTTCCTGGACCTGGATGTTGCAGGTTTCAGACTCCTGTACCTTCTACCCGGCAGCGGAGAGATGAGTGTGTGGCCAAGATGGTGTGGGTCCTTGATGATGCTGCCAGCCTTTTTGAGGCAGTGACTGTGGTAGATCCCCTCGATGGTAAGGAGGTCAGAGCCGATGATGGACTGGACAATGTTTACAACTTTTTGCAGTCTTTTCCGCTCCTGGGAGCACAAGTTGCCGAACCAAGCCACGACGCAACCGGTCAGCATGCTCTCTACTGTGCACCTGTAGAAGTTAGAGAGAGTCCTCCTCGACATACCGACCCTCCGTTATCTTCTCAGGAAGTAGAGGCGCTGATGTGCTTCCTTTATAATTGCATCCGTGTTCTGGGACCAGGAGAGATCTTCGGAAATATGCTCGCCCAGGAATTTGAAGCTCTTGACCCTTTCCACCATCGACCCGTTGATATAAACGGGACTGTGGGTCCCCATCCTACCCCTTCCAAAGTCCACAATCAGAGCCAGGTTATTTGGTCAGTCGGTCAATCTCACTTCTATACTCTGACTCGTCTCCATCAGTGATACGTCCCACAACAGTGGTGTCATCGGCGAACTTGATGATGGAATTTGCACTATGTCCAGCTACGCAGTCGTGAGTATAGAGTGTGTACAGCAGGGGGCTGAGCACGCAGCCTTGAGGTGCTCCCGTGCTGATTGTTATTGAATAGTATTTCAAACCCCTGACTCTCTTATCCTGGAGTACTGCTCGGAAAGGGGCAGTGGTTCTCTCTAGCTATTCTGCGTGAGTCAACTCAGGAGTGAGGGCTGGCAGAGAAAACTTAGCCCTGGCCAGACCTCACATTGTCTTATCTACTCCCTCCAGCTGGGAATATCTGGTTCACCATCAGAAGTGGAACGACGAGTATTTCTCCTCACTCCTTTAAGAGGCTGAGACTAAATATTAACAGGTTGACAGTACACACACACACACACACACATACATACACAGGGATCAAACACAGGATCTTGCTGTTTGGCTTTCCAACATTGGTCAATCTCTTTTCAGAATCCTGAGAATATGATCAGTATAATTAAATGCTATGGCAATACAAGTTCATCCTCTTTCCATTTCTCATCAGATCTGACCTGACAATAACAAAGACCCAATGAATAATCTAACTCATGCTAACTATTTTGATCCAAATTTTAACATCAAGCCATCCACTGCATTTCTGCACCAAATTAAAGGATTTGCTCTCAGACAATTTGAAGTAATAATCTTGTGGCCGTTTTTCAGCTCAGATTTTATTTTAATGCTTTCACAGGCAAGTGATGCTCTTCCAAAAAAGTCCCCAACAACTGCTTTGTGGAGGAAGTCTATTGAGTGACCAATGGGTTATTACTGCTGCACATTGCATCCTCTATCCACCATGGAATAAGAACTTCTCAGCCACTGATCTAGTTGTTCGTCTTGGAAAGCATGTTCGAGCCAAGTAAGTTTCAAAATAACCAACTGGTCTTTAATTATGTGAACAAACAAGGCCCCATGCTATCAGGAGATCAGTTCTTCTTATTGGCCTAGTTGATAGTAATACACCTATCAATAGTACAAGCAAAGATGATCTGGTCGTGATCAGTTTGACGTTTACAAAACCTTGCTGTGTAAAAACATTAGTTACAGTTTACAGTAGAACTTTGATAAAGTAGCATCTGATTGTTGAGAAATCCTGATATTCCAGCCTCTGGCTCACACTTCAGTCTGGAATAGCATCCAGGTTTGCAGCTGGATCCAGGGTCTGCAATGCATGTAAGTATCCCTCTCTCTTCAAACTCACAAGGTTCATTGGATATAATATTATACTACAGCAACTGCCCGACTTACATTATACTCGAGTTACGTAAACTCACATTTGCGTGAACAATTCACAATAGCTGATCCCGTTTCCTGAATGATGGGTGTTATTGCAGTGGGAAGAATGCGAGGGCTTACCATCCACTTCATAGTTATAAAAGCCTCGCCCGGGCTCACTGCTTTTCTAGTTTCGGCCCCAGCCTGTGCGACACTGGGAAGGCAAGCAGGAACAAGGGAGGTGGTGGAGAACAACTCCTGGCTGAGCCTTCCACAAGGTCCATCAGCGAGCCCTTCTTCACCAGCCGCCGCACAGTCCGGTTGACTAGGCTGTTGCGGCTTCACTGTAGCACCTGGTCAACAGCGCTCTCTTCAAGTCGCCACCACCGACAGGACGCACACAGTCACTGGGGCTCCTTCTCTCACTATCTTCTGCTATTCCTGTTGATCATCACATTGTTCGCTCCTCCCTCTGGAGGGGGAAGTGGACAGCGATGGCTGACAGGAAGAAGCTGCATCTGGTGAGAGAGAGAGGAGGGACCCCAGTGACCAAACACGTCCTGTCTGTGGTGTCAGCCTGAAGAAAATGCTGTCAATCAGCGGCTACAATGCGAGTCGCAGCAACAGCTGCATCAACCGTGCAGCAGCTGGTGAAGTATAGCTCGCTGGTGTAGACCAGTGTCATCGGCGCCTAGTTTTAAGGTGAAATGGCACAGTGCTGGAGTAACTCAGCAGACTGAACCAGTGAAGAAGAACCTCGACATGAAACATCCCCTATCCATGTTCTTTAGGATGCTGTCTAACCTGCTGAGTTACTCCAATACGTTGTGTCACTTTGTGTACTAACCAACAGCTGCAGTTCTTTATTTAGTTTTAAGGTTATTCTGAATTACGTAAAATCTGTCGTATGTAAGAGTTCATGGACCGTAACCCTTATGTAAGACGTACCATGTCTGTACCATCTAACGTGCAAACTAAGTGAAGTAAAGGAATGTTTGATCGTTAGTTGGAGTAAGGCCCAATAATACAAAAAAAAAATCTATTAATTCCAACTCCACTGAAGTCCCATTATTGGAGTTAAGACATAAAACATAGAATCATAGAATCATAGAATCATAGAAAGTAGGTGCGAGAGTAGACCACCAGGTCCGTCGAGCCCGCACCGCCATTCACTCATGGCTGAACACCAAACAGACACACTTACCCACAAACAGTAGACACAAGACACAGAACACAAGACACTACCCTCCCCTTTATACCGCTATCACCCCTCTCCACCCCAAGAACCGCGTGATCTCCTGGGGGAGGCAAAAAACCGGATAAAAACCCAGGTCCAATTCGGGAAAAAAATCCGGGAAATTCCTCTCCGACCCCAATCCAGGCGATCGACACTTGTCCAGGAGATCACTCAGGTCTACTATACTAACCATACCTAGGTCCATATCCCTGCCCTCTCCCCGTAGCCCCTTATCCCCTTGGCAGCTAAAAAACCATCTATTTTTGACTTAAATATATTTAACGTTTCTGCTTCCACTGCTCCCTGGGGCAGTGAATTCCACAAACTAACCACCCTCTGGGTGAAGAAGTTCTTCCTCATCTCAGTTTTAAAAGAGCCCCCCCTCACTCTGCAACTATGTCCCCTAGTTCTAGCCTCCCCGATCATTGGGAACATCCTCGGTGCATCCACCCGATCAAGGCCCCTCACGATCTTATACGTTTCAATGAGATCGCCTCTCATTCTTCTAAACTCCAAAGAGTAGAGTCCCAGCTTACTTAACCTTTCCTCATATGTCAATCCCCTCATTGCAGGAATCAATCTTGTAAATCTTCGCTGCACTGCCTCCAGGGCTAGTACATCCTTTCTTAAGTATGGACCCCAGAACTGTACACAGTATTCCAAATGTGGTCTCACTAATACCGTGTACAGCTGCAGCAAGACCTCCGTGTTTTTATACTCAATCCCCCTAGCAATAAAGGCCAAAACTCCATTGGCCTTCCTGATTGCTTGCTGCACCTGCATACTGACTTTTAGTGATTCATGTACTAATACCCCTAGATCCCTTTGCGTTGCATTACAACGCAGCTCCTCCTCATTTAGAAAATAACTTGCCCTATCATTTTTTTCCCCAAAGTGAATGACTTCACATTTATTAGTATTAAATTTCATCTGCCAAGTTGTTGCCCACTCACCTAGCTTATCTATATCCTTTTGCAGACTCTTCCTATCCTCCTCATCCCCTACTTTCCCTCCCATTTTCGTATCGTCCGCAAATTTTGATATATTACACTTGGTTCCCTCCTCCAAATCATTTATATAAATTGTGAACAACTGGGGTCCCAGCACCAACCCTTGCGGAACCCCGCTAGTTACCGGTTGCCATCCCGAGTATGAACCATTTATCCCCACTCTCTGCTTCCTATTCGTTAGCCAATCCTCTACCCATGCTAATATATTACCACCAATCCCATAATTTTTTATTTTTAGCAATAGTCTCTTATGTGGCACCTTGTCAAAAGCCTTTTGGAAGTCCAAGTATACCACATCCACCGGTTCCCCTTTATCCACCCGAGTTGTTACTTCCTCAAAGAATTCGAGCAGATTCGTTAAACACGATTTCCCCTTCACAAAACCATGCTGGTTCTGTCTGATGAAGTCATGTTTATCCAAGTGGCCCGTTAGTGTTTCTTTAATAATTGTCTCCAACATTTTACCCACCACCGATGTTAGACTAAGAACATAGAAGCAGAATTAGGCAATTCTGCCCATTGAGTCTACTCCGCCATTCAATCTTGGCTGATCTATTTGTCCCTTTCAATCTCATTATCCTGCAATCTCCCCATAACCTTTGACACCTTTACTAATCAAGAATCTATCAATCTCCACTTTAAAATACTCAATGTTTTCACCTCCGCAGTCATCTGTAGCAATGAACTCCACAGATTCACCACCTTCTGTCTAAAGCTAGAGAGAGGTTTTACTGTAGTTTTCCACTGAGTGACTCCACCTATTGACCTGACATTATGACAATTTCAAGAAAGTTCAAAGTTCAAAGGTTCAAAGGTTATTTATTGGTCACATACACCTAGGTGTAGTGAAATGCTTCTTGCCAATGCAGCACATAAAGAAAGAATACAGACATAACATTAATAAGAGATTTAAACACAAAGAACATCCCCCCACAATGGCTCCCACCATGAGGGAAGGCACAAAGTCCAGTCCCCAACCCCAGTTCACCCATAGTCGAGCCAATTGAGGCCTCCACAGTTGCCTCTACGGAGGCCCGATGTTCCTGGCCGTTCTCGCCGGGTGATGGTGCTCCGGCGTCGGGAGAATCCTCACAGCGGCTTGGGACACCTGGAACGGCCGCTTCCGTACTGGAGGCCGCGGCTTCCGAAGCCAACAAGGCCGCGCCGGTTGGAGCTCCACAACTGGCGATCTCGTCGCGAGATCCCAGGCTCTCGGTGTAAAGTTCGGCGCCACCGCCCGCAGCTGATCGCTCCTCAGTCCCGCAGCTCCGCGATGTTGTTCCCGGCGGTCTTCAGCTCACCGGAGCTCCAGCGCGGCGACCCAGGCAAGGCATCGCCCGCTCCACGATAGCGCTCCACCGGAAGCAGCCTACCAGCGGGCCTGGAGCGGTGTTTCCTGACGGGGACCGCCCAGAACCACGGCTTCGGCGCTGTGCCGCTGCCGAAGCCGTGGTTCTGGGCGGTCCCCGTCAGGAAACACCGCTCCAGGCCCGCTGGTAGGCTGCGAGGACGGGTCGAAACTGCAGCCCAGAGAAAAGCTGCCTCTCCGACCAGGTAGGGACCCTGAAAGGTAGTTTCCCCCTTCCCCCCCCACCCCCCACATAAAAAAGTCTAGAACTCCAGAAACAAAAACACTTTAACTAACTAAAAATAAAAAAAAGATGAAAAGACAGACAGCTGCTGGCTGGGCAGCCGCGCACAGGTCAGCGCCCCCTGTTGACATAAAGGCAACTCTTTCTGACATAAAGGCAACTCTTTCTTTCTCATTACTCTGAATGGATTGGCAGTAAAATGGATCACTGTAATATTGTGAGGTGATAGTAGTGGAAGTAAGGTTTACTGGTGATGTTGAAGGTGGCAGCTGAGGAATTGCAAGTGGGAAGCTGAATGGAAGCTGACCGTTGTGACTCTAGGTGGAAACTAAAGGCACTTGTTAAGGATTGGCAATGAGCGTAAAAGTGAACCAAGAAAGAAAATAAAAAAAATACTGCAAATGCTGGAAATCTGAAATAAAAACAGAAAATGCTGGAAATACTCAGCGGTTCAGGCAGCATTTATAGAAGAGTCCATGTTTTAAATCTGGGGCCGTTTGTCGGAACTGGAGTAAAAAGCACAACAGGCTAGTTTTCAGGAGAGAGGCGAGGAAAGAACAAAAGGAATATTTGTTAGTGTGTGTTAGTAATGGGGGCAATTATCAGTACATTATGCCTCTTTGTGTGTAATGGATTGTGAATGCAAGACTGTTTGGACCAGGTATGTCACTGCCAAAGGGCTACATTTTTTTTTTAAACACTGCTCATTATTTCTTAATTTTGCTTACTTATCATTCACTTTTCCGTGCACTCTGTCATTAACATTTATTGTTGCTGACCCCTCCATCCTGCAGATATGAGCAAGATAGAGAGAAAATCTTGAAGATTGACAAAATCCTTGTGCATTCAAGATATAACTGGATGAGGAACCTTGATCGTGACATTGCTTTGTTGCATTTGTCAAAACCTATTCATTTCACTAATTATATTGCACCTGTCTGTATACCATCCAGGGAAGTTGCCTCAAGGTTTGTATTCAGTGTAAATTGATTTAGTTACCTTTTTATATGCAAGCACCAATATAAAAGCTTTTTGGTGACTAAATACAGCTTTAAAGCAAGAGGTAAAAAAATGCCATGGCATGGTTTCAAAGATTCAGGTAATGATGGGAATATTGCACAGTTTCTTGTTAAAATGAGTGATATTTTCAGTGAAAACTGTAAGAATAGGATTTAACTGCTTAAATCTGTTAGCATATTTGACCATTTGTGGTTTCTGAATTGTGGCTCCCAATTTTACGATAGTCACAAACGAATTATTAGTGAGATCAACAATCTTAGCATTGAGAACTGGATGTTACTGTAGTTAGTGTGTTTTTAGGAAATCCAAAGGATTTTGGATAAATTCCATATGATTAAAGAACTTGTATTTCCTTTTATTTGTGCACACCTTATTAATTGGAGACAGGATGATTAAGTAATGTCGAAGTGGCAAATAGTCTGGCGATTGAAGAAAATATCTAATTTCTGCCTTTTCAACTCAAAATACCACACTGTACCATAATGGCAGAATGACAGTACATACAGTATGTTAGATGGCTATTCAGAACACATGCAAATTTTAAAGTTACAATGTGGGCGAAGGATTGGGAGAACAAGTATGGTGCAGGTGGTGCTTGGAGATTAAGTTTGTCCGTATTCATAATTGCTTTTAGCATCATTTGAGAGAAGGATATGAATGTTTCTCAATTTTAGCTGATTTATCTGGAGGAGTGTAAACAGAAGATAAATAAGGGCAATCGAGAGAGTAAGCTAAAACAAGCTGGAACGGTGAGATGCAGATCAGTTACTTGGAATTTTAAATATAAGAGAATGCAGGGAATACTCATTAGGTCACAAGGAATAGGAGTAGAATTAGGCCCATCAAGTCTACTCCGCCAATCAATCATGCCGATCTATTTCTCCTAACCCCATTCTCCTTCCTTCTCCCTATAATCTCTGACAATCGTACTAATCAATACTCGTCAGTTTGTGTAGTATCTGTAGAAAGAGAAAGGATGTGAATAATGAATATGCATCAGAACTGGCCAATACACAAACAGAGAAAACTGGTTATCTGAAATTGTTGGATTCACCAGCAAGGATATAGCGGGTACCTGGAAGGAAGATGAGCTGCTGGTCCTCAAACCTTTGTTGGGCATCATTGGAGATGAAGACTGAGGAGTTGGAATGGAAGTGAAAGAGAATTAATGACACAAGCAGTTGGAAGGTCTGCATTGTAGATATCCCACATCAATTTTCACAAGGCTTTGCTTGTTCATTCCAGAAATCTCCAGAAATTCCAGTTAGATGCCAGCTCAATTTGGCAAATGTAATAGAGAGGGGGGATCGAACCGAAAAATGTATGTTTGTGATGGGAATGGATCAGATTGTCAACTTAGTCTACGTAATGCTTCCCAAAGAGAAAGCAAAGCAAATGGACGGCTGGTCAAGGCAGAGAGTATAAATGTAATTCCTGGGTTATTTTCAATCACAAAGGAGTGCTCTCTTTTTTCTCCATTGTTTCCAGTTTGCTACGCACTCAGCACAAAGGTCGGGTCACAGGTTGGGGAAATCTGGCTGAATCCTTTGTGAATACTGGTTCCATTAAACCTCTCGTGCTACAGCAGATCCAGCTTCCTGTCGTTAATCATGACATCTGCAAGGCATCTACCGGCATTAAAGTGACACTCAACATGTTCTGTGCTGGTGAGTAATAATAAACTTGGGCAGCTTACAACCCAGCAGTATGAACTTGATTTCTCTAATTTCAAGCACTCCCTGCATTATCTCTCTATTTGATAAGATAGGTTTCATGTTCATTCCATCTATCTTGAAAGGCCAACAAAATCCTAACTGTTAAATCAAAAGCAAAGCCACGGAGGCACTCCTGAACCACAAGTCAATAGCTGAATTTGTATCTCAACATTGTGGCAACCCACAATCACCATTATAGGTGTAATAATAAATAAATAATAATGCATTTTATTTGCTGGCGCCTTTCTGGACACCCAAGGACACCTTACAGGACATAAAATCACAATACATTTATCAATATTAAAATCAAGTAGATTAAAAACAAAAAACAAAAAATACACAAAACATTTTAAGTCATTAAAATCAGGGTGAACATGGTGGAAGTTATGTCGGGTATGCTAATCTAAACAGGTGTGTTTTGAGTTGTGATTTGAATTGATCGATAGTGTCCAGGTGACGGATGGGAGGTGGGAGAGTGTTCCAGAGACGTGGGGCAGAGCAGCTGAAGGCTCTGGCACCCATGGTGCTGAGTCTAAATGTGGGGACAGTGTAAGGTGTGTTGTTTGTTGGATCGAGAAAACAAAGCTAAGTGGAAGAAGGACAATGGGACTAAGCCCCTTTATATTGGGAAGAAAATGGACAGGGATGGAATTTTTTTCATCGATTGACTTTAAAGAACAATCAGGCAAGAGTTGACTCAATCTCAGTATAATCCCGAGGTCAGTTGATAAAACTATTACCCAAAGGATTACATCTACAGTGGCTTGCAAAAGTATTCATACCCCTTGAACTTTTCCACATTTTGTCCCGTTACAACCACAAACGTAAATGTATTTTATTGTGATTTTATGTGATAGACCAACACAAAGTGGCGCATAATTGTGAAGTGGAAGGAAAATTATACATGGTTTTCAATTTTTTTACAAATAAACTGAAAAGTGTGGCGTGCAAAAGTATTCAGCCCCCCTGAGTCAATACTTTGTAGAATCACCTTTCGCTGCAATTACAGCTGCAAGTCTTTTGGGGTATGTCTCTACCAGCTTTGCACATCTAGAGACAGAAATTTTTGCCCATTCTTCTTTGCAAAATAGCTCAAGCTCAGTCAGATTGGATGGAGAGTGTCTGTGAACAGCAATTTTCAAGTCTTGCCAGAGATTCTCAATTGGATTTAGGTTTGGACTTTGACTGGACCATTCTAACACATGAATATGCTTTGATCTAAACCATTCCATTGTAGCTCTGGCTGTATGTTTAGGGTCGTTGTCCTGCTGGAAGGTGAACCTCCGCCCCAGTCTCAAGTCTTTTGCAGACTCTAACAGGTTTTCTTCCAAGGTTGCCCTGTATTTGGCTCCATCCATCTTCCCATCAACTCTGACCAGCTTCCCTGTCCCTGCTGAAGAAAAGCATCCCCACAGCATGATGCTGCCACCACCATGTTTCACAGCGGGGATGGTGTGTTCAGGGTGATGTGCAGTGTTAGTTTTCCGCCACACATAGCATTTTGCATTTAGGCCAAAAACTTCAATTTTGATCTGACCAGAGCACCTTCCTCAACATGTTTGCTGTGTCCCCCACATGGCTTGTGGCAAACTGCAAACGGGACTTCTTATGGCTTTTTTTCCAACAATGGCTTTCTTCTTGCCACTCTTCCATAAAGGCCCGATTTGTGCAGTGCACGACTAATAGTTGTCCTGTAGATTCTCCCACCTGAGCTGTGGATCTCTGCAGCTCCTCCAGAGTTACCATGGGCCTCTTGGCTGATTCTCTGATCAATGCTCTCCTTGCCCGGCCTGTCAGTTTAGGTGGACGGCAATGTCTTGGTAGGTTTGCAGTTGTGCCATACTCTTTCCATTTTCGGATGATGGATTGAACAGTGCTCCGTGAGATGTTCAAAGCTTGGAATATTTTTTTATAACCTAACCCTGCTTTAAACTTCTCCACAACTGTATCGCTGACCTGTCTGGTGTGTTCCTTGGGCTTCATGATGCTGTTTGTTCACTAATGTTCTCAAACAAACCTCTGAGGCCTTCACAGAACAGCTGTATTTATACTGAGATTAGATTACACACAAGTGGACTCTATTTACTAATTAGGTGACTTCTGAAGGCAATTGGTTGCACTGGATTTTATTTAGGGGTATCAGAGTAAAGGGGGCTGAATACTTTTGCACGCCATACTTTTCAGTTTTTTATTTGTAAAAAAACTTGAAAAGCATGTATCATTTTCCTTCCACTTCACAATTATGTGCCACTTTGTTTTGGTATATCACATGAAATCCCAATAAAATACATTTACGTTTGTGGTTGTAACGTGACAAAATGTGGAAAAGTTCAAGGGGTATGAATACTTTTGCAAGCCACTGTACCTCCAGTCTCTTACTCCTAATCTGGAGCACAGTTCATGAGTAACTTTTTGGGGACTTTGCTTTCAAAAAAAAAAAAAAAAAAGCTAACTTTTTCTTGGTTTTAATAGAAAGCAAGAAAAAATTAACAAAAAAGATATTTCCATACCCATAATTATTCCTTCCTTTAAAACATTTCTTCCCTACCTCAAAATGTACACAGTATCTCTAAAATGTACAATATAAATTATTATTAGCAGATAGTGAGTGACGAGGATATACGATTAAGAATGAAGATGATATTGAAGTTGGGAGAAGGATGGTGATAAGGTGGAGTGAAGATGAAAAGTGAAAATGGAGTGGATGGAGATGGTTGAGTAAATTATTCAACAAGAAGGGTACTGGGAAGCAGCAAAAGAGGGTGAAGAAAATGGCGGTGAAAATGAAAAATGGATTGACTGAAAAAGGGGAAGCAAAGAAATTGGATGTTGGGACAAAAATATGAAGGGAAAGTGAAGGTTGGAATAAGTGTAAAAAGAAGACAATTAAATTGTTCCTATGGAGGTAATATGACAGATTGGAATGTGTCCTTTACATTCACTTTATTAATAAAAGTTTAGAAAATGATGTGATGAGCATAATGGTTGAGATGGGTGAGAGGCAGGAACACAGAGCTATGGTAGAATGATGAGCAGAGTACACAATATCCAAGGGCTGTTTATCACAACAACATCACCTTTTGAAAATATAAAATAATCTATTTTTTGTTCTCTGTAGGTTTTAGTCAAGACGAGAATGAGCATGGAGATGCTTGTGAGGGAGACAGTGGTGGTCCTTTTGTAATGAAGGTAACTATCATATTTTTAGCATTCTTTGTTTTATAGTGCTATTGGAAGTATGGAAATGTATCTTGGCCAAATCCTTTTGCATCCATCCGTATTCTCTTAACCTTCTCTCTCACTCAATCAATTCATATTTACCCCAAATAATATTTCACCTTTTCCTATTTTTCCCTGGATTGCCTGTGCACAAGTTGAAAGTCCCTTGCCAATGTAGGCTGTGAGCAAGATGCTAAGGCTAAGTGAATGGGCAAATGGAACATAATATGGAAACACGTTGAGGTCATCCCCTTTTAAATTTTTTTTATTTTAAAGCAAAAGATTAAAAGGTTGGTATTCAGAATTATATGAATATCCTCATACAAAAATCAGATAAAGTTAACCTAAACCAACCCAAGCAATTAGGAAGATAAATGGATTTTAATGCAAGAGGATTTGAGTGCAAGAGTAGAGACATCTTATAGCAATTACATGGGGCCTTGATGAAACATAATCTGAAATATGGTTGTTCCTTCCCTTTCATGTCACAGTCTGGAGTTAATATTACTCCTCTGTCTTCATTCTGCAGTGTTGATTCAATGAACTTGGGGTAATACTTATGCTCGAGCATTGAACATTCATCTGCAATAAGCCAATTGGGTCAAGTTCCCTTCACTTTATGTTTGACATTATCTTTCCCTTTTAACTGCCAGCTTGGTTGTCACTCTTTTCCCCATTCTCTCTTGAAAACATCCAGTGAATTGGCCCCCACTGCCTCTTCTGGCAGAGAATTCCACAGATTCACAACTCTCTGGATCAAAATGTTTTTCCTCATCTCAGTCCTAAATGGCTTACTCCTTATTCTTAAACTGTGACTCTTGGTTCTGGACTCCCCCAACATTGGTAACATTTTTCCTGCATCTAGCCTGTCCAATCCTTTAAGAATTTTATGTTTCTATCCCCTCTCATCCTAAATTCCAGTGAATACAAGCCCAGCCGACCCATTCTTTCATCATATGTCAGTCCCGCCATCCCGGGAATTAACCTCGTAAACCTAGGCTGCACTCCCTCAATAGCAAGAATGTCCTTTCTCAAATTAGGAGACCAAAATTGCACACAATACTCCAGGTAGGTCTCTCCAGGGCCCTGTACAATTGCAGTAGGACCGCCTTGCTCCTAAACTCAAATCCTCACTCAATGAAGGCCAACATGCCATTAGCTTTCTTCACTGCCTGCTGTACTTGCATGCTTACTTTCAGTGACTGATGTACAAGCACACCCAGGTCTCGTTGCACCTCCTTTTCCTAATCTAACACCATTCAGATAAACTGCATTCCTGTTCTTGCCACCAAAGTGGCCTCACATTTATCCACATTTTTCTGCACCTGCCATGCATCTGCCACCTCACCCAACCTATCCAAGTCACCCTGCAACCTCATAGCATCCTCGTCACAGCTCACACTGCCACCCAGCTTTGTGTCATCTGCAAACATGGAGATGTTACATTTAATTCCCTCGTCTAATTCGTTAATATATATTGTAAATAACTGGGGTCCCAGCACCGAGCCTTGTGGCACCCCACTAGTCACTGCCTGTCATTCTGAAAGGACTCGTTAGTTTGTACTCTTTGCTTCCTGTCTGCCAACCAGTTCTCTATCCATGTCAATATGCTACCACTAATACCATGTGCTTTAATTTTGCACACTAATTTCTTGTGTGGGACCGTGTCAAAGGCTTTTTGAAAGTCCAGATACACCACATCCACTGGCTCTCCCTTATCCATTCTACTTCATACATGCTCAAAAAATTCCATAAGATTAGTCAAGCATGATTTCCCCTTCATAAATCCATGCTGACTTTGACCGATCCTGTCACTGCTTTCCAAATCTGCTATTACATATTTAATAATCGACTCGAGCATCTTCCCCACTACCGATGTAAGGCTAACTGGTCCATAATTCCCCATTTTCTCTCACCCTCCTTTCTTAAATAGTGGAGTAACATTAGCTGCAGGAACTGATCCACAGTCTATAGAACATTGGAAAATGATCACCAATGCATCCACGATTTCTAGGGCCACCCCCTTGAGTGCTCTGGAATGCAGACCATCAGGCCCTGGGGATTTATCTGCTTTCAGTCCCAAAAGTTTACCTAACACCATTTCCTGACTAATGTGGATTCCCTTCAGTTCCTCCCTCCCACTAGATCTTCAGTCCCCTAGTATTTCTGGGAGATTGTGGCTTCCTTAGTGCGGACAGACCCAAACTACTTGTTTAACTGTTCTGCCATTTCCCTGTTTCCCATTATAAATTCACCTGTCTCTGATTTTAAGGGACCTGCATTTGTCTTCATTAATCTTTCCTTTTTTACATATCTAATGTTATCCAGTCCCTTCATTATTCTTTATTTTCTTTCATTGACTTTACCTTTCTTTCACCATTCCATTCCCGTGCCCCATTCCTACATCTAGGTCTCTTGCTATTAACTTTTTTTCAGTCCCATCCCACCCTGCTTAAAACATTGCCCAAATCTGTTGCAAATGGTTTTCCTAAAGCTTTAAAATTAGATCCACGGTTTGATTATTTAAATTCAATATATTTGTAGTACACAGTTTTCAGCAACTTGAATCCATTCAAGCTTTCAATTTCAGCTTCACTCAGAATGACAGCAAAGAACCATTACAATGTTTGGAAGGGTAGGCATATTTGCAGCCCATTGAGCAGCGCAACTGACCAGTTACAGAATAGCACTGATAAAAGGAGTTGGACACCAACCTTGCCAGTTACTGTTTCCCAATAGAAACATTGTTTTAAGCACAAGATAAGAGAACACACAACTCAGAAAGATGAACTTTCCAACAGCAGTACACTGCTCATGTTCTTTCCATGTCAATAATCTCTTATCTGATTGTTGATCTCAACAAGGGAACAGGTAATATCAACCCCAAGTAAAGGAACATGAGCAGTAATTATAGAGAGCAAAGGGAAAAGGATAACATAACCTTAAGTGCAACATAAACCCAAAATAGTAAAGATAATAATGGAAGGATAACATCATCCTCGGTGAATAAGGAGATGGTAACATGCCTAAAGAAGGTACGGGTAAAGTCAAATACTAGAATGTGAAGAAGCTGTACTGTCCGGTGGCATCAAAAGTGGACCAAGGGCTTATCCTCTCCCTCTGTAGTTCATTCTATACAAACAGCTGCAATGAGAAAGACACCCAAGAGAAACAGAGTGAGGTTGTAGATACAGTCCATTAACTTACCCATTAGCAAGGGAACTTGACCCCTTTGGCTGATCTCATAGATGAACATTGTGCTAGATCATATGGGTTGCCTTGTTCATGGAATCTCACAGCCTGGAAGCAAGCCATTCAGCCCATTGAATCAGTGCTGACCATCGAGCCCCAATTCCGTTTTGATCCCATTTTATTCTCCCCCTACCTCTTCCCTATTTCCATCAACTCACCCAGATTCTACCACAACAAGATAATTACAATCTCTTTGGAGTCTGGGAGAACATGCAAACTGCACCATCTGGATTCAACCTTGATCAATGGAAATGTGAGAAGCAGCTCTACCAGCTGCACTGCTTGGTCATTCTTTAAACTAATTAAGAGTTCAAGTCTCACTCTGAAGAGTGTAGCATAAAATCCAGACCTGTAGTTCAAGGAATACAGTACTATCACATGTTCAATCTTTTATTTTAATGTTCAACTGGTTGTAGAAGATTTCCCCTTTCACATGAAAATAGAGTGTCTCATGAAACTTTCAAAATGACCAATGAAATGAAGTGACCTTCCCTTAAAAGCAAGTCAAGTTCTCAACTTCTGTAATTGCCTTTGTCAACCAAGCATTAAATGACAACCATGTTTGCTTCAGTGCAACAGTAACTAAACCCTAAACGTGCTTCATTGGCTATAAAGTTCCTCCAGGCATCTGGAGTCCATAACAACTGCCAGAGAAATGTTGTTCTTATCTTCATATGTATCTAGATTATGCAGCAATAGTTCCCATCTCTCTGATGTATATTATTTTTAAAGATTATTAAATAAATATATATTTTTTGCCCATGATACAGAATCCTGAAGATAATCGGTGGTACCTGATGGGAATAGTTTCTTGGGGAGAAGGATGTGACAGAAAAGGGAAATATGGATTTTACACTCATGTATTCAGGTTAAAGAAGTGGATCAAGAAGAATCTGATTAACTATCGTGCTTCCCATTAAAGATTGCAATGTTCTACTTTGATGATATGGCTACTTTTTGATTTTCTCTGGAAAATCAAGACCAATTTTTTTTTAATGAATCTATCATTCCGTCAATGGAATTAGTTTTAGATGTGTTTGAAATAAAACGAATTAATAACAAATAACATTGTTTGTCTTCTTCTCATCAAATTTCCCCTTTTATTTTCCTTCTGTTCGTAATGTCATTTTCTACCCCTCTCACTTATTCGATGATTCTTGCCTTTAAAATCCATCATTTACATCACTTAATTGCTTCAAATTTATTGTCATTCTTCAGTGCGAATAAAACCAAGGGTTTCATCCAGTAAAATATAGATCGCACGCAGTGCATTAGAAATTCTCATTTAGAGCATATATGCTGGTTTATAAGAAATAAACATACATTACATACAAATAGCCCCAAGTTTCTCAAACTATAGTGGTATTATACGACTTCGCCAGATGTATCTTTGGAAATGATCTATCTTTGGAAGTGATGTCTTCAAAATAATTTGCAGCAGAAATATTTTGTAAATGATATTTCCCCAAAATATAAGAAATAAGAAAATGGCTGATCTTCCACATTTACTTGCCCACCCTATCCCCTAAAATCCATTGGTCCTGGCCTTAAAGGTACACAAAATTGAATAATTAAAAATAAACTGAAGCAATTTAGTGGAGGATTCCAAAGATTCATTCATAGATATCCTCTTCTGGATGATTTTCCATCGCCAGCCACCAATCTGACCATTCTCCAAGATATCCATCTGTCATATTCCCAAGATAGACTAATAACTACCTTGGTTTAAGCCTGTCTGTCCTTCCTGGCTGGTTTTTGTTCGACCTCAACATATACCTCTCGTTGTCCAGTCTGCTCTTTCCTTCATCTACGATTTTTCCAACATTCAACATTTTAACAGTGACTGCTTCCTGCTTCTAAAAATCAGCATTTTACCATGGACATGTAGTTCCACTTCACTTGAGTCTCCCAGCTCTCTCTTCTCCCATCGGACTGAACATGTTCTTGCATTGAACAAATACCCAGCTCCATTCCTCCACAAAGTGTTGGTGCAAGAACACAAATAGATCTATGTTTATCTAATTGAGTGTTTATGTGGAACATTATTTCAGTCCCACCTCTCATCCATTTTTCATAGCCTTGGATGTTTAACAAGGACACATCTATGCTGCTCTTATTCTCACTGACATCCCGACTAATTCCATTCTTACCATTAAAGTTCTTCTCCTACTCTGACTTTGACTTTAGTTTATTGTTACATGTGCCAAGGTAGTGAAAAGCTAATGTTGCAAGCAAACCAGTCAGCTGAAAGACTATGCATGTTTACATGTATCTCTGACTACATTTTATCTCTGTACCACCCACTCCCCTGACATCAGTCTGAAGGGTCTCAACCCAAAACATCTCCCATTCCTTCTCTCCAGAGATACTGCCTGTCCCGCTGAGTTACTCCAGCATTGTGTGTCTATCTTCAATTTAAACCAGCATCTGCAGTTCTTTCCTATACAAGTTTACAATCAAGCCATCCACAGTGTACCAATACACAATAAAGTGAATAACATTTAGTGTAAGATAAATACACAATACACAATACAATTTATTTGTCACTTGAACCTCATAGAGGCTCAAATGAAATGTTGTTTCTGCAGTCATACACACATGAAAAAAAAGACCCAAGTCACAACACAATTTACACAGACATCCATCACAGCGCATCTCCTCCTCGCTGTGATGGAAGGCAAAAAAACTTATCTCTCCCCTGCACTCCCCATTCCCCTCCCGATGTCAGAGTCAAAGCCCGCGGCAGGCGATGGCAATTGTCCCGCGGCCATTAAAGCCACGCCGGGCGATGCAAGGCCACGCTCCGGGTCTTGTTGTTGGAGCCCCCGGCGGGCGCTAGCAAAGTCCCGCAGCCGTTGAAGCCGCGCCGGGCGATGATGTAAGGCCCCGCTCCAGGCACTCCTCGACCCCGCGACTCGGGCGGGTGAAGTCGCCGTTGCAAAAGTCTCGAAAAGCGGTCTCCCACCAGGGACCCGCGGGCTCCCGATATCACTGTCCACCAGACCTGCGGTAAGCCTCCGAATCTCCGGGGGTCGGGTCACAGCAGCGCGCCACCACCCCTCCTCCCGCTCCGGACTCGGCCAGCTCCATGATGGTGAGTAGCTCCGCAGCTCCGTGACTGGAGCCCCAGGACATTCCTGCTGGAGGCCGCTCCACGTTGCAGCCCCAACGACAACGGAGACCCGACAGGGAAAAGGTCGGGTTCTCCGTGCAGGGGAAAAAATTTAAAAGTCCCCCCCCCCCCCCACACACACACACACACATACCCCATCAAAAAAATAATAAAAACTACATTAAAACGGGACAAAAAATAACAAAAAGACAAACAGATTGTAGAGGCCGCTGCGACGTGAGTTGCTGCATAAAGTCCAGTAAAGTCCGATTAAAGGTAGTCTGAGGGTCTCTAGTGAGGTAGTGTAGCTCAGGACTGCTCTCTAGTTGCAATATGATGTTTAAGTCGCCTGATAACAGTTGGGAATACCATACATATATCACTCTGAAAAAGTTTCCCTTCTCATTTTAAACCTATGCTATCAGTTAACTGTTCCCCTCATGAAGATTTCCTAAATCTATAAGATCACTCCGTAGCTTCCTGCACTCCAAAGAGTAAAGTCTTAATTTGAAATAAGGTTCTGGCTTTTATTTCTTGCTTTGATATTAGAGCTTCATCTTCCTTTTTCCTCTCCAAAGTCATTGATAAAGTCCTTGATCATCTCCATTTTATTTAGAGTCATAGAGCATGGAAACAGGTCCTTCGGCCTAACATGCCCACACAGACCAACATGTCCCACCTACTCTAGTTCCACCTGCCTGCATTTGGCCCATAACCCTATCTTATCCATATACCTGTCTAAATGTTTTTAAAATGTTTCAATAGTACCTGCCTCAACTACGTCCTCATGCAGCTCGATACACACACCAACCTTTCCTGTTAAATCTTTCCCCCCCCATACCTTAAACCCATGTCCTCTGGTTCTCAATTCCCTTCCTCCTAGGCAAGAGATTCTGTGCATCAACCCGATCTATTCCTCTCATGTTTTTGTTCACCTCTATAAGATCACCTCTCATCCTCCTGCCCTCCATCAAATAGGGTCCTAACCTGCTCAACCTCTCCCCCAGGCCCTGGCAACATCATAAGTCTTCTCTGCACCCTTTCCAGCTTGACAGCATCTTTTCTAGAAATGGTGACCAGAACTGAACACAATACTCTAAATGTGGCCTACCAACGTCTTATATAACTCCAACATGACCTCCTAACTTCCATACTCATGGCTCTCGTTTTAGGTTTACTTGGAACATTGGGTTTTTGAGATTTTAGCCCATCCTTTTCAATCTAGGAACCTTGATACTCAATGAAGCCTGATAACCTTACTGCTTCCCTCTGCATTCTTGAAAGAGCAAAAACTACAACACATCCTTTTACCTCATCCCTCCATCCAGAGATCCAAATATTCCTTACACATGAAAATGTACTCACAACTCACTCATACTACAATTACACATTGGAGAATGAGTCTTGACTGATAATGGCTTAGTTAAATATTTCTGTTTAGTTTACAAATGTAACCATGAGCTTTTGACTGCCTGGGTTTGAAGTTTTGTTGAATGCAATTGTCTGTGGATTCAATGGCTAAGATTCAAGCATGAAAATCTACATATTTCAGGGCAGTACTAGATACTGTGGTCATTGAAGCCATCTCTCCTCTGGCACTAAATCATATTGTACTCACCTCAGAGCTCCATTGAAGACCCTCCTCAAAGGACTTGTCTGACAGAGCAAAGGAATATCATGCCGGTGCCAGATGCATTTTTCACAGCCTTCAGTTTGTGCCACGTAAATGAGGTGAATGCAGCTCATTTTTGCTTTAGTTACAGTAAATTTAAAATGAAATGCTCCCTATGAATATTTTGAAAGGCATGCACCAGTTTCTTCCCAGCTGTTATCAGGCAACAGAATCATCCTAACACCAACTAGAGAGCAGTCCTGAGCTACTACCTACCTCATTGGCGACCCTCGGATTCTCTTTGATCGGACTTTACCTTGCAAATAAACGTTATTCCATTTATCTTGTATCTGTACACAGTGGATGACTCGAATGTAATCATGTATAACCTTTCCGCTCACTGGTTAACATGCAACAAAAGCTTTTCACTGTACCTCGGTTTGTTAAACAAAACAGTGGATGTTGCAGTTACTGCACAACTAGGGACCTGGATTCAGTCTTGACCCAAAGATGCTGTGCAGAATTTGCATGTTCTCTAACTGGGTTTCACGTGTTCCAGTTTCCTCCTACATCTTAAAGATGTGCAATGAAAATTGTCAATCACAAGAGTGGATGATAAAAGAGGTCAAAAATATAAATTACAGAGAAACAGACTTAGAAACTGCATTGACAATGGTCAAATGACTCCTATGAGAAAAAATGGAGGTCTTTCAGACAGTGACAATACAATACCAATACAAAAGCCAAATAGCTACACAGGAACAGTGCTAGGGTGGGGAGGAAGCGGTGGGGCAGGATTTGCAGGACACACCAAGCCTATTTAACTCCTTTAGGTCAGCTTTCCTTCAGCAAATAAAAGATTGTGCTTATTTTCTTTGGCGACCACAAAATATGTGTGGTATAGACAATAAGTGCAGGAGTAGGCCATTCGAGCCAGCACCGTCATTCACTGATCATCCACAATCAGTAACCTGTTCCTGCCTTCTCCCCATATCCCTTGACTGCACTATCTTTAAGAGCTCTATCTAACTCGCTCTTGAAAGCGTCCAGAGAATTGGCCTCCACTGCCATCTGAGGCAGAGAATTCCACAAATTCACAACGCTGGGTGAAAATGTTTTTTCCTCATCTCTGTTCTAAATGGTTTACCCATTATTCTTAAACTGTGGCCCCTGGTTCTGGACTCCCTCAACATTGGGAACATGTTTCCTGCCTCTAGCATGTCCAATCCCTTAATAATATTATGTTTCAATAAGATATCCTCTCATCCTTCTAAATTCCAGTGTATACAAGCCCAGTCACTCAATTTTATCAACATATGACAGTCCCGCCATCCTGGGAATTAATCTTGTGAACCTTTGCTGCGCTCCCTCAATAACAAGAATGTCCTTCCTCAAATTTGGAGACCAAAACTGCACACAATACTCCACATGTGGTCTCACAAGGGCCCTGTACAACTGCAGGACCTCTTTACTCCAAAACTCAACTCCTCTTGTTATGAAGGCCAACAGGCCACTAGCTTTCTTCACTGCCTGCTGCCATGCTTACTTTCAGTGACTGATGAACAAGGTCCCACAGATCTTGTTGTACTTCCCCTTTTCCAAACTAGACACCATTCAGATAATAATCTGCCTTCCTGTTTTTGCCACCAAAGTGGATAACCTCACACTTATCCACATTATACTGCATCTGCCATGCATCTGCCCAGTCACCAAACCTGTCCAAGTCACCCTGCATCCTCATAGCATCCTCCTCACAGTTCACACTGTCATCCAGCTTTGTGTCATTCCTCTGAAGATGTACTTTTCAATATCTTTCAATCACCATTGTGATAATTATTAATCAGCAATTTTTTGCCACTTTGCCAATTATGAGTGCCATAAACAAGCAAGGTCCTGTGTACCAGGGAAACTACATTTCAAAAGCATCTGATTTGTGCACATGCGACATCCATGTACTATGAAAGGCACTAAGTAAAGGCAAGTCTTTCTGTCTTCGGCTTCCTACACCATTAAAGCTGAAATAATGATTTCTCAGATGGTCCATTTGGCACACTTTGGTTTTCCATTCTCAGTGCAAAGCAATTTGGGATTTCAATATAGAATTGCCAGTATTTCCCTCTTATTAGGACATTCAAGACACTTACATAACCACGTACAAACATGGAACAAACATGAAGCAGATGCTGATGAATTGATGATTATGCCGGCACCTGGTGACAACTCAAACCGACAACGAACCATCGGCTCTGGAGGGCGACTTCTTGGTGTGGGAGGCGCTAGTCACGGGATCGATACCCGATTTATTTAAGGCCGGGCAACGCCCGTGTCCTTTGAGGAGCAGGGAGCTGTATTAGATTAGATTAAACACGTCTAGTTCACACAACTCGTGTCCGACTAGTTTTTGGCTGGACCCCTGCGAGTCCCCGCTACACTGGTGACCCCCGACGCCCAGGAGTGTAATTCTGGAAGGGAAATTTGAAGGAACAATGCATTCTGCCGCTGCCACCTATGAGGTAGACCTCAACGCGGTCTCCCTAAAGCTACCAACATTTTGGACCTCGCAGCCGGGGGTTTGGTTTCGACAGGCCAAATCCCAATTTTACATCTGGGGCGTTACAGCCGACGAGATTCGCTATCACTCTGTGGTAAGCGCCCTTTACCGCCAGCGCTGGGGTTCAGCAGCCCGCCAATGCCGCCAGCCATGTTCGATTCCGAGAAACGGCAGCGTCGGCCGCCGATAGTCACCGCGGTGGCCGGCAGGAACAATCGACTGTATGTCTGGGACCGGCGCACGGGGCTCAGGTTCTTGGTGGACACCGGGGCGGAGGTCAGTGTATTGCCCCCATCTGGACTTGACCTTCGTGCTAGTACGAGGGGTCCCCGTTAACTGCTGCGAATGGCAGTTCAATCCACACATATGGCGCCCGCATGCTTCCTGGCATTTTTGCCGCGTGCCATTTCACCTGACCATTCATCATCGCAGACGTGGCCCAGCCACTGCTGGGCGCAATTTATTTTGGGCGCAGTTGCTCATCGTGGACGTGAGGGGCCAACGTCTCATCCACGCGTCAACTTTTGAGAAGATCTCCTTGCATTCCACTGCGCCCACCGCGCCGGTCAGCAACCCCAAAGCGACGGTGGACAATGTCTACGCCCAGGTACTGGCTGAGTTTCCGGACATTGCCACCCCCAAGTTCGGCTCGGCCAGCCTGAGGCACGGTGTCATGCACCATATTCTGACATGGGAGGCCGGCGTAAAACTGTCTGTGGCTCGTTTGAAACCGGCCCACTTGGACCTGAGCGAGCCAGTCCATGTGGCTCAACCACCCCGTCGCGGATGTCCGCCGTCCCGGATTCTTCCGAACCGAGCAAGGCCCCTGGGGCGCCGGATTGTATCTACGCCGGTTGGGCGTCCCATCCGGTTCGGCGCATCTGGTGCGGTATCATTTGGCGGCACCTGGTGACAACCTAAGGTCACAACGAACCATCGGCTCTAGAGGGCGGCGTCTTGGTGTGGGAGGCGCTAGTCACAGGGTCGGTACCCGATTTGGTATTTAAGGCCGGGCAACACCCGTGTCCTTCAAGGAGTCGGGAGCTGTATTAGAGAGGTTAAACACGTCTAGTCCACACAACTCGTGTCCGACTAGTTTTTGTCTGGATGTCCCGCGAGTCCCCGCTACAATTTCGTGAATTTCAATAGAAAGAAAATGGTTGCAAAAGATTTACATTTTTTTTTAAAGATAGATAGTTAAATTTGAATTATATTAATTCCACAAAAATAAAAATTTAAAGTTTTTGAATGGCTTGATGGCAATGTTTAATAAAATTAGTTCAGATACAACATAGCACCACACCCTCCAGCCGATCTGCACTGATCATTATTCACCCACTCACGTTACTTCTATATCATCCCACTTACTCATCTACTCCCAACAGTCGAGGAAATGTACAAAGGCCAAATAACCTACAAGTCCCCATATCTTTTTATGTGGGAGAAAACTGGAGCACCCGGAGAAAAGACACAACCACATGGGGAATGTGCTATCTCCACACAGACAACACCTGAGATCTGGATCAAACCCATGTCTCTGACACCAAGAGACAGCAAATCTATCGCTGTGCCAATGTGCCACCAGTTGAAGCATTTCTGTGGGATCTTGGGGATGGGTGGAATTCCATATATCATCATGTAATGAATTTCAATTATGAACTTTTCAAAGTCTCAGTCACATTAAAAAGTTACCCTAATACTATTTGAGAAATGGAGTATTCAGGCCAATATTTTTCATGTCAATAAAAAAGGATTATTTCACCATGTGCCTCATCTGATTTATCGAAAACACTAAAATACTACACTAAGTTTCTCATTGAAGAAGCTGCTTTAAGTTGGCAAATTCATGAAGAAACATTCCATCAATTGCGGTTTTTGCTGGAAACTGATATACTACTTTGTCAGTCAATTTACGTTTTAGATAGGCTAAAATGGAACGATTTTCACATTTAGCTAGTCATCAAGTTTTTTGGAAGAGCAATTTGATGACCATGTTTAGAAAACAGTTTTTTTTTAAAGTAATATCTTTAACATTACATATGGGAAGTGTGGTGACTGCTATCAGATATGGCATTATATCAGCACGAGGTAACAAATTAAAATACTGTTATCTGAAAATACATAAGGTAATGGAATACAGACGTGGAGGCATCTGTGGAAAACCATGTGCAAAACACTCAAAGAAAACAAATTCAGCATTGATCACTTTAATTGGAAATTAAACATCAACAAGTCAAAAGGAATCAAATTCAAATTAGTCAAGAACATGTAACAAAAATGATCAAATTGAAATGTCAAATTAGTATTGTGAAGCCAAAGGAAAATTAAAGCCAGCAAAGATGTTATATCAAAAAAAAAAAAATTAGTGCAAGTGGAATGAATAGTTGTTGTACTTAAGTCATTCAGACGAGACTTGAAAACTCAACTCTCACTGACAGTTTGAGTTGGAAGTATTTATGATATTAGCAAAACAGATTAAGTGCTCAATTTGAACTTCCTTTCTCCAACAGCCCACTTTCCATGTTATTAAAATCATTGTCCAATGACTTAAAGTGCTGCATTTGTGCAGCATGATTACTTGCAGTATGTCAATGCAAGAACAAAGGCACAGAAGCTATGAATTGAAGTTAGATGTAGAAATCTTAACACATGTGCAAAGTATAAATGTTAACATTAAAGGAGAACAATCTTCAATAATCACTGTAGGCATTCAGCAGAATTATAGAAGAGCTGGTTCAATGACAACTGCTTGTTATGAAACTTTAACATCATCATACCCCAAATCAACAAGGCAGCATTTAACTAAATTTTGAGTTTATGACAAGTTTTATCTTTAGAACTGTACAACTTAAATAGGAAGCTGGTAAGGAACTGCTCTTGCAAATGCAAATGGGGAAAACTGTAGAGCAGGAAAGAAGGGAACATATGATTGGTTTCAAATACAAGCAGCCATCAGATTTTTTTCTCAAACAAACAATTCAGGAAAATTCTTCAGTTATGAAGAGATTTGAACTTGAGCTAATCAGTATAATCAGTTAACAGTTGATTTGAGTCTGGACGTTTTTGCATCAGGAAGAATGCAGAAAAAGTGGCAATGCACATTCAATTCAACTTATCACAGATTAGACTTCTCAGAAGTTGCAGCACATTCAGAAGTATGACGAGAATAGGTTTTGATCATCGCCTGCAAAAGAATATATCTAATGTTAGGAATCATTTATAAGTACAAACAAATCATTTGATGGCACCACTTTTAACTTCTTCATTTCTAAAATATGGGCACTGGAAAAGCATACTCAATATCAAATTCCCTCAAATTGAGTGGCTTCAGAGGATATTTCAGAGGCAAGATGAGAGTTAACAATATTGCTAAGTCTCGAGTCACACATTGGCCAGATTACCTAAATCGGGGGTATTCAATGTTGCCTGGATTATGAGGTATTAGCTCCAGGGAGAGGCTGGACAGAGACAAATTGTTTTATCTGGAACGCAGCTGGTTCCGGGGAGACCCATTAGAAGTATATAAAGTTATGAGAGGCATTGATAGGGGAGACAAAACCTTTTTCTGAGCAAGGGAGAACTCAAATACTAGAGGGAATAGTTTTAGGATTTGAGGGTCAAAGTTTAAGAGGTGAGAGGCAAGTTTTTTTTGTTGTAAAACCAGACAGTGGTGAGTGCCAGGAAAGCACTGCCAGGGGTGGTGGCTAAGGCAGATATGATAGTGGCATTTAGGAGACTCTTGGATATGTGCAGGCAGATAAGAGTTTGTTTTGGCATACTTGGCACAGACATTATGGGCCAATGGGCATGTCCTTGTGCTGCTCTGCTCCTTGTTTTAATAAATAAATGTCCTTAATATTTTCCTTGATAAACTAGTACCAATTTTGTGCTAATGCTCAGATTAGGCCATTGTAATTGATCATGAACAAGTTTCAAGAGAGAACACGGCAGCAGTCATAGAGTTGCTGCCTTACAGCACCAGAGACCTGGGTTCAATCCTGACTACGGGTGCTGTCTGTATGTTCTCCCCATTACCTGCGTGGGTTTTCTCAGGGTGGTCCGGTTTCCTCCTACACTTGTATAATTGCAAATTGTCCCTAGTATGTGTAGGATAGTGTTAATGTGCGGGGATCACTAGTCGATGCTGACTCAACGGGCGGAAGGGCCCGTTTCCACGCTGTATTCCTAAACTAACAGTTAGCATCAAGAAAAATGTAAAGATTAGAATACGTCAAGTACCTTCTGAGGATTTGCAGCATTGTGCTTCTCCAGCAATGAGGAAACTTGTGCACCAAATTCAACATGCACTTTGGTTAACAGATCCACCTACAAAGATAACATCTATAATCATAAATACTGTAGCATTAGCATTCCATAAACAATGTCATCCAATTGCACTAAATTCCTCTTCAAAGTTCTTTATGCTAAAGACTTTGCACGAGATCAAGTTGAGGAGAGTTTGTCATATGCACAGGTATGGTGAGGTACAGGTATAATAAAACTGGATTGCAGTGGCATCAAGGCAAGTAAACAGACACAAATACATACACTATAAATTATACAAGGCAGTGTAAAGAAAAAAATCTGCAAAACAAGATATTAGTGCAAAAATAATTAGAATCAAGTCCATGGTGGTGCAAGAGGTGGTCTGCAGTATTGTTGCAGGGGTGGGATTACGGCTGAGCAAGTCAGTTCAAAAACCTGATGATTGTAGGAAAGTAGAGTAACTGAACCTGGTGGTGTGGGACTTCAGGCTTCTACTAACATAGACGGCATACTTAAAAAAAAAAAGAAGAAATATGAAAGATAATCAGATCTGATAGATTTCCACTTGATTCATCTGCATATTAGAGCATCACTTCTGGAAATTGGACCAGAAATAAGTAAGGCTAGCAGCCTGTCAGATGGAATTTTTGACATAAAAATAAAAACATTAAGGTTGGGGGAAGGACAGAGCTAGTTTTTCAGTGAAAAAGGCAGAGTTCTTGCAATTATTTTAACAGCCATGTTCATCTTTTATTTATTTTAACAGTTAAACTGAATTGCCAATTTTAAACACCAACTTTAATAATGTGAAGGGCCTGAAACCTGTAATTTACAGTGCCCTCCATAATGTTTGGCACAAAGATACATGATTTATCTGCCTCTGTACTCCACAATTTGAGATTTGTAATAGAAAAAAAAAAAAAAATCACATTTGGTTCGTGCAAATTGTCAGATTTTATTAAAGGCTATTTTTATACATTTTGGTTTCACCATGTAGAAATTACAGCTGTGTTTATATATAGTCTCCCCATTTCAGGGCACCAATATGTTTGGGACACATGGCTTCACAGGCGTTTGTAATTGCTCAGGTGTGTTTAATTGCCTCCTTAATGCAGGGTAAAGGGGCTGTCGCATTGCGGCGACGCAATTGGCGAGTTTAGAAGAGTTTGAAAAAGAGTCATGAAGACCTCCTTCGACTATGTTGAAGACCAGCTTCGACTAGCTTCGGAAAAATTGGACAACGAATAGTGGAGAGTGAAGACGACCTCCTTCGACCATGTTGAAGACAATCTACGACTACATTCGACTACCCTAGATTACCTACGAATAACATGCCAACCTACTACGATCAACCTCGACTACATACGAGTAAAAAAAATTAAATTAAAAACATCGATTTTTTCCCATGGCGACCTTTTTTTACTCGCGAGCATTTTTCAGCATGTTGAAAAATACGCCGCAACTTAGCTGAGGCCTCGAGTACGCCGGGACTACTCTCGAGCATGAAGGAGAGTTACAAAGACCATCTAGGACCTCGTGTCGACCATGCTGCGAGTATGAGTCGAGGGCAAACTCTTCTGAACTTGCGGATTAGGTCGCCGCAGTGGGACAGCCCCTTAAGAGAGCCCTCAGCACGCAGTCTTTCCTTCAGTCTTTCCATCACCGTTGGAAACTTTTATTGCTGTTTATCAACATGACGACCAAAGTTGTGCCAATGAAAGTCAAAGAAGTCATTATGAGACTGAGAAACGAGAATAAAATTGTTAGAGACATCAGCCAAACAGGCTTACCAAAATCAACCATTTGGAACATCATTAAGAAGAAAGAGAGCCCTGGTGAGTTTACTAATTGCAAAGGGATTAGCAGTCCAAGGAAGACCTCCACAGTTGATGACAGAAGAATTCTCTATAATAGAGAAAAATCCCCAAACACTTGTCCGACAGATCAGAAACACTCTTCAGGAGTCAGGTGTGGCTTTGTCAATGACCACTGTACGCAGAAGACTTCATGAACAGAAATACAGAGGGTACACTGCAAGATGCAAACCACTGGTTAGCTGCAAAAATAGGATGGCCAGGTTACAGTTTGTCAAGAAGTACTTGAAAGAGCAACCACAGTTCTGGAAAAAGGTCTTGTGGACAGATGAGATGAAAATTAACTTATGGCAAGATTAAGTGATGGCAAGAGCAAAGTATGGAGGAGTGAAGGAACTGCCCAAGAACCAAAGCATACCACCTCATCTGTGAAACGGTAGGGGTGTTGTGGCCTGAGCATGTCTGGCTGCTGAGGTACTGGCTCACTTATCCTCATTGATGATACAACTGCTGATGGTAGTAGCATAATGAATTCTGAAGTGTATAGACATCCTATCTGCTTAAGTGCAAACAAATGCCTCAAAACTCATTGACCGGCGGTTCATTCTACAGCAAGACAATGATCCCAAACATACTGCTAAAGCAACAAAGGAATTTTTCAAAGCTAATAAATGGTCAATTCTTGAGTGGCCAAATCAATCACCCGATCTGAACCCAATTGAGCATACCTTTCATATGCTGAAGAGAAAACTGAAGGGGACTAGCCCCCAAAGCAAGCATAAGCTAAAGATAGCTGCAATACAGGCCTGGCAGAACTATCACCAGAAGAGACCAAGCAACTAGTGATGTCCATGAATCGCAGACTTCAAGCAGTTATTGCATGCAAAGGATATGCAACAAAATACTAAACATAACTACTTTCATTTACATGACATTGCTGTGTCCCAACTATTATGGTGCCCTGAAATGGGGGGGGGGGGGGGGGGGGGGGGGGGGGGGAGGACGACTATGTATAAACACTGCTGTAATTTCTACATGGTGAAACCAATATGTATAAAAATACCCTTTATTAAAATCTGACTGTGCACTTTAACCACCTGATTTTTTCTATTACAAATTTGAAATCGTGGAGTACAGAGGCAAATAAAAAAATGATGGCTCTTTGTCCCAAACATTATGGAAGGCATTGTAATTGTTTCTCTTCCCGCAGATGTTGCCTGACTCGGGATTTTCCAGCTTTGCTTTTATTTTTGAAACTATTTCTACTATGTCTCTTCATTGATTATGGCTGTCTACAAAAAAACATTGGATGTAAGAACTCAACTACAAGTTATTTTAAAAACAAGTTTCCTATAGGTGATTACTGGTTCCATCACTGAAGACTAGGAATGTAAATTATTAGAACACGGGTCGATGTCCATGAGAACACCATTAGTGTAGCATCTTATGATAACAGCAAAACAGATATGATAACAGCATTAGTGTACTACAAAATTATAAACCTTTCTTGCTTCTACAATATTAGCATCAGGCCATTTTAGGTTGAGTCTATCAATACTTTCTTCCACACGTCTTCTCCCAATGGTGGCGGTACTACAAGATGTTAGTTGTGACATGAAGTTCTTTCAATGGTGAAAGTACATTAGTCCTAGCATTTTGCCTGAATATCAAGTGTCCAATTTTTCTTAGTGTGAAGGCAGCCTATCAATGTACAAAATCACACTTTAGCTCCTTTAGCAGAGGTATGAGAGAAAAGCAAATGATCCTTGAAGAGACCAGAAGAAAAATAGAGAGAATGTATTTTGTATTTATCTTTAATTTAAATTTCCCCTTAGAAAAACAACCCAGGATTTCTGACCTAGGTAAATTACCAATGTAGCAAGAAACCCAGAATATACCAATTCCCCAACAAGACTTTCACAATGCATAAGGAATTTAAAGTATGGATTTCTCAGACAACTAACATAAGCAAAGAAAAGCTTGAGAAAACATCTTGTCCCGTCTTCAACTCACCATTCTTCTCCGAATGAAAAGCTGAGCATCCTTGAGACTCCCTGCAACATTCGCACACAGTCTCCGGCGCTCGTCTGCATTTAGTACATTCACATAAAATGACGTTACCTAATCCAGACAAATAAAAACTCAATCAAAAAGGTGCTCAAACAAACTGCTTCCAGTTCTGTTGGAAAATTAGATTAGATTAGATTCAACTTTATTGTCATTGCACATAGCACAAGTACAACAAAATTCAGTTTTGCATCTAACCAGAGTGCCAAGTAGTAAAGTGCTGATTAAGACAATACATTATACAACAGTCCATGGTTGGGGTGTGAGGGGTCCTTAATGATTTTGCCAGCCCGTCTTAGACACCGTGTGCGGTGAAGGACAGCCATGGCAGGGAGCGGGGCACCGATGATGTGATGGGCGGTTTTCACCACCCGTTGCAGTGCCTTCCTGTCAGCTGTGGTACAGCCCATGTACCACAGCGTGAAGCAGGTGGTCAGGATGCTTTCTATGGTACAGCGGTAGACGTTGGACAGAATCTGAGGGGATTGGTGAGCTTTCTTAACCCTCCTCATGGCTTAATTAGAAAATACTTAATGTCAGCCCAAGGTACTGAACTTAAATATGTATGATCACATTTATTTCAAACTGAAATGTACTTAGTTTGATAGCACTTAACCGACGATGAATTTATGTACCGTTGGCTGGGTCAGTCCTGTCAGCTATTAAATTATAACCTTTACTCAGAACAATGCCCAGTGGCAAACGACTACTGAACACACATGGAACATTTAAGATTACAGGCATAATCTTGTTTTTCCATTGTCTACATAGTAAGTGAATCTCCTGGCAGGTTTGACAGTCTCAAGGACTTGAGAGTACTTTAAGCTGTAGATGCAACCCCACAATGGGCCCAGATTTTAAAAAAACCCACTGGGAGTGGGAGTCTGTACTGCAAATGGGAGTCTAAATAGGAGTCTATACTGCAATGCAGCATCAGAAATGCTAAAAGGTCTACGGTCAAATGCACCAGATGCTCATAATGGCATCTCCACTGGACACAAAATTAGTTGATTATAACAGTTATTATAGGCACTAAATTAATGATCTATTATTCCATTAATCGGTGATAGATTTATTCCCAAAGGGTAAACAGCTAATAGACTGACAATGTTATTATACCTAGCAATGTTAGCTTGCACTGTAACTTAGTGGATTCAACTGTAAACCCATCAGCCCGCATTGGTCATGTCCCATGCTTCAAGTTACAATTAAGTGCAGATAACTGTTTTCATACAAACTCCTCTTCACGCTCAAGGTTATTCACCAGCAGCAAATTACCAAAAAGCGAGATTAAGCTAAAGACTTAAATCAAAATAAATCAGTACTCTCTCCACACCAAACTTGAGGCACTGGCTTAGCACATTTGCATTTACATCGTACTCCCAATTATTCCCATGTGCTAGTGAGGGTAGCAAGAGAAAGATAGGACAGATGTATAAGTGTCTGAGGGATTAGTGCAGAGATTCAGATCCAGCAATCTCTTCTGGGGAAAAGATGACCAATGCAAGGAGAATCTTAACAAGTGGGATAACACTAGCTACTCTTCAATCCACAGGAACGGATCCAAAATCTATAGAACATTGGAAAATGATCAATGCGTCCACAATTTTCAGAGCTATCTCCTGGAGTACCCTAGGGTGCAGACCATCAGGCCCTGGGGATGTATCAGCCTGCAGTCCCATCAGACTACCCAACACCATTTCCTGACTAATGTGAATTTCCTTCAGTTCCTCCGTCACCCTAGGTCCTCTGTCCCCTACATCTGGGAGATTGGTTGTCTTCACAAGGGAAGACAGAACCAAAGTACCTGTTCAACTCGTCTGATTTCCTTGGGTGCAATTTCCTTGAACCCCATAATACATTCACCTGTTTGTCTTCAAGGGACCCACATTTGTCTTAACTAATTTTTTCCTCTTCACATACCTAAAGAAGCTTTAACGATCCTCCTTTATATTCTTGGCCAGCTTACCTTCGCACTTCATCTTTTGTCCCTGTATTGCCTTTAGTTAGCTTCTGTTGATCTTTTTTTTTTTTTTTTTTTTAATTAGAAGTACGGTAAGTTACAATAATACACAACACATATGTCTTAATACATTTTTTAAGCTTTAAGAAAAAGATAGAAGTAAAGAAAGTAAGGAAAGTGCGCAAGAGTCGTGAAGGTGCAAGAGAGTGTTGAGAAAAGAAAGCCCCTTAGAAAAGAAGTTAGAGAAGGAAGTAAAGAAAGAAAGAAAGTAGACCCTAGAAAAGAAGGAAAAAGAAAGGAGAAACAATCGCTCTATTATAACATTAAACTCCGCAGAAAGGGAACTCCCAACCAAGTCTGTTTTTGTTGCCAGATCCTGGCACCATTTATTTATTTATTTTTAAAATTACTATTGCACCTCATGCTTGTAATAGTTCCAAAAACGTACACCACGTCTTTTGGAATTGGTCTGCTTTGCCTGCTAAGAGGAATCTCATCTCTTCCAGATGTAGTGGTTCAAACATATCTGATATCCACATTTTTATTGTTGGTGTGGGCGCATTTTTCCAGAATTTAAGTATAAGCTTTTTTCCCCATTATTAGCCCATAATTGAGTAAATTCTTCTGAAACACGTTTAGTTCAAGGTTACCTTCCGATATTCCAAAAATAATCCATTCTGGTTTTGGTACCAGTTTTATTTTAATTAATTTTGTAAAGATGTCAAATATTTCATTCCAGAATTTTTGTATTTTATTAGCAGAATCAACGATCACACTAATACTTAAAAAAGATAAAAATATAGAAGAACCAGGATCATATAGAGCTATTGCTCTGTTAAATACAGATCAAAAAATAATAGCGAAAACACTAGCTAGAAGACTAAGCAGGTATGTTAGTAGATTAATAAATGAGGATCAAACAGGATTTATACCTAAGAGACACTCATTCAATAATTTGAGACGCTTGCTTAACATAATGCACTCACATAAATCTCATGACCAAGAGTTATCTATCATTTCACTGGACGCAGAAAAAGCGTTTGATCAAGTAGAATGGGATTATATGATTAAAGTATTGCAAAAATTCCAAATGGGAGAGAATTTCATCGCATGGATAAATTTATTATATAACAAACCCACGGCTAGAATACTAACTAATAATATACTATCCACGAAATTTGAATTATCAAGGGGTAATAGACAAGGATGTTCATTATCACCGCTGTTATTTGCTTTGGTAATTGAACCCCTGGCTGAAAAAATAAGAACACACCCGGATATTTATGGCTATAATACAAAACACTCAAATAACATAATATCTTTATACGCCGATGATGTACTATTGTACATCACAAAACCACAAATTAGTATACCAAACATATTAAATTTAATTGAGGACTTTGGATCCTTCTCAGGCTATAGAATAAACTGGAACAAAAGTGAAATTATGTCGATAAAACCAAAAGACTCAACACACCTCCGGAAATTCCCCTTTAAAATAGCCACAGAAAAATTCAAATATTTGGGAATTGAAATTACTAGAAACTACCATGATATGTTTAAAGCCAATTATAATCCCTTACTTAAGAAACTAAATAATTTGATTAAATTCTGGAAAACACTTCCAATGTCCTTAATAGGCAGAATAAACGCTATAAAAATGATCTTTCTACCACAAATCCTATACGTATTTCAATCAATACCTATATATCTCCCAAAAAAGTTTTTCAAAAAATTGGATTCAGACATTACAAATTTTATATGGGATTATAAATCCCATAGAATACAAATAGCACACCTTAATAAACGAAAAGAGCTGGGTGGTCTAGCGCTCCCCAACTTTATGTATTATAATTGGGCAGTAAATATTAAAAATATGATTCACCTGCTGGACAATTCTGCCCAGCAGGTGGACTGGATTGTAATGGAAAGAGAGGACTGCTCTCCGTGTAATATAGGAGCGACTCTCCTCTCACCAATACATCTGAGTAACAAAAATTATAATAAAAATCCAATTATACACAGCACAATTAGAACATGGAAACAAATAAAACAGAACCTAAAATTAAGAACCCTATCTCTTTTAATACCAATAGTTAATAATCCATCGTTTAAACCATCAATTATAGACAAATCATTTATACAATGGGAAAGAATGGGAATCAAAACGCTCGGAGATCTGTATGAATTGGAAAAATTACTATCATTTCAACAACTACAACTGAAATATAATTTGAAAAAAAATCAATATTTTAAATATCTTCAAATTTGTGATTATCTGAAAAAATACACAAAAGACTATCATAATATGCCTACAGACTTACTGGATGAAGCAATGAAGACAAAGGCGGAATCAGCTAATTTAATATCGTACTTATATAACATCATCTTAAAATAGAAATACCCACAACTGATGGAATTAGAAGAGACTGGGAACAAGAATCAGCTATAAAAATTTCAAGAGAGCTGGGATAATCATTTACTACAGGTGCATAAATGTTCGATCAACGTACGACATACTCTCATTCAATTCAAAACATTACATAGACTATATTATTCAAAAACTAAAATAAATAAATTCTTCCCTAATGTCTCACCCATCTGTGATAAATGTCTGTGTCAAGAAGCTACCATAGCGCATTCTTCCGTTGATCTTTAAAAGTTACTCAATCCTCTGGTTTCCCACTCCACTTTACGTGAAAAACTTTACTACGTGTTCCCTTTAATTTTTATACAGTCCTTGACTTCCCTTGTCAGCCCCGGTCGCCTCTTACTCCCCTGAGAATCTTACTTCCTCTTTGGAATGAAACGATTCTGCATCTTCTGGATTATTCCCAGAAATAGCTGCCATTGCTGTTCCAAGGACACCCCTGCTAGTGTCCCTTTCCAGTCAACTTTGGCCAGCTCCTCCCTCATGCCTCCATAGTCCCCTTTGTTCAACTGTAATACTGATACTTCCAATTTTACCTTCTCCCTCTCAAACTGCAGATTAAAATGTATCTATTATTGTGACTACCTCTTAATGGTTCCTTTATCTTGAGTTTCCTTATCAAATCCGGTTCATTACACAACACTAAATCCAGAATTACGTTCTCCCTAGTAGGCTCTCGAACAAGCTGCTATAAGAATCCATCTCGGAGGAACTCTGAAAAATCCCTTCCTTGGGGTCCAGTACCAACCTGATTTTCCTAGTCTACCTGCATGTTGGAATCTCCCATAACCACCGTACCATTACCTTTGTTACATGCCATTAGGGTCTTTTTACCCTTACAATTTCTCAGTTCTATCCACAATGACTCTACATACATATTGAAAGTGCAGGATATACATGGTCCTCTTTGAGTGAGGGGCAAGACCGGTAGGAGAAAGGAACCTCGGATGTCAAGAGAAATAGTGGCTCTGGTCAAGAAAGAGGAGGCATGGGTCAGGTATAGGTAGCAGAGGTCAAATGTATCCCTGGAGGAGTACAGGAGATTGAGAATCATACTCAAGGAGGAAATCAGAAAGACAAAAATTATAAACAGCCGTGGGATAGCTCTGGCAGATTAGATTCATTTGAATCAGAAGAGTTATGTATATTAATGGGAAAAGGGTAACGAGAAAGAAAATGGGGAACTCCGAAACAAAGTTGGTCGTCTATGCGTAGAGCCGCAGGAGATGTGCGAGGTCTCCCGCTTTTACTTTGGAGAATGACATGAAGGCTATGGAACTTAGGAAACTATTACATTTGAGGTGCTGAATGTCCCAAGATGCATGAAGATATCTCTCCCAGGCTTGATCAGATATATCCAAGGACACTGGGAAGCTGGAGAAATGATTATAATAGTCCTGGCTGAGATAAACGACCATCATTAGACACGGACGATGTCTAAGACTGGAGGGTGGCTGATGCTGTGCCTTTATTTAAGAAAGGCCAGAAAGCAAAACCTGGTAGGAAAGTTATTGGGGCGTATTCTTTGGAGTGCAGGACGCGTGGGTGTGATCTTAGCGCTCTATAAAATCTTGAGTAGGAATAGATAAAGTGAATGGGCAATGAATGCACAGTGGTAGAGCTGCCGCATTACAGCAGCACAGACCTTGGATCAATCCTGATCTCAAGTGCTGTCTCTTCTCCTCGTTTGCACGTTCTCCCTGTGATTGTTTGGGTTTCCTCCTAGTCCACTGGTTTCCTTCCACATCTCAAAAACGTGCCGGTTTGTCGGCTAATTGGCCTCTAAAATTGTCCCATGTGTGTAGGGAGTGAATGAGAAAGTGGGATACTAACAGAATGCACAGTCTTTTCAGGGGAATGAAGAACGACAGGCATAGGTTTAAAGGCAATGGGGGTGTGAAAGTCCCAAAACTGTGGAAGGTGCTTTATTTATTAAATACATTTAATAAAGTCACCAGCGAGCGCCTTCCAAATCACAAGACCATTTCCAACACTGCTATGTCCTCTGCCACATCTCTTGGGTTCTGTTGCGACTTCCAATACCCATCGCCATCTCCACTACACCCCGGCCCTGGCGCATATACCATTAACACATCTTTCCCTCACCTTCTTGTTCTGTTGTGCGCAAAGTCCTGAAGACGCCAGATTGAATGCCTATACCCACTAAGCCCTGGTTCTTGCAGACTCGCCATTAACACCTTCATTGACATTACCTTTGTGTCTTGTTGCATTTGGAACAGAGAGGTCACAATCTAGTATCAGTTGTTATCATTAAGTATCTTACCTTTGTACTCTTGTGTATGGAGCCAAGAAGTCCACAACGTTTGTATAAATGTAAAAGTATAGATCCAGTAATTAACATAACAATCTACCTCACACTTGTACTTCCTTGGTAATTATCTTTTTGGTGTATAATTGCTCTGCTGAACCAACTTAATTTTTGAGTTCTGATCACAGCCTTTGACTGTGACACTCTCTCCTTGTGCAAGTAAAATAAACTCACTGCTGATGGTTAATCAAGTCATCCATGAGTCTTATTGCAGGGTTTGACTTTGACAGGGGAAAGATTTAAATGGAACCAGAGGGGGTATTTTTTCCTCTATGCGGGTGGGTATATGAAACAAGCTGCCACCGGATGCAGTTGGGGCACATACAACAGCATTTAAAAGACATTTGAAGAAGTACATGGAATGGAAAGGTTCAGAAGGATATTGGCGAAATACAGGCAAATGGGACATCTTGCTTAACATGGATGATTTTGGCCAAAGGGCCCGTTACTGCACTGCATGACTACTTAATATAGCAAGTGTGTGAATCTGTGACCAGAAACTATGTTTCACCAAGTTATGATCAACACAATGCATAATGCCCAGTTGGCTCAAGAGGTATATTTCTGCTGTATGAAAAGTGGCACTAAGAAAAAGCACTGACCACAAAAGTCTAATTGAACTCACTTGGCAAAAATCATCCTCATTTGAGCAATACCGAGCAACATCATTTGTTACAGCCAGAGAGTGCTCAATGGCCTGAGGCTGAGTTTCAGGGGCACTGAAACTATTTGGGTAATAATTTGGAGCTCCACCTGCAAAGGAGAGCAGAATACATTTTTATTTATATATACACAAGTCCATCATTCCAATTTTCTTCTGGAAAGCACGTATTTCATTGCTTTGCTCATGAACACAGGAGAGGTTCTCATGACCTCTCACGAGTTCATTATCACACCAACCCAGGAAAACAAGGTGTCAATTCCAAACGAGTCACTGTTTGAAGTGGAAGAAGACCAGCCCTGGCTCAAACAGTTGTGGTGGGAGAGCAAAAACATCCCCCTGTGTCTCTGGCAGAGAGGTTGACAGGGAAGAAAACAAGGAATCTGTATTCTCATTTTGACACAATCCAAAAGATCTGCTGGGAAATGTAAACATGGCCATCAATAGGAAAGTATCAAAGCCACTTGTTGGTTCATGTGTTGAGAAAGCTATTCACTATCCAAAGCAACGCTTGCAATTTAAAATCAAAATTGTTGGGCAACATATAGCAGTTCACTTCATCAAGTAACAGGTTGGGGGTTGAATAGGTGCAGGATGTTATGATGCTACAGGGTAACTCGGATAGGTTGGGTGTGTAGGCAACTGCTGTATAATGTGGATAAAAGTGAGGTTATCCACTTTGGTGGCAAGAACAGGAAGGCAGATTGCTATCTGAATGGTGTCAGATTAGGAAAGGGGGAGGTGCATCAGTCACTGAAATTAAGTATGCAGGTACAGCAGGCAGTGAAGAAATCTAATGGCATGTTGGTCAATTTGAGTTTAGGAAAAAGGAGGTTCTACTGCAGTTGCACAGGCCTCTGGTGAGACCACACCTGGAGTATTGTGTGCAGTTTTGGTCTCCTAATTTGAAGAAGGATATTATTGCTATTGAGGGAGTGCAGCGTAGGTTCACCAGGTTAATTTCCAGGATGACGGCACACACATATAATGAAAGAATGGGTCGGCTGTGCTTGTATTCACTGGAATTTAGAAGGGTGAGAGGGGATCTTCTAGAAAAATAAAATTCTTAAGGGATTGGACAGGCTAGATGTAGGAAAAATGTTCCGTGTTGGGAGAGTCCAGAACCAAGGGTCTCAGTTTAGAAATAAGGGGTAGGCCATTTAGGACAGATGAGGAAAAGCTTTTTCACCCAGAGACTTGTGAATCTGTAGAATTCTCTGCAACAGAAGGCAATGGAGGCCAATTCACTGAATGTTTTCAAGAGTTTAACTCTTAGGGCTAATAGAATCAAGGGATATGGGGAAAAAGCATGAACGGGGTACTAATTTTGGATGATCAGCCATGATCATATTGAAAGGTGTTTCAAAGGGCCTACTCCTGCACCAGTTTTTCCTGTTTCATTCTTTCTCTCCAGAGATGTTGCCTGTGTTACTCCAGCATTGTGTGTCTATCTTTGGTTTAAACCTGCATCTGCAGTTCCTTCCAACACACTCCCATGCAGTAATCTAAATGGTTTGTGGTAATTTTTTTTATAATTCTACATTTAAATCTGATGGAATTTGAACTTTGGTTCAGCAAATCAGAAACCTAGACTCGAACCATAGACCACTCTTCCTATAGCCCAGTTCTCGTAACAATGATACAAATCTGGTTAATTTCATTAAAAATCCTCACTGCATAACCCCACCGTAATCTCTTCAAGGGAGCACAATTTTATTTATGCTGCTCTTATATTCTTCCAATACCACCACAATCATAATTTCAATACTGATCATCAATACAACAGCATTCAATTTTTAGCAAAACATCCAGCATGAGATTTAAAAAAAAAGACAAACCAAGAGGTTTTATCTCCTTGGTGGAACCATGGCTCCATTTTACTAGAGCTAATTATGGTAGAAATTGTCTATACTACAATACAACAGTCGGTTAATGACATGCTTTACTATTAGTGTTGTCACTTTAGACTTGAGATAGTGTGGAAACAGGCCCTTCGGCCCACTGAATCCACGTCGACAATAGCAATATCCTGCACATTAGGGACAATTTACAACTTTACTAAAGTCAATTAACCTACAAACTTGGATGTCTTTGGAGTGTGGGAGGAAGCTGTAGCACCCGGAGAAAACTCACGCAGTCACAGGGAGAACATACAAACTCCATACAGACAGCTCCCGTAGTCATGATTGAACCTGGGTCTCTGGCGCCGCAAGACAGCAATTCCACTGCTACACCACTGTGCCCAGCTTAATATAATACAATACAATACAATTTATTGTCATTTGGACCCCTTGAGGTCCAAACGAAATGTCGTTTCTGCAGCCATACATTACAAAACAAAAAGACCCGAGACACAACACAGTTTACACAAATATCACCCTTTGGACTACTTTACAACACAAAATGTTAGCAGCAAGAGTGCAAGTGCTTACCCTGGTTAAAGAGTGCAAGATACAAGTGCTTACCCTGGTTATCAGTTGAGCACATTGGTCCATCCCTTTGATAGTTAGCCACACGACACTTAAATGGGCAGTTCACAGGCAGCTGAAGATAATTGGCACCCAGGCGGTGCCTATGGGTATCAGGGTAAGAAAACAAGCGACCCTATACAAGATTGGGAAAAGATCACAGAAAGTTGTTGCATTAAGTTAAATCCATGTAATTAAACTATAATCAAAAGGCCTATTAAAAAGGGGAACATTCTCTGACTGGATGTTTTGAACAAAAAACACAATTTGCTTCCTGTGTGACTTGAACTGTTTCGCTGCTGACATAAGGATAGGCCTGAAATAATAAATATACACAAACTACTTCATACAAATGTTCCAGTGCAAGCTTGTTGCTAACTAATGTATTTACATAATTACAAAAAGACATGAGTTTCATTTTCTACCCTCTGCATGGGGCTGCAAAGCACTATTCCATTTGCCCACTTTCCTCGTCCCAATGAAGTAAGTCATACATTTATGCCATTTATTTCCTGAGTAACCATCTGAGTAATATTACTGTAACATCCCGAGTAACGTTGTACTCATCTTTCTTGCCATTTAACCTCTCCAGCCTTCCATCACGCAGATCTTTGTTCTCCCTCTATTTGGCCACCTGCACTTTAAAGGGCCTGTCCCACTATACGAGTTTACCCAAGAGCTCTCCCGAGTTTAAAAAAACCCCCAAAAAAACGTAAGTACTTAGAATGTACATAGCGGGCACATCGGAGCTTGGGACGTCTCTTAGCGGCTCGTAACGCTAACGGCAGGTACTCTGGAAACGAGGTAAGCTCGTGAAGTTTTCAACATGTTGAAAAATGTCCACGAGAGCCCCAAGTACCTACGAGCGGCTAATACCGTAATTCTCCGAGTTCGAATCAGGGAAAACTCGGGAGAACTCTTGAATTACCTCGTACAGTGAGACAGGCCCTTAACTCTACACTCTAACTTTGTTTGGCAAAAGGCAATCAACCTGGAACTTTGCCACAAATACTGTTATTTGGTGGTTTGCAGTTTAAACTGTCTAAAATCCATTCTGATATCTGAAAGATACAATGCATTTTTAGAAGCAAGCATCTGCAATGTGTGATGTCTGGCCAGCAAGTCAATGGAGAAACACTACCCAACTACAAAACATGTGGAAATGTTCCACACTTTTGTTGCTTCTAGACTTAGATTTCACAGCTGGCTCTGGAAGAGGGGTGGAATGGGATGAATAATTGAATCATTGACCATTTAAAAAAAGTTTGATTAAAAGCATTAAACTAAGTGTATTGACGATTTCCTTTTATTCAGAACTGTATCAAGACGTCTCATGGAAGGGTTGTAGCAATAATACTAAACTTAAGCATCTGATGAATTGCTATGGGTGGTGCCTGGTATTGGCATCTCATAAAAGGACGTTGACCTTACTAAAAAGATGAAGCAGAAAGGGTAAGGATACAGCCAGTAATCGAGTATTTAATACCAAAATTATAGGGGCAGCAATAAACAATGCAGGAGATAGAATTAAGGAGGAGGTCAAAAATTAGCTTTTATTCTTACCACCAACCTTAACTTTGAAAGTGGTTTTAGAAATGAGAATTGTACGTTAAGTTTGAATTTTTTAAGCTCGGAATGGTTGTCTGAGAGGGTTGTCAGAGGAATGAAGTTCTAAATCTTTCTAATGAAGCTTGCCCAGTCAGTTACCTGTATCAGGAGAGTCCCAAGATCCCCCAAATTCAAAATTCAATAGTACTTATATTTTTAAATCACTGGTTCACAAAACTTTTGTTATACATCAGCAACTTTCAATTCAGGGCATTTCCCCCAGAGTTCTTAGACTTCATTGCCACTGGAAAAAAAACAGAACTAAGAACACAAGTGAGCAGAATGTTTTAAAATTAAACTTTGGAAACACTAAATGTAATTACATATAATTATCTGCATTTCCCACATTATGCTTGTTCTATTATTGTTTAAATGCTGGTTTTGCAAAAAGACCAAACCTAAATCTAGGAGAGCTGCGTAGCATTTCAATCAGTGATTTTACAAGGCCAAGTGACAAAATAAAGATCTGGTTTAAAAAGCTATCAGTCAGTCACAAGGATACTTGACATGCAGGCAGAATTCATGAAGGTGTTCTGAAAAATGAAACGGTACTATGATCAAAGGATTAAAAACAAACATTTAAATTAGGATCAGTGAACCAAGCTGAGCTAAATAGTTTCCCTCATCCATATCAATGCCAAATTCCCATTTGTTCAATAGTACTTCACAAGGTGCAACATTTATTTACCCACCATGCTATCAAGAAAACAGGCCACTGAAATAAGTCCTTTCATCCAGACTTTCTGATATCCACTGCATGCATTGGGCAGAGAGCAAGTAGAATACAAAATCTTCACTACATTGTGCAAAATATTGATGCAGCACTGGCCAATTTATAGGAATCTGAAATCTGGAAGAGTATTCACTTCCCATTCCCAGATATTTCCTGATCGTTAGACATCATCCACAGGATAGGATAGCAGTGAGGTGTAGACCAAACAGTAAAGGTTTCAAGTTCCTCAGGTTCAGAAACATTTTTCTGTAAATAATGTTTCTATACATTGATTTCCATTTCACTACTTGTCATGATGGCAAGCTTACAATTTAGGTTGAGGTCTACAGTCAATTAACAGTGCATCAACAGCTGAACCGTACACATGAACAAAGGCAAATAAATTATTGGAAGCCAAGTCTTAGGTATTCACAACAAATTTTCCAGTGGCCTGGCTTTTGGGACTCAGGTTTTCTCTATGCCAGGATTAATTGAGGGTAAATAAAGTTTCACCTTTGCTGGGTATCTCACAAAACATAGAACATTATACAGACCCTTCGGCCCACGATCTCTGTGTTGAACATATTGTCGCCTTAAATGAATCCCTTCTGCCTGCACATGCTCTATATCCTTCTATACTTTTGCATTTGCATAAGACTCAAACGTCAGTATTTTACCTGTCTCTTAAGTCCTATCCTGGCAGCACATTCCAGGTATCCAACACCAAACAAAATGGAGCCACACATCTCTTAATCTTGGCTCCTCTTACCTTAAAGCTATGCTCTCTAGTTTAGTTTAGAGATACAGCGCGGAAACAGGCCCTTTGGCCCACCGGGACTGTGCCGACCAGCGATCCCTGTACATTAACACAGGGGAGAACATACAAACTTCGTACAGACAGAACCCGTAGTCGGGATCGAACGCGGGTTTCCAGCGCTGCATTCGCTGTGAGGCAGTAACTCTACCGCTGCACCTTCGACATTTCTACACCAAGAAAAAAAAGTGCCAACTGCCTACCATATGTATGATTTCCTTTTTAACAACTTCTATCAGGTCTCCCCTTAGCTTCTGGTGCTCCAAAGAAAACAATCCAAGTTTGTTCTTTCTTTCCCTATAGCTAATATCCTCTAATCAAGGCAGTGCCTTTGTAAATCTCTTCTGCACCCTCTCAAAACACTAATCTTCAAGTAGTGTGGCAGCAAGAACCACAGAGAGTATTTCTCAGCATACCTGAAGCATCTTGTCAGGACTAGGTTCAATGCCTTGGGGCATGTTACTGGGATCAAAGGCTATTTGTTCCACATCTGCAAAATAGTTGACAGGGTTCTTGTTGAGGACAAGCTGCCCCACAGGGATTAGTGGGAACTCATTGTGAGGCCAAATCTGCAACAAATCAGAAGATACATTTAAGAGAAAGAAAACCAAACAGTAATTTCTGTGCAGAAGACCACTTCCTCTAAAGTAAGCCTTTAATCATCGTTCAAACCTTCCATTAGGTTCCTGTGTGACTGAGCAAAAGCATTGTGCTCCAACTTAAACATTTGCCATACTTTTGAAGCAGAAGTTTCCTGTTGATTCCTCAAAGATCAAGAAGCTACATCAAGGACATTATGTTAATTTACTAAACCGTTCAGTCACATTCAGATTCCAATCATATTTCAATATCGGGAAGCTGAAAGGTCTGAAGGTGGATAAGTCACCTGGACCAGCCTGATTTCAGTGGTTGGTAAGATTAAGAGCTCATTAAGTATGAGGTTACAGAATATTTAGAAACATGATAAAATAAGCTGAAGTCAGTAAGGTTCGTGAAGGGGAGATCTTGTCTGACAAATCTGTTCGAATTCTTCGAGGAAGAGCAGGTTGGACAAGTGGAGAGTCAGTAGATGCTGTTTACTTAGATTTTCAGAAGGCCTTTGATATGGTGCTGCACATGAAGTGCTAAACAAGACGGGAACCCATGAAATTATGGGGAAAATACTGGCATGGATAGATGATTGACTGACTGGCAGAAGACAAAGAGTAGGAATAAAGGAAAGCTTTCCTGGTTGGCTGCTGGCGACTAGTTATATTCCACAGGGTTAGTTTTGGGACCACTACTGTTCACGTTTGATATTAATGATTTGGATGATGGAATCCAAGGCTATGATACGAAACGGGTGGAGGGGCAGGTAATGTTGGGGAAGTGGGGAGTCTACAGAAGGACCACGACAGGTTGGGAGAGTGGACAAAAAAGTGGCAGATGGAATGCAGCATAGCAAAGTGCATGATCATGTATTTTGGTAATAGGAATAAAGGTGTAGACAATTTTCTAAATGGGGAGAAGATTCAGAAATCTGAGGTGCAAAGTGATTTGGGAGTGCTGGTGCAGGATTCCCAAAAGGTTATTTTGCAGCTTGAATCGCTAGTAAGGAAGGCAAATGCAATGTTAACATTTATTTTGAGGGTACTAGAATATAAAAGCAGGGATGTAATGCTGAGGCTTTATAGGGCTCTGGTTAGACTGCATTTGGAGGATTGCAACCAGTTTTTGGCCCCATCTCCGAGAGATGTGTTGGCATTGGAAGGGGTGCAGAGGAGGCTTGCAGGAATGATCCCAGGGGTGATTAGATGAATGTATTAAGAGCACTTGGTGAAGGCTCTGGACCAGTACTCACTGGAGATTAGAAGGACGACGGGGGGGGTGGGAATCTAATTGAAACGTACTGAATCATGAAAGGCCTAGATTGAGTGGATTTGGAGAGGATGTTTCCACTAGTGGGAGAGTCCTATCATATAAAAATGACTATCCTATGGACTTCAAAATTGACTCAAATTTCCAATTGCCCAATCATGATTGCTCAGCACTGTCCTGCAAATGAATCCACAGTATTTATATTGTAAAGTTAGCACAATATTATGTGTTCTTCGTAAATGCCCATTAATCTAGACATGAGGTTTTAAGACAAAAGCATGCTGTTTATCTGCAAAATCCAAGGCTGACCTTTGTCACATCAAAGGGATTCCACCGATGTACTCTCGCTTCTTGAAAGCTCATGACTTGGATATACATGGACCAAGATGGGGGATTTCCAGTAGCTATGGCATTGTAAAGGTCTCGAATAGAATAGTCAG